>NC_056730.1:68879401-69179401 GCF_019279795.1 Protopterus annectens
TTCTTGGCTGGAGAGCTTTTTGTGTGGAGTCTGCATGCCCTCCCCACGGTCGAGTGATGCTAAAGACATGCAGGTAGGTGCGAGCGTGAATGGGTATGCCTTCTTTGAAGGTTGGGCGTCGGGCTGGCAACTTGGTACTGTAAAAATCCACTGCCAATCATGAGTGGACCGGAGTTCTGCTGTGGCGACCCCTAACCGGGAAAAGCCAAAAGACTTTAAAACTTCTCTGACGTCCATGATTTTGCAGAATGTCTCTGCTATTGCCTAATATTTTTGCTGTGCCTCATAAAATGCTTGATTTTTCTGGTAAATCAACAAGGATTACAGTCAGCCAATAAAGGTAGTCATTAGAGTTTCATAGCTGTAAAAAATTTAATTTTCTATTATACAATGACCCCCCCCCCCCAGTAATATTCCAAAACGTGCATGCTGATTGGTCAGTGTGCATGTTGTAAATCAGAGTTATAGTAATGGAAAAAGGTCCGGTCACCTGGAGAACGCAAGATCTCCGTTGCTTTTTACAACCTGTCTCGCTATGTTAAACAAGTTTAACATAGCGAGACAGCTTTAAAAAAGCAACGGAGCATCTCCATTTCTTTTTTTAAAGCTGTCTCGCTATGTTAAACCCATTTAACATAGCGAGACACTTTAAAAAGCAACAGAGATCTTGCTTTCTCCGTTGCTCTTACCCACAGCTCTGATGTACTGCTTAAGTATATGCATGCGCAGTACATCAGAATTGCCACAGAATATCAGACAGCTGCAGAAGGGCAGCAAGGAGGCATTATACAATGCCATTATTTAAGAAAAGTAATAATTTTTTTCTTAAATAATGGCATTGTATAATAGCAAGAACCCACTTCTGGGTGTGGGTAATGCTGGATTTACCCACTGTTGTCTTTGTTTGACCACTTGGGCTTCGCCCTCATGACCAAACCACACCAACCGTGGGTAAATCCAGCATTACCCATACCCAGGCTTGGGTTATTGCTATAGTAAATCACTGAGAACTACTGTCAGGTAATAATGACAGTCATCAGAGTTTCATAGTTCCTGTTGCTCAGAAAATGCTTATCAATGCAACACCTGAGGTTCTATTAACTTTTTAACTGAATTAGAGTTGTCTTCCTGTCATCTGTCATTGATTTTGCAGACAGGGTCAAATTTGGCTTATACTTTGAACCTGCTCCTCATAAAATGATGGATTTTCTGGTAGATCATGGTGGATTACAGTCATCCATTAATGCCAGTCATATGAGTTTCATAGCTCCTGTAAAATGTTCGATTTTCTTGTAAATCAGTGAGAATTACATTTAGTCAGTAATTTGTGTGTGTATGAGTGTTTGCATCCATCAATAATTCTTTTCCCATTTTTTGCACATGTGGTTGGGGTTACACATCCACAGTCACCATCATCTAGAGCCACTACTTGTACTGCTGGGTGGCAAGCCCTGCTTCTGTTGTTCTTCCATACCTCATGCACAAACTCACACCTATGATCAATTATAATGTCCAATACACCTTCTGCATGTCCTCATGTGTGTGTCTATATCTATCTATATCTATATATATATCTATATCTGTGTATCCATTTATATAAATGTAATATATGTATATAGATGGATGTCTCCCTCTCTTTCTGTATACATATATATATATATATGTATGTATGTATATATATATATATATATATATATATATATATATATATATATATATATATATGTAGAGAGAGAGAGAGAGAGAGAGAAATATAAAAGCTAGTATTCCTTACCTAGTATGTGATGCTGCTATTTTTTATCCTAGGAGTTATTAGTGAAATTAATTAAGCAGAGTATGCGTGGATTGTAATAGTCAGCATCATGTTGAATCCCTAGATCAGTAGATGTTTGTTTTTGTACTCCAGGAATGACTCACTGATTGTGATTTTTCTTTTCTCTGTGATTGTACGACCATGCAGTTAGTATGTATAGGTAAGGGGAAGTGTGCTTAGCCCACTGAGAAAACATTTTTACTGTACATTCGTTGTAGAGAAGGTTTTCTATCAAATGGATTTTCATTCAGATGGGATTCAGTCAAATGACATAGACTCTCACACACACACACACACACACACACACACACACACACACACACGCACACACACACACATATAATCTTACATCAAAACAACAACTTGTCAACCTACTTGTCACTTTCCTGCCTGCCCAATTTGGTCTGCAGGAAAGTTGTCCACAGTAGGAGTGATCTCACTATAATACTGGGGGTGGAGAATATGCCCTTTCCTTGTCTTGTGTGATCTTAGAGTTTGTATATATAATTAATAGATGACGTGTTTTAGAGCATGCACTGTATGTGGTCAATGTTTGTTACATTGATATTTTGTACTGTCAAGCTTTGTGTTTATTATTTGGTTGTGAATAAACTGCACAGCATGAAATCTACAAGTTTAATGTTTATATGTTAACTCTGAATACATTTTAATTTTTTTTTTTTGTTTGTAAAAACATGGGCAGGGAATTCACTGGATGGGGTTACAGCAGTGTCTGTCTGGCACGTAGTGCAAAAGAGTGTCCCTGTCTATTAGATCTAGCCACAGTGCAGCAACTACTTATGAAACTGTGTCCCAGCATACCATCACATGCAGCAGTACACCCCCCAGCACCTCACATTCACAGACCGCCAGTGACAGTGGTTCTTCCCAAGGCATTCTTCAGTATCCCCTTCATACCCACCTTAGATAAACACACACACACACACACACACACACACACACACACACACACACACACACACACACACACACAAATATACACCAAACTTTTCATTTTGTATAGCACTCCCACATCTTTGTGGAAGACATTGCAAACTCACAGTCTGTTTCTCTGCCAATGCAAATTAAACTGCCCTGCCCTTTGCACTTTGTTACTTGGATAGTCTATGCCTGATGCCAGCCAATGCATGGGTAAGCATAGTCTAGTATTGGGTTTGCATGCATTACTTTTACTGTAGTATATATGCTTTACTATGTGCAGAAGCTATGTGCAAGTCACTCCCTCTTTGCCAATGCCATGGCGTATTGTACACACATCCATCTAGCATGTTCATATCCTGCTGCTGGGTCCTCCACCAACTCCTCATTTCATTGATCCTTTACTGCCTGTTGTGTTGGAAGATGTTCATGATGCATTTGGCATCCCTACTGCAACTGCTTCCTAATTACCATGTTGTATAACACTGAACACGCTATGAATATCTTAGCACATGTATCAGGTTTATATTGCAGAGCACCACCAGATATCTAAAAGAAAAGAATGCTGACCAAATGTCTTCCACTGAAATTGAGCACTTTTTCTCACTTTTATTAGAGACTTCTTCAGAATACAAACACACAGTGATGTACAAGACTTTAAATAGCCATATAAAACATGCTGCCTAAGTCATGTGACCAAGAAATCATGTGACTCGACACTTAAAGGTGTATACCAAATAAAATATACAAATACACATAAAACAGGTATCAAACAAAAATATGTTTTTTTATAGTTTGTCAGCACTCATTTTTAAAACACAGTTAATATATATGTCATCATTTAAACTTGGAGATACCCTGGTATTTAATCTCAATTCCCTCATCCCCCTGTATTCAATCGCATTTTTCCAGTTTCCACCTCATACCGGATAAGGAACATGTTTCAATATGAAAAACATGAAATTTGTGAAATTGGTACATTGCTGAAAATGTTTACTAAAGGCATTAGTTAAATCATTAGTTCTTATATTATAATTATGCTCATAAATCCTTTGTATGAGTGGGCATTCTGTTATCCCAACATAAAAGCTATCACAGGATATACAAGAGGCAATATATGCTTTTTGCTCCATAATTATATCCCACACAATCAATGGTCCTTTTATATCCTGGTACTGATGTATTAGCTGTGAAATTGATAAATCTACATTGCTTGTAACAGCCACACTAAGTCATTTTTCTAACACTACCTGAGTAGGAGGCAGAATAGGTAGGCTTTATATATACATTAGATTCAAACTGCCCCATAGTTAAATTTTTGGAAATGTTGTCATCTAAAAAACTCATGGTTAATTTATCATATTGAAAAGCAAATTCTAAAAAAAAGTTATAACATTCAAATAAGTAAAAAAAAATACTACACCCATGGTCACACCTTTTTCCTGGTAGAAATATTTTCCCTAAAAAATAGAAAATGATTTAAAACAATTTCCATCTCACCATGAAGCAAACAAATCTCTGCATTGTGAAAATGTCTGTTCATCACAATGGTTTGGACCCAAGGTAAAGGACACCTTGACCGCTGTGAACAAGAGGGTAAGACTTTGACTGTCGTGGGGCACGGTTTTCCTCTCCTTTCGGCCTTATCCCAAGGCTAAAAGAGGAGGGAAAATGTGGTTCCAGAAATCTCAGAAGAATTACCCCTCACAGCAGGATGATCCCCTTCTAGAGGCAGAGGAGGGGAAATTTTTCAGGAGACGCTGTCCCAGAGGCGGCAGAGGCCCCGCAACACTGGAGACCGCGAGTCCTTTCGTGGCTCTTCAACCTTTCAGCATCCTGAGCGACTGCCCGACTGCGCAGCTCCAGAGCCAGTCGGGGTCATTTCGAGGCACCTAAAGGCCTGGGAGAGTATCACTCAGGACCGATGGGTGCTCGAATCATCGCCGGAGGTTACGTCATCCCTTTTCACACACCCCCCACCAACCAGGAAAATCCCGGACCCGCCACCCAGTCAACGGGATATTGCAGCCATCGAAATTTCAAAGCTGCTTCAAAAAGGAGTCATCCAACGGTCCCGTAGACCAGACCGGGATTAGGGACTTACTCAAAATTCTTTTGGTGCCAAAAGACCCGGGGACTTGGGGCCCATTTTGGATCTCAGCAATCTAAATCGATCAGTCAAGAAGTCCAAGTTCCGGATGGTCACCTTACAATCCATTCTCCCGCTACTGGAGAAAGGTGTTTGGATGTGCTCCATAGATCTCAAGGACGCCTATTATCACATTCTCGTAGATCAGGCGTCCAGGAGACATCTGCGCTTCAGCTTGGGAGACAGTCATTTCCAGTTCTGCGCACTGCCCTTTGGTCTCACCACAGCCCCCAGGGTGTTCACCAAATGTTTGGCGGTGGTGACTGCTCACCTGAGGAGTCTAGGATTCCAGGTGTTTCCTTATCTAGACGACTGGCTCCTAACTGCCACCTCCAGGCATCTACTATTACAGAATCTAGCAGCCACGATATCTCTAGGCACCTCCCTAGGAATCACCTTCAGTTGGGCAAAGTCTGTGTTGCTGCCATCTCAGCATATACGGTTTATCGGGGTAGAGATAGACTCAAAGCAAATGCGGGTCTATCTTCCTACAGAGAGAATAGAAACATTACAATCTCAAGTCCGAGCGTTGCTCCTCAAACGCTGAGCCCCAGCAAGGATGGTCCTACAACTGTTGGGTTCCATGTTGGCTACCGTTCTCCTCGTGCCCTTAGCAAGATTGCACATGAGGATTCTCCAGTGGCTCCTGTCGGTCCAGTGGTCGTATCAGGAACTCCCTCTCAGTCACCACATTATAATCACGGAGACGTGCAAACAGGACCTCCGTTGGTGGCTTTTCTCCACCAATCTGGATCAGGGGCGACCCTTCGTTCCTCCTCCTCCAGTGGCCACTTTGACTACGGACGCCTCCCAGATGGGGTGGGGGGAACATTACCTGGGCAGGTCAGTCCAAGGCGAGTGGCACCCCGACGGGAGTTCCCTACACATCAACATACTGGAAATGAGGGCGGTGCTTCTATCGCTTCAAGCACTACACAGCTACCTCCCCCAGGGTATGATTGCCGTTCAGTCCGACAACATGTCTGTAGTCTGGTACCTGAACAAGCAGGGAGGGACCAGGTCCTACCCTCTTTGCAGAGAGGCCATGAAAGTATGGAATTGGGCTGTTGCAACCAACTGTTTCTTGGTAGCAACACACATTCCGGGGAGATCCAATGTGATAGCCGACAGACTGAGCAGAACCATTCTCTCCCCGCACAAGTGGTCTCTGAACGACAGAGTAGCATCTCAGATCTTCAGAAGATGGGGAACTCCTTGTTGCGACCTGTTTGCAACTCCCCTCAACACGAAATGTCTACAGTTCTTTTCTCTTACCCCGGTTCTGGGGGGGTTTCCCAAGGACGCCCTAGTCCAAACTTGGCCCACCGGCTTACTATACGCCTTTCCACCAGTTCCCCTTCTCCCCAGGGTGATCCAGAAGGCGATTCACTTGCAGTGCAAGATGATTTTAGTTGCGTCATACTGGCCTCATCAAGTCTGGCTGCCATTTCTTCGGAAATACGCACTGGACGGTCCATGGTTCCTGGACCAGGTTGCAGATCTCTTGATCCACCAGTCGGGACAGCTTCACCAGTCCCTTCACTCACTGAAGTTAACAGCTTGGCTCCTCCACTTCCGACTATAGTCAGAAACCAGGTTTTGGACTCAGAAGTTATACATATCTTGTCCTCGGCCCACAAGAATTCGACTAAGAAGATGTATAATAGCAAATGGAAGAGATTCGCCATTTGGGCCCAACTCCGGGGATTAGATCCCATTACTGCCCGGTGGCGGACGTTTTGAAATTCTTAGCTTCCCTATTCAATCAAGGTTCTTCGGTCTCTACCATTAAGGTTCAATTAGCAGCTATTTCTAATTTTCATGAAAGTATAGACCCACCTTTGATGAGCAATAAGTTGTGTAAAGCCTTCATGAAAGGTGCTGGGCTGCTACGTCCTCCAGTTTCTCATTCTGCTCCACCATGGGATCTCAATTTCATATTAGGTGCCTTGACCTCTTCCCCCTTCGAACCGGCAGCAACTTCTGACTTGAAATTTCTTTCCTGGAAGACTGCTTTTTTGGTGGCAATTACATCAGCCAGAAGAGTTTCGAAACTTCAAGCCCTATGTGTCAAACCGCCGTACTTGGTTTTTCACAAGGATAGAGTATCCCTTAGGCCTAATCCATCTTTTGTTCCCAAAGTTTGTTCTAGTTTCTGTCTTCAACAGTCTTTGGAACTTCCAGTTTTCTTCCCCAATTACTCAGACAGGGCAGAATATATCTTCCACTCATTGGATGTCCACAGACAATTACGTTTCTACTTAGATAGGACGCACCAAACACGGAAAACAGATCAGTTGTTTGTGTCCTTTTCAAACAATAAATTGGGCAAAGCCATCACGAAGGTCACTATTGCCAAGTGGATCAGAGACTGTATCAGTCATATTTATTTTCTTTCTAATAGAGAGCTTACAACCACTGTGAAAGCTCATTCTACAAGGGCTATGGCTACTTCTACAGCCTTTCATTCCAAACTTGCCATTAGTGACATTTGTGCTGCGGCTACCTGGTCCTCTCCTCACACCTTTATTTCTCATTACAAATTGGATGTGGCATCTCGGGGGCGAGCTTCCTTCGGTTCCACAGTTCTCAGGAGTGTTTTCCAGTGAGCCACCCAGGAATCAGGTGCTAGGGACGCTGTCCCATCAGTACAGAATGTAGGCAAGATAGGATCACATAACATCTTTTAGTTATGTACTTACCATAACTTTAGATGTTTGGGATCCATCTCGCCTACATTCCTAATACCCACCCTCCTTCCCCCTGCCTTGGAGAGCAGAAGAGACCGGACGGTTCGAGTTCGACCGTTTCATCTTGAAACATCTGGCAATGTTATATCAGCAGTGCATGTGTGCAGACAAACAAGATCTGGGGAATTGGTGGTGGTGCATCCTGGGATATAGAATAGCTCAGCCAATTAGAGACTTCACTCTATAGTATAGCGTGCCGAGTCGGAGCCGAGGATCGGCTCCGAACCCATCAGTACAGAATGTAGGCGAGATGGATCCCAAATATCTAAAGTTATGGTAAGTACATAACTAAAAGTTATAGTAATGGAAAAAGGTCCGGTCACCCAGAGAACGCAAGATCTCCATTGCTTTTTACAACCTGTCTCGCTATGTTAAACAAGTTTAACATAGCGAGACAGCTTTAAAAAAAGCAACGGAGCATCTCCATTTCTTTTTTTAAAGCTGTCTTGCTATGTTAAACCCATTTAACATAGCAAGACACTTTAAAAAGCAACAGAGATCTTGCTTTCTCCGTTGCTCTTACCCACAGCTCTGATGTACTGCTTAAGTATATGCATGCGCAGTACATCAGAATTGCCACAGAATATCAGACAGCTGCGGAAGGGCAGCAAGGAGGCATTATACAATGCCATTATTTAAGAAAAGTAATTATTTTTTCTTAAATAATGGCATTGTATAATAGCAATAACCCACTTCTGGGTGTGGGTAATGCTGGATTTACCCACGGTTGTCTTTGTTTGACCACTTGGGCTTTGCCCTCATGACCAAACCACACCAACCGTGGGTAAATCCAGCATTACCCATACCCAGGCTTGGGTTATTGCTATAGTAAATCACTGAGAACGACTGTCAGGTAATAATGACAGTCATCAGAGTTTCATAGTTCCTGTTGCTCAGAAAATGCTTATCAATGCAACACCTGAGGTTCTATTAACTTTTTAACTGAATTAGAGTTGTCTTCCTGTCATCTGTCATTGATTTTGCAGACAGGGTCAAATTTGGCTTATACTTTGAACCTGCTCCTCATAAAATGATGGATTTTCTGGTAGATCATGGTGGATTACAGTCATCCATTAATGCCAGTCATATGAGTTTCATAGCTCCTGTAAAATGTTTGATTTTCTTGTAAATCAGTGAGAATTACATTTAGTCAGTAATTTGTGTGTGTATGAGTGTTTGCATCCATCAATAATTCTTTTCCTATTTTTTGCATGTGTGGTTGGGGTTACACATCCACAGTTACCATCATCTAGAGCCAGTACTTGTACTGCTGGGTGGCAAGCCCTGCTTCTGTTGTTCTTCCATACCTCATGCACAAACTCACACCTATGACCAATTAGAATGTCCAATACACCTTCTGCATGTCCTCATGTGTGTGTCTATATCTATCTATATCTATATATATCTATATCTATGTATCCATTTATATAAATGTAATATATGTATATAGATGGATGTCTCCCTCTCTTTCTGTATATATATATATATATATATATATATATATATATATATATATATAAGATATGTAGAGAGAGAGAGAGAAATAGAATATATGTAAGATATGTAGAGAGAGAGAGAGAAATAGAAAAGCTAGTATTCCTTACCTAGTATGTGATGGTGCTATTTTTTATCCTAGGAGTTATTAGTGAAATTAATTAAGCAGAGTATGTGTGGATTGTAATAGTCGGCATCATGTTGAATCCCTAGATCAGTAGATGTTTGTTTTTGTACTCCAGGAATGACTCACTGATTGTGATTTTTCTTTTCTCTGTGATTGTACGACCATGCAGTTAGTATGTATAGGTTAGGGGAAGTGTGCTTAGCCCACTGAGAAAACATTTTTACTGTACATTTGTTGTAGAGAAGGTTTTCTATCAAATGGATTTTCATTCAGATGGGATTCAATCAAATGACATAGACTCTCACACACACACACACACACACACACACACACACACACACACACACACACACACACACATACACCAAACTTTTCATTTTGTATAGCACTCCCACATCTTTGTGGAAGACATTGCAAACTCACAGTCTGTTTCTCTGCCAATGCAAATTAAACTGCCCTGCCCTTTGCACTTTGTTACTTGGATAGTCTATGCCTGATGCCAGCCAATGCATGGGTAAGCATAGTCTAGTATTGGGTTTGTATGCATTACTTTTACTGTAGTATATATGCTTTACTATGTGCAGAAGCTATGTGCAAGTCACTCCCTCTTTGCCAATGCCATGGCGTATTGTACACACCTCCATCTAGCATGTTCATATCCTGCTGCTGGGTCCTCCACCAACTCCTCATTTGATTGATCCTTTACTGCCTGTTGTGTTGGAAGATGTTCATGATGCATTTGGCGTCCCTACTTCAAGTGCTTCCTAATTACCATGTTGTATAACACTGAACACGCTATGAATATCTTAACACATGTATCAGGTTTATATTGCAGAGCACCACCAGATATCTAAAAGAAAAGAATGCTGACCAAATGTCTTCCACTGAAATTGAGCACTTTTTCTCACTTTTATTAGAGACGTCTTCAGAATACAAACACACAGTGATGTACAAGACTTTAAATAGCCATATAAAACATGCTGCCTAAGTCATGTGACCAAGAAATCATGTGACTTGACACTTAAAGGTGTATACCAAATAAAATATACAAATACACATAAAACAGGTATCAAACAAAAATATGTTTTTTTATAGTTTGTCAGCACTCATTTTTAAAACACAGTTAATATATATGTCATCATTTAAACTTGGAGATACCCTGGTATTTCATCTCAATTCCCTCATCTCCCTGTATTCAGTCGCATTTTTCCAGTTTCCACCTCATACCAGATAAGGAACATGTTTCAATATGAAAAACATGAAATTTGTGAAATTGGTACATTGCTGAGAATGTTTACTAAAGGCATTAGTTAAATCATTAGTTCTTATACTGTAATTATGCTCATAAATCCTTTGTATGAGTGGGCATTCTGTTATCCCAACATAAAAGCTATCACAGGATATACAAGAGGCAATATATGCTTTTTGCTCCATAATTATATCCCCACACAATCAATGGTCCTTTTATATCCTGGTACTGATGTATTAGCTGTGAAATTGATAAATCTACATTGCCTGTAACAGCCACACTAAGTCATTTTTCTAACACTACCTGAGTAGGAGGCAGAATAGGTAGGCTTTATATATACATTAGATTCAAACTGCCCCATAGTTAAATTTTTGGAAATGTTGTCATCTAAAAAACTCATGGTTAATTTAGCATATTGAAAAGTAAATTCTAAAAAAAAGTTATAACATTCAAATAAGTAAAAAAAAATACTACACCCATGGTCACACCTCTTTCCTGGTAGAAATATTTTCCCTAAAAAAATAGAAAATGATTTAAAACAATTTCCATCTCACCATGAAGCAAACAAATCTCTGCATTGTGAAAATGTCTGTTCATCACAATGGCTTCATAAAACCAAGTAAGACCAATGTCAAGAGGAATACTTGAAAAAAAGATTTTTCACATCAGCTATTACCAATGGGATATGCTCATTAATGTTTATACCTGTCAAATCTTCTAAAAATGTCACAAGTCTCTTAAAATATTATTAGCATTGTGAAAAAAAGAGGTTATGTACTTACCATAACTTTCCATGTTAGTAGTCCATCTCACCCTTCATTCTTTACATATGGGATCAGAGCCAATCCTCGGCTCCAACTCGGCCTATTTACAAGCTGGAAGACTTCTGGTTGGCTCATGGCTAGGTAGGTATCCCATGGTGCACCAGTACAATCCCCAAATCTTGTTTGCTGCTGACTAGAAGAAATAATAACAGCCTACAGAAGAAGCCAATACTAAAAGGTCTCCATAAATAATGAAATTAGTACTTTTCTGTCTCCAGGTACTTCCAGGATGGGGGCAGGAGGGCGGGTTCGAAAGAATGAAGGGTGAGATGAACTTCTAACATGGAACGTTATGCTAAGTACATAATTTTTTTATGTTAAGTAGTCCTATCTCACCTTCATTCTTTACATATGGGACAGCATCCCTAGCACCTTATACTTGGGTGGCTCAAGGAAAAATACTCCTGAGTACTGTGGAACCAAAAGATGCTCTACCCCTGGAGGTGAAACCCAATTTGTAATGAGTAATAAAAGTGTGAGGGGTAGCCCATGTAGCAGCAGCACACATATTGTCAAGTGGAACCCTGGCTTGAAAGGCTGCAGAATTAGATTGAGATCTTGTAGAATGAGCCTTGATTTTAAAGGGTAAAGGTTTATCCTCAGAGCTGTAAACATAAGCTATATAGCTAGAGATCCAGTTAGAGAGAGTCACTTTGGAAACTGGTAAGCCCAACCTGGATTCAGAGAGGGAAATGAATAATTGATCCGATTTTCTAATGTCTTTAGTCCGGTGCAAATAACAATGTAATTGTCTATGGACATCCAGTTGGTGAAACCTGTACTCAGCTGCATTGGAGTGATTCGGAAAGAAAACCAGAAGTTCTATGGACTGATTCAAAGTGGTATGGGAACAGACCTTGGGGACAAAGGAAGGGTTAGTATGAAGGGACACCCTGTCTTTATGAAAAAATCAGATAAGGTGGTTTAACAGACAAGGCTTGCAATTCTGACACCCGTCTGGCAGACGTGATAGCCACCAAAACCAACGTTTTCCAAGACAAGAACTTCAAAGAGCATGAATGAGAAGGCTCAAAGGGTGGAGATGTTAATTTTGATAACACAAAGTTTAAATCCCAAGAAGCCACAGGCTCTTGAACCAGAGGTCTTAGCAAAGTGGCACCTTTGAGGGATGTTTTGCACAATTTATGAGGCATCAAGTTAGAATCTGGAAAACTCAAATGGAAATTTGAAATCGCTGCCAATTGGACTCTGATAGTGGCAGCCACAGATCCTTGGTGAAACAGTTCAGAAAGAAATTCCAAAACCACTGGAATGGAGGCAGTGAAGGGATCAACATCCATTTTCTCCACCCAAAGAGAGAATCTTTTCCATTTACTGGAATAAAGTTTCTTAGTGGAAGGTTTATGAGAAGACGTAAGGATATGAGTCATGGAAGGAGAGAAGTTGTGAAGCCTGACTAGGGATAGAACTGGAGCAGCCATGCTGTCAAATTGAAGGTGTGTAAGGAGGGGGTGAAGTGAACCTGACATGTGAGTCAACAGGTCTGGAACTGGGTCCAGAATACAAGGATCATTCAGGAGAAGAGGCCCGAGAAATGGGGAACCAAACCTAATGAGGCCAGTAAGGAGCAATGTGGATCAATTTGCTTCCCAGCCATTTCACTTTCTGAATCACCTTGGGAATGAGAGGAGAGGGAGGAAAAGCATACAGGAGACCCTGGAGCCAATCGTGAACAAGTGCGTCTCTGGGTGACTCCCCCAGAGAGGGGATGAGGGAAAAGTAGCCACTGCATTTGGCATTGATTGGGCTGGCAAAGAGATCACAGCAAGGCTGTCCCCACCTGCCGAAAATCTGTTCCACTGTTTTCTGCTTCAGAGACCACTTGTGAGGCATCAGGATCGCCTGGCTGAGCTTGTCGGCTATCACGTTGGTCGTCCCTGGAATGTGCATCACCACCAGAAAGGGCTGGGAAGATATCGTCCATTCCCAAACTCGCATGGCCTCTCAACAGAGTGGGTAAGATCTGGTTTTGCTCTGTTTGTTGATTTACCATACAACTGACATGTTGTCTGACTGTATTGCAATAGTCCCCAGAGGAAGAAGGTTGTGAAGTGCTTGCAATGCCAGGAGCACCGCCCTCATCTCTAGAATGTTGATATGCAGGTGGGCCTCATGGTCTTGCCATGTGCCTTGGGGCAGTCCTGCCTAGAAAATGCCCCCCCACCCTATATGTGAGGCATCCGTGGTCACAGTGGCAACAGGTTGGCTAGGAACAGTTGAAGCGCCCATGGTCAGTTGATTGGGTAATGTCCACCAAAGGAGGTCCTTCTTGCAAGATTCTGTCAGTAGAATGTGATGGGATAATGGAAGGTGCTGGAAGGACCATTGGGACGACAGGAGCCACTGAAGAATTCTCATGTATAACCTAGCTAATGGCACTAACAGTATGGTGGAAGCCATGGTCCCAAGGAGCTGCAGAACAATCTTGGCTTTGACCCTTTGCAAGGGGAGAAGAAGCTGAATTTGAAGCACCAGGTTTTGTGCCCTTTTGGCAGGAAGACGAACCACCATGTTTACTGTGTCTACCCATGTGCCTATAAAAATCTCAGATTGAGAGGGCAATAAGGCAGATTTTTCCCAATTTATAGAAATTCCCAATTGGGCACAAAGCTGAATAGTATTGTCTCTGTTCTGAAGAAGTAGATGCCTGGTGGAGGCGGTCAGGAGCCAGTCGTCCAAATATGGAAACACCTGGAATCCTTGACATCTCAGGTGAGCTGTCACCACTGCCATACATTTAGTGAACACACTGGGGGTTGTGGAGAGACCAAAGGCAGAACATGGAACTGGAAGTGACTGGCTCCCAGCCGGAAGTGTAGATGACTCCTTGATGCCCTGTCCATTTTTATGTGGTAGTAAGCATCTTGGAGATCTATTGCGCACATCCAATTGTCTTTCCCTAACAACGGAGTATAGACTGCAGTGTTACCATCTGGAACTTGTCTTTCTTTACTGATTCATTCAATCTGCTGAGGTCCAGAATGGGCCTCCAGTCCCCTGTACGTTTTGGCACTAAAAAGAATCTGGAGTAAGTTCCTGATCCTATTTGGTCTGCTGGGACAGTTTGGATGATCCTTTTTGACAGCAACTTGTTGACCTCCACAGTTGCCTGTTCCCTGTGATTGGGTGGAACGTCTGGGATCTTTTTGGGAACAAAAGGTGGAAGAGAAAAGGGTATTACATAACCTCTGGTAATAATTCTTTGTACCCACTTGTCTTGAGTGATACTTAGCCAGGCTTCTGGATACAAAGAAATGCGACCCCCAACCGGCCCCAGAGAAGCACAGTCGGGCCCCACCTCAGGAGCGCTGGTAAGGCCGGCCCCTAAGGAATCGTGACCTCCTTGGTTTTGCAGACTGCCCCTGATTCTAGGGCGATGCCTACCATTTCCTCCTCCTCCTCTGCCTCTGAAGGAGGAGACACCCTGTGCCACCTGGAAAAACCTCTGGGACTTCTTGAACCACATTTTACCACCCCTCTGACACATAGGGTATGGTCTAGAGGGAACAGTAAAATGTACTCCCACTGCAGAGAGTGTTTTTCTTTCTTGCTCGCACCGGGCGAGAGTGTCCTTTACCGTGGATCCAAACAATGAGGAACCGTTGAATGGGGCGGTGGTAAAGGTAGACTTAAATGGTTCCGCAAAGTTACACAAACACATCCAGGAATGATGCCTCAGGGAAATTCCTGAACCCGCTGCTCCACTCGCTCCATCGGCCGCATACGAAATAAGCCGCATGGAGGAGTTAATGATAGAGGTCAAGATGGACAACTGGGCAGAAACCTTGTCAAGGACTCCCTCAATATATGTACCTTGTAGAGAATCTCCTAACTCTTTAAGGAGATCTCTCTGGAGCCTCATAAAGTGAGTAAGGTAATTAAGCGATCTAAGGGTAAATGCTGCTGAAGAAAAGATATGCTTCCCATATCTGTCCATCGTTCGAGACTCCTTATTCGGCAAATGAACAGAAGTCGTCTCAGCTAACTCCTTCTTAGTGGCCACCGCCACCACCATGGCATCCACAGGCACACCTTTAAATAAAAAGCCTTTTCCTGGAGGGGAAGAAAGGAACTTGTTTGGTCTCCTGGGGACTGGCTCCATGGCATCAGAAGTATCCCACACCTTTTGACTTACTAAATCCATCAATTCATCGAAAGGTGGAGACACTCAAGCGGCAGAAGGTTGAGATGCGAAAGCCTTCAGGTACACTGACTCCTCATCAGAAGGGGTGACAGTGGGCCAGCCACACCTCTGTTTAAGGATCTCCAGGATGTCTACGAAGGAGACATCATCAGAGGACGACTTGGGGGACCCTTCCAACTCCTTGAGGTCAGTGTCAGATGCCAAAGACATCCTGTGAGTCGACATGTTTCCTCTTACAAGTCCTCTTCTATGGGGGCTCCTCAGAAGGACATTCCAGGGAGGTCTTGGAAGAGTGGGGACCACCAACTGGTGGCTCCTGAGGCTGGGGGTCTCAGCTGCCGCTGGAGGGAGTAGGAGCTGAGACAGAAGTAGGTGCTATAGGGGGAAGAGTGCCGGTACCACTGGTAGGAGATGACGGTCGGGACAGCGCACTACTCATCATCTTGAAAGCCAACCTCTCTGGTTCCGAGGACTTCTCCGGCTCCGAGGAGACCGAGGATGCCATCAGCGCCAGACCCATTGGCTCTGAGATAAACGCAGGGTCCGAACTCACCCTAGCCGAAGCGCCAAAAGGAAGACTCAGAACCAAAGAAGTTTGGTTCCAAGCATCCCTGTTGGGGCCGACTGGAGAGCTTTGACCCCTGGACACTACGGATGGTACCAAAGGTTTCGGAGCAGAACGCAGCTCCAAAACAGCCATAAAGGGAGCTGGAGCTGAAGGTTCCACCAGTGGTACCAAGCACTTCGACTCCGAAACACCAGCATGGCTTGGAGGAGGAATGAACACAAATGGTTGAACGGGCTCGAGTGGCTCCAGAGCCGACTGGGTCAGAGCCAACAACAGTTTAGGCAAAGCAGACGACTTCAAAAGTCTCAACACTACCCCCTCTGCATCTTCTTCCGATAAACTCCTGGAAGACCTGGATGACATAGTAGGAGATTGAGATCTCAAAGGTACAGAAGACTTCATTAACAAGGAGAATGGTAGAGGGTCCATAGACCGGCTCCAAGAAGTAGTCTCAAGAGTCTCAGTGGTCGGCTCCGAAAAACTTGGAACCGACCCTACAACAACAATGCCACTCTCAGTCGGCTCCGAGGTCTGTGGACCGATGAGACAGTTTTTGCAACTTTAAGAGGTGGCTCCGAGACACCAGCCAGTGCCGGAGAGGGCCTCTTGGCAGATTTTGACTTTCCTTTGGTAGATTTAGAGGATGATGAGGAACTAGACAAATCTTCCTTGAAGGAAGGTTTAAGAAGACCTTTTAGAATTAACTTGTTCTTCCTTTCCTGCAACACCCTAGGACTAAATGCATGACAAAATAAACAGGTCTCCTGCAAATGCATGGCCCCTAAACAGTAAAAACAGTTACCATGACCATAAGTTAAGGACATCTTTTGGGAGCACTTAACACATTTCTTGAAGCCGGATGGCTTATGCTCCTTACTTTCTTTAGACATTCTGAAAATCAGTATAACACATGCACACAGAGAAGAAGGAGGAGGAGGAGGACTAGGTCCTCTAACTTAAACGGGCTTAGCCCTGCAGAAAAGAAAGATACCATGAGGACTAGGTCCTCTAACTTAAACGGGCCTAGCCTGGGCAAGAAGGGATAGGGTGTTCTAACTTAAACAGACCCAACAGTTATAAAGGTAAGAATATCACACTCAACTGAACAGTAGAGAATGAGAATAACACAAGGTCAACTGTTAAGCACAAACAGAATGAAGTTCTGTTAACAATATTAGCAAAACGATGCTAACAGCAAGATAATAAATTCTAAATAGTAAGCGGAAAACCATCAAATTCAATTTAAATACACAGAATACTAGTGCGCAAAAGGTGCCTACTCTAATCCAAAAAGAAAGCCAGCACACGGGATACCAAGAAAGAAATTAACGGCCAAAGGCCAAAAAATGCACCAAATGGCACAAATAGAAGATAACAACTTTAATAACAGCTACACTAATTGAATACTACAAACAGTAAAGATTTTAACTATATTGAACTATATAGAACTATTCTAAGCTAAACAGTAAAGAAAACTTTGATAAAAGTGAAAAATATGCAAACACTTAGCCAGAGTCAAAGAGAAGCACAACCGAACTCATCGACATGGCAAACGAGATCTGGGGATTGTACTGGTGAACCATGGGATACCTACCTAGCCAAGAGCCAACCAGAAGTCTTCCAGCTTGTAAATAGGCAGAGTCGGAGCCGAGGATCAGCTCCAATCCCATATGTAAAGAATGAAGGTGAGATAGGGCTACTTAACATACATGTTTTTAACTTTACATCAATCCATTCAGTTTTAGAGCCATGTAAAGAAAAGATTATATATGGTGCGTCAGACGAGAAGCATATCTGATTCAATTAGCACCCTGGGCTAGTACTATAAACCAGCGCCCCATCCCCTCAGCTCTCCAACTGATGAGCAAACAAAAAACAAATAAATAAAAAAGCACTTGGCTGCAACTGTATTAATCTGCAGGTTATCAGCTTATTACAGTTACATCTACACATCCATCCACTACCCCCCCTCAAAAAAAAAAATTAAATAAATAAATAACAAATACAAAACAGAAAAATGAACATTCATTCTACTGGCTCGCCAACCAGGTGATGAGATGCATGACATGCCCCCCCACCCACCTCCTGCCCCAGCCATTCAGGTTCTGTTTCTGTGCCCTGCCACTGGAAATTTATTCTCTCACCAAGAACACTGAAGACAGAACATCCACTTCTCTCATGAACTTCTCATCATCTGAAATTAGTGTAGAAAACCTAATAAGATGACCTTTGACCAAGCCTTTCTTTTGCCATATAAGGTGTTGTCTGTTAAACAGCAAAAAACAAAAGGTTACAATTAATAGGCTTCCTGTATACATTAGATTCAAATTGCCCCATAGTCATATTTTTGGACATATTGACATCTAAAAAAATAATGGTTAACTTATTATACTGAAAAGTAAATTCTAAAAATGTTATAGCATTCATATAAGTAAAGAAATATTGCACCCATGATCATACCTCTTTTCTGGTGGAAATATTCTCTTGCAAAAAGCATAAAATTGTTATTTAAAACAATTTCTGTCTCATCATGAAGTAAACAGATCTCAGCATTGTGAAAAGGTGTGATGTCCTTACATTTACTGTTGCAGTGTTCCTAATGTTGGGATTCCCTGCTGTGGGGAGCCCAAAGTTGGCCAGTATACAAAGCCTACTGTTACTTTAAGATATGCCTAATGTCACATATATGCTACTCGCATAGCATAGGGCATAAAGATGACATCCAGATGTACCATCCTCAGAACTTCTTTGACGTCAGTTTGAAGGCATCTTTCATTCGCCAGTCTCAACACCTATGTCTTCTTGCTGGTACTGAGCAGTTGCAGATAAGTACCCTGTTGGGATTTTGTTTTTTTCTTAGCTTTCTTATTGCTCCAGGGGGGTTAATGTCATCCTGGAAGGGTAAATGCCAGTTCAGGAGACCGATTCCCCATAAAGACCGTCTTTTATGCCTAGGAGCTTCTCATGACCGTACGACCTGTTTGATTTGTCAGGCATTTTTACTGAAAACCTTTCACAGTAGGCTCTTTTCCCTTTCTTTGTATCTTGAGAACCAGTGCATTAAGTTTCTTGCTGAAGATACAATGGAAGGAACTTCTCACCTTGAGGGTCAACCATTAGGGAAGAAGAAGAAGGTTAATAAGTTTAGACTGGAATCTTCCTTTGCTCAGCCTCCACTGGGCATTTCTCCTGAGGTCGGTGAAAAAACAGATGCTCGCCAGTCTTTGTTGTCAGATTCTATTGTGGTGACTGGGTTGGAGGCCGGTGAGGACCTGGCTTGCAGCATGTCCGCTGAGGCTTTGCAGGAGTCCACTTCAGATGTTTATGGGGAGCCATGGTTGATTATTTTTGATGGACCAAGGGGTGTTCCACAAATTGTAGTTAGGGAAGAAGTTCCTACTACAGTTATTGAATGCCATCCTGGGTCAAAGCCTTCTAAATTTTATAGGGCGGATGTTTCTTTAAATAAGAAACAAAAAACTAAACATGTTTCTCCTGCTTCTAGGGATCCACAGTGTGAGTGACAGACCTTTACTCGGGGTTTGTTTAATGCTTTGATAGCATTAAAAACCTCCTCAGGGGGGTTCTGTTCTAGCACCGTCTTGGTCCTCTACTCCCCTTAAAAGGCCCAGGGAAGAAGATTCCTCTGAGAAGGAGTCAGATTCTGATACGGAATCCCTTGCTTACACTTCCCAAATTCCTTCATCTTTAGACTATGGGTCAGAGGAAGAGGAATCTAATAATTCTGATACTCCCTTTGAAGAAATTTCATTTGGGGACACCATTTCCAGGATGATGGAATTTTTTAAATGGGATTGTGCTGAGATCTCTGAAATCCATAAGAGGTACTATGAATTGTGACAAAAGGAATCTCCTAAACATGCAGCTATTCCTCCTGTTTTTGCTGCTTTATTGAATGCTTTTTCCAATGCCACTGAAGATCCTGATTCTTTGCCCCCTGGTCCCAAGAAGCCTGATAGGTTTTACAGGGTGCCTGATGATTGTAACTTTTTGTACAGATGTCCTGCTGCTAACCCCTCAGTGGTGTCTGTAGCTTCTGATAAGCCTTCTCAGTTGCTTCTTTCACCCAAGTTACTGCCTTCTGATAAAGACAGCAGAACCATGGAAATGCTGGGTAAGAAGGCTTACACCTCAGCTACTATGGCTTTTAGGGCAATTAATTATCAGACACATATATCCATGTCTTTCTCAGGCTTGTCAGTTTATTTCTGATCTCCCAGACTCTGAAGGTAAAACTTCTGCTCTTTCCTTGTTAGGGACTTCCTTTCAAGTGGTTCTTCATTCTATCAAGTATAGTTATGATGCAGCAGATGCCTCTTCTAGGGCTGCTGTTTTTAGTTCAGTGTTGAGGAGGTATTCTTGACTTAGGCTTCAACTTTTATCTGATGATATCAAGGCCAAATTGATGGATGCTCCTCTAGATAATAAACTTTTGTTTGGGGAAGCAGCTGCTGGTTTGTTTAAGTCCCTTCAGCATAAGAGGAAGGCCTTACAAGAACTCAAACATGTGTTTGTATCTCCTGTGCCTAAATTTCAGAGAAATTACCCCAGTTAGTCCGCCTTTGTTTGCAGGCAATCTCACCCTCCTTCTAAGGGCAAAAAGAGTGGTAAGCAGGCTCCTCCTGCTAAGACTACTCAGATTTCAGGGACTTAGACATCTTCCTTTCCTGATAAACCAGGTGCTGTATGACTATCCATCTCTTCCCAGACACATTTCTCTTTCTCTTTGCCTTTCTCTTTCTCTTCCTGTTTGGCTTCAGATTACTCAGGATTCTTGGGTTCTGTCCATCATTTGTCAGGGGTATTTCATGGTGTGGAAACCCCATCCCCCTTTTATGGGCATTCTTCAGACTCCTTGGGAACACCTTCCCTTTTTCCCAGAGGTTTTTTGAGACCTTTTGACTCATGGTACTATTCAAGAGGTACCTGTGTCCCAAAGGGGGAAGGTGTTTTACTCAAGAACATTTCTAGTGCCCAGAGAAGTGGGTACTTGGAGACCAATTCTAGATGCCTTTCATCTAAACACTTTTCTGAAGGTGCCCACCTTATGCATGTTTTCCCTTCAGACTCTGTTTCCTCTTTTACTCTCTCAAGCCTATATGGTGTCTCTGGATCTCAAGGATGCTTACCTCCATATTCCAATCCATCCTCTTTTCAGGAAGCTTTTGTGTTTTTCTGTTGTTTCCTGGCCTTTTCAATTCTCTGCTTTGCCCTTTGGTCTTTCTACTGCCCCAAGGGTATTCACCAAATGCTTCGCTCCTCTGATTGCTTTTTGTAAGCTTGAAGGGATTCAAAATTTTCCTTTCCTGGATGACCTGCTGATTCAGGCATCTTTTTCAGAGATTCTTTTGCAAAATCTTCATTTTGCTATCTCCTTTCTTCAGAGCCTAGGGTTCACAATACATTTCAAAAAGTTTTCTCTTACTCTTTCTCAAGATCATGTCTTTCTGGGTTACAGGATTCAGATAGTGCCTATGCTAGCATCCCTGCCTCATCCAAAGGCATTGACTCTCATTTCCTTTCAAACTCTTCTTCCTCTGGACTCCATTACAGCCAGGGAGTTTCTGAGAGCTCCGGATTTCATGGCATCCACCATTACTATGCTCCTTCTGGCCAAACTCTGCATGAGAAAGTTTCAGTGGTTTCTGAAGTCAGTTTGCCTTCAACAGGCACAACCTCTATACGTTGTAGTTCCTCTCCTTTCTTGTCTCAAGAAGGAACTGTACTGGTGGATCCAGCAGTTGTCTCTAAATCCAGGGCTCCCTTTTTATCCCCCTCTTCCCTCTCAGGAATTGCTCACAGATGCTTCAGACATAGGCTGGGGAGTAGCTTTTGGCTCCCTAAAGGTATTCATAGGTTGGTACTAACATTGTGCCTGGTGGTGTGCCTATATCTGGTGGTGAATATCCTGGTGACCTCCCACTTTTTTTGTTTGGTGGGTTGGGGTTTGGTAAAAGAAAGTGGTGTAGCCTAGCCTGGTACTGCTGGGTCTCTCTCTGGAGCCTTGAGGTCTCAGTTTACTGCACAGATGATGTTCTCTCCATTTTTTAAGTGCCTCGAGAGATGCATTTTTGAGATTTACTTCTAGCAGCATGTAGCATTACCTTCAGATTTTGCATGCTTGTACCTGTTATGGTGGTGCAGTCACCTCTTCAGCAGAAGGAGCACATCAATGTCAGTGAGATGAGAGCTCTTATGGTGCCTTTTCAGGCTTTTCATTCTCTTTTCTCTTCAGGGACTCTCAAGGTATTCATAGATGATACCACAGTGATGTGGTATATAAACAACCATGGAGGAATAAGATCTTACCTTCTTTGCTGATTGGCTCTCCTGGTAAGGGATCTAGTTGTCAAATATCAAGTGACTCTTCAGGCAGTTTACATCCCTTCAGGTCAAAACATTCTGCCAGATACTCTGAGCAGGTTCTTAACTCAATCCCATGAATGGATGCTTCACAGGGATGTGTTTCTGGACATTGTCCTTACTCCTCAAGTACATCTATTTGCCTCCCCTCTGAACAGACAGCTTCCTCTATTTTGTGCCAGACTCCCAAGCCCTCTGGTGTAGAAGGTGGATGCTCCCTCTTTTTCTTGGAATGGTATGTATCTTTATGCTTTCCCTCCCCTTCCTCTCATTCCAAAAGTCCTGTTCAAAATTCAACAGGATGCTCCCAAAATCTTGTTGGTGACTCCCTTTTGGCTGAGACTGCATTCATTCCCTCTTCTTTTTCATTTAGCCAAGGGCAGTCATCACAAGTTACCTCACAGGGGGTGGACCTACTCACACAAGACTAGGGATCTCTCATCCATCCCCATCTGTCCACTCTTCAACTGACACTGTGGGTGATAGGATTTTTATTGTACATAGACACTTTTTCCCTGAGGATGTGTTGAGGGTCCTGCAGGAGGCCAGGAAAAGTACAGTTGTGTACACTTAACATAAATGTAGATGTTCGAGTGTATTCACTGTTGCAGTCATCACATTTGGGTTATCTGTGTGCAGTAGCCCTCAGTCGGCCTGATTATCAAAGTCTTGAGTCCTGCGTCAGTTGCTGTCTCATCTTCCATGACGTCAGGTAGTCAGGGGTATAAAGCATGCAGCCAATGCCATTACATCAGTTTTTCTTGCCCCAGATGTCAGGTGCCCCCTAATGGGAAGCAATTAAATATATATAAACAAGGTTATACCTCCAGCAAAAAAGCAAATACACCAGAAAGTGTTTAAGCATAGTAAAAAGGAATAGAGATATAGCCAAAACAAGTCAGGGAGTGGAGGGAGGGTAACCAGGACTACAACAGTGAATACTCGAACATCTACATTTATGGTAAGTGTACACAACTGTACTATGTTCTTCGTGTTTCACTGTTGTAGTCATCACATTTGGGTAGATTCCCAAAGCTAAGGATGGGAGGAGGAATTTAGATAGCATTAGGAACAGCTATAAGACCCTGCAAGACTGCAGTGGAAAAACAGCTCTGGATTTAGAGAAAATTGGAAAATGGTAATGCTTGGTGAAAGTATGTGCAGAACTCCAGGTAGCAGCTTCCAGAATGTCTCTGGTAGGGACACCTCTGAGAAAGGCTGTAGAGGTAGATGCAGCCCTGGTTGAATGTGGTCTTATCCCCTGTGGGATAGGTTTTCCATGGTGCTTATAGCAGAAATGAATGCAATGACCTATCCATTTAGAAATGGTTTGCTTTGAAATGGCCTTCCCCTCTGCCCCTGCAGCGAATGCCACTAGCAGCTGTTCAGACTTCCTGAGAGGTTTAGTCCTGTCCAAGTAAAATCTAAGTTGTCTGTGCACATCTAAGGAGTGCAGTAACCATTCCCCTTTGTTCCGGGGATTAGAAAAGAAGGTTGGCAAATTAATGGACTGATTAAGAGCCACACTGGATACTACCTTGGGCATGAAGGACAGATTGGTCCTGAGGGACACCCTATCCACATGAAAGATGATGAAAGGCTCCACTGCCATAAGGGCCTGTAATTCAGACACCCTTTTTGCTGAAGTGATGGCTAAAAGGAAGGCTGTCTTCCAAGAAAGGAATTTTAACTCTGCACTTGCAGCTGGCTCAAAAGGAGGTAGAGTAAGTTTTTCCAATGCAAAGTTAAGGTCCCAGGCTGGAGTAGGGGCTCTCCTGGGTGGTCTTAAGATTTTGGCCCCTCTGAGGAACTGCTTGAGCAGTGAATGAGAGAAGAGGGGTGGTTCTGTGTTGTAATGAGCTGAAATGGCTGAAGCAGGAATTTTGATGAAGGAAAAGGAAAGGCCCTTGTAAAGCATCTCAGTTAAGTATTGAAGAATCTGAGGTAAATTGGGTGCTGCTGTGCCAATCCTCTGAGTATAGTTCCAGGAACAGAATTATTTCCATTTTTCAGCATAAGATTTTCTAGTACTATGCCTTCTTGCCTCCAGAATAACATCCAACATTTGTTTACTGAGGGATGGTAATGGAGAGATCAGGTAATCAGCCAGGCTGCCAGGTTTAGGGTTTGAAACTGAGGGTGCAGAATCTGATCCTTCTGCTGGGACAGCAGGGTAGAGGTCTGAGGCAAGTGCCATGGTGCCAGCAGTGACACACTGGGTAAGAGGTGGTACCAGTGTTGCTGTGGCCAGTCTGGTGCAATCAGTATCATCCTTGGTTTGTCCTATTTGATCTTTAGTAGTACCTTGGAGAGGAGAGGTAGAGGAGGAAAGGCATTAACTGACAGATTTTTCCAGGTGAAGGACAGGGCATCCACTTTCCAAGCTTGTTTGTTGGGCATGCATTGTTCATTTTTTTAATAGTTAGTTCTGAGGGGAGGCAAACAGGTCTATCTCTGGCCTCCCCCATTTGTTTATCAACATGTTGAATATCGTTGGTTCCAGTTTCCACTTGTGTGTGTCCATGAGATTTCAACTTAGTTTGTCTGCCAGTGTATTTAGCTTTCCTGGCAGGAATTGAGCCTGTAGGTGCACTTGTCAGCTCAAGGCTGTGTTCCACAGAGCCATGGCTAGTCTGCAGAGAGGGTATGAGTGGGTTCCCCTCTGCCTGTTTATGTACCCCATGCATAATCTGATGCATTTGTTGTTAGGGTTTGGGCGGCAGGGGGTAGAGTGAATTGCAGTTCCTTGTTTTGGTGGCAGACATCTGCCCACCAAAGGAACTCTATCTGTAGACAAGGTATGATAGGAATTATTACTTCTAGATCCTGAGAATGTTGACACCATAGGCTTTTTAGATACCATTGTAGTTTCCTCATATGCAGTCTTGCATATGGAATTAGGAGAATGCAAGAGGCCATGAGGCCATGAACACCAAGGCTTGCAGTTTTTGTCTTGCAGATAGCAGGGTCTTTGTGGCCATTAGTTTGAAGTAAGCTGTCAAATGAACTTGTTTCTCTGGCGTGAGGTAAGCCATCTGGGAAGTTGTGTTCTAGCTTGCTCCCAGGAATACAATTTGTTGGCAGGGTAGCAGCTGTGATTTCTTTTCGTTTATGGTGTATCCCAGAGAAGCTAGCACTTTTTGTACAAACACCAGATGATTCAATAGTATGTCCTGGCTTTCTGCCTGAATTAGACAATTGCCCAGGAATGGGTATATTTGAATATTTCTTTGCTTGCAAAATGCAATGACTGGAGCTTGGCACTTTGTGAATACCCTGGGCACAGTAGATAATCCAAAGGGCAGTGCAGAGAACTGATAGTGCATGAAGCCTGCTTTGAAGCGTAGGCATCTTCTGCAAAATTCCCTGATTGGAATGTGCAGCTACTCTAGGCTTCCTTTAAATCCAGTGTTGCCAACCAGGCATCCTTGCCTAGCATAGGAAGCAACTGGTAAAGAGTTAGCATCTTGAATTTTGGGATCACCAAAAAAGTGTTTAGGATAGAGAGATCCAGGATAGGATGCCAGGAGTTGTATTTTCTCGGCACCAGGAAAAGTCTTGAGTAGAAACCTTGTCCCCTTTCCTCTTCTGGGACAGTTTGAATAGCCCTTATACTTAAGAGAGAGAACTTGCTTTTGAGCCTCTGCCCACTGATTTAGGGGTAGTTCTGGCCAACCGTTTGGGGTTGGCAAAGTGTGGAAGTGGAATCTGTATCCCTGGGAAACTATATTTAAAACCCATTTGTCCAGGGTAATGAGTTCCCAGTTTTTTTGCCTGCAGAGCAATCTTTCCCCCTATAGGAGCAGTCAGTTAAGAAGGGCTTGAAAGTTTCAAAGTTAAGTCATTGAGACAGTTTACCATAGCGGGGAGTCTTATTACTCCCTGCTTTGGAAGTGGGAGCTCCCCACTACTTAGTCCTCGGCGTACCTTGGGACTGAAGCCTGAGCGTTCTGCTGGTTCTGTGTTTGGACTGAGAAGGCGTGGAAGAGGCAGGAAAGAACCAATTCTTACAGGGCCAATGCCTACTAAATCTTGGAGGCTGTACTTGCAGGAAATCTTTAACAGTTTGCATAGATTTAGCTTTTTTCTCCATCTTTTTAAGTACTTCTTCTGCTTTGTTGCCAAACAGGCAGTCCTGGTTTAAGGGAGCATCCAGCAATTTAGCTTTAACATGATCTGGTAAAGATTTCTCCTTAAGCCAAGTATGCCTTCTAAGTACAGACCCAGTGACAGCAGCCCTGCAAGATGCCTCTAGTGAATCAAAACCACATTGCAAAGTATATTTTCCAACTTGCTCAGCAGAATGCATTAAATCCTGTAAATCCTTATTTTCAGCACAGTCAGGAATCAACATAATTTTCTGTTTAAGCAATCCAGTAATATGCTGCTGATACTTTAACATATGAAACTGGCAGTTTAAGGCCCTAATGGCCAAGGTTGCAGAAGTGTATACCTTCTTACCCCATCTATCCAGCACCCTGGAATCTCTATCAGAGGGGGGTAGGATTTTTTTTCAGTAGTAGCCTTAATGCCCTTGGGTCCCTGTGAAATGGTCTCAGGATCCGCAGTAGGATTTTTAAAAAGGAACTTGTGAGAGTCAGGAACCCTGTAATATCTATCTGGGTTTCTGGGAGCAGGAGGTAAGGAGTCAGGGGCCAAGCTAGATTCCAAAAAGGCATAATCAACAATGTTTAGTACAGGTGGGATAGCTAAAGCCCTGTGTTGGGGCAGGAGTAAGAAATCCCTAAGCCTCTTTTTAGAGTCAGAGTAATCCTGGCTTTCCCAGTTAGTTGTGTCCTGACAAAAAATTGAAAAAATGCTAAATGTCCTGAGATTTTAGGACAAAATTATTTCCTATATTGTATGTAATAGTTGCATGAAACAGTTATTCTGTAGCTAAAATACCAAAATGTTATAAGAAACGGAATAAGCAACTAAAATGCTACAAGAATAAGCTTTTATTTAGACAAAAAATTTAAGTTCTAACCTTTGTACTGACTGTCCCACTTTGGCCATTTGAAAAGGTGGCAACCCTATTCCCAGTGGAAATGCTCCCTAAGAGTATGCAAGGTTTCACCAAAAGAGAAATCCCCTGGAGGGGAAGCAGAAGGAACAGAGTCCTCTGCATCAGAATCCTCATAGGTAGATAAGGGTAAATCCTGGTCATCAGAGGAAACAGAAATTTTAGAATGCTGATCAGAAGAATCATAAGCAAATTCAATCCTAGGTCTCTTAGAGGGGGAAGGTTGGCTT
This sequence comes from Protopterus annectens, assembly GCF_019279795.1. Taxonomy (NCBI): domain Eukaryota; kingdom Metazoa; phylum Chordata; order Ceratodontiformes; family Protopteridae; genus Protopterus; species Protopterus annectens. The sequence continues at coordinate 68,907,117 of NC_056730.1, forward strand.
CCCCTGATTAAAGTAATAAGGTCTTCAGCCATTCTTATCATTTGTTTTTTAGGCATAGAGACCTGATCATGTGGTCTGGGCATCGGTTTTCTAGGCATGGATCGAGTTTTAGGCCTTAAAGAAGAAGATGGCATTGGTTTAATATGCAAGTCAGTAGGCCTGAATATACCCTCAGAAGCCAGTGCCTGCACAGCGGCTCCAGACCCAACCAAGGTACAGACATCCGCAGGTTCCACAGCTGAAGCATCTCGCGGCATACCCGACTCTGAATGGGTCTCAGTAGAGGCCTGCGAATCTGAAGTAGCGGGTATCAGGGACTGCAAAAGTGCCTCACTGAGTACCGGAGAACTGGTGACTAGCTTAGGAGAAGCATCGTTGGCAGCTTTGGACCTAGGCGGCCTGTCTCTATCTTTGCGTTTTTTCAGAATGTCGGTAGTCGGGTGGCTTATCGAAGCCATATCTGGATAATTGAACCGAGTACCAAAATATTTAGAAGTGTAAATATACCGACGATGAATAATTCGTTGTTTAAATAAGGCACAAAATCGACAGCGAGGTACATCGTGGTCAGGGCCTAGGCAAGGAATATAGTGCGAATGAAAATCTTTATGAGGTATTTGCTTTCCAGAAGAAATACAATTATTGACTTTTACTGACATCGGTTTAGAACAAGAAAAAGTTTCCCCAACAGGATACTTAGCTTTAGTTGAAGACTTTGGTTCTGAAACTCGAAAACTAACATTTCAGGAGTCGGCCAACTGGCACTTGCGAACTGCTTCTGCTTCGGGCACAGCACAGCAAGAAAGACCAATGTAATGGCGTCGGCTGGATGCTTTATACCCCTGACTACCTGACATCATGGAAGATGGGACAGCAACTGACGCAGGACCCAAGACTTTGATAATCAGGCCGACTGAGGGCTACTGCAAGCAGATAACCCAAATGTGATGACTGCAACAGTGAAACATGAAGAACATCCCATTACTAGGAAATCCTACTCATCCAAATGGAAGAGGTTTTCTTTTTGGTGTCTCTCTTGTAACCTGGACCCACTTACTGTGTTCCTCTGGTTCTGTCTTATTTATGTGAATTGCTCAATGCTGGTTTGGCCTATTCCTCTATTGAGACCCACTTGTCAGCTATCTCTGCTTGTCTGCCTTTATCTCCTTCTTTGGCTTCAAGGTTTGAGACTAAACAATTCATTAAAGGCATCCTTCATATGAGACATCCCAGGAAGCCTGTTCCTCCCCTCTAGGGTCTTAATTTTGTTTTGAAGAAGTTGACTCAGGCTCCTTTTGAGTCTGTTGCTTCAGCATCCTTGCAGCATTGCTCTTGGAAGACTGTTCTTTTGTTGGCCCTTACTTCTGCCAGATGGGTGTCAGAGCTTCATGCCCTTATGGCCTGTCCTCCTTTTTTGATATTTCACAAAGATAGGTATCCTTGTATACTAAACCTTCTTTTATGCCTAAGGTGGTTAATGCGTTGTCACTTAATCAGTCTATTCATTTTCCACTCTCCACAATCTGACAGTGAGAGGGTGCTGCATACTTTGGACAGGCATAGACAACTCAGATTTTATTTGGATAAGACTAAGACTATTAGAAAATCAAATCAATTGTTTGTTTCTTTTCATTCTAGGTCCTTAGGATTATCTGTATCTGAGCAAATTATTTCTTCTTGGATTTCAAAGGCTATTTCTTTTTGTTGCACTTTTCATAGTAAGAGCTCTCCTTCTTCTGTTAAGGCTCCTTCTACTAGATATGTGGCTTCTTCTGGTGCTTTTTTTTTGAAGGGCTTAGATAGGAATTCTATTCTTGAAGCAGTTACATGGACTTCTGTGTATACTTTTACCAAGTACTACATCTTGGATGGTATCTCTAGAAGTAGAGCTGGTTTTACTAGAGACATTCTTCATGGAGTCTTAGAGGGCTGTACTGCTCTTTTCTCCTCCCAAGTTTTTTCTTCAGCTTTGACATGCTCCCATATGGTAGGATTACTGCAACAGTGAATGTGAATGTAAGGACATAGTACAGTTGTGTAAAATCTTACCATAACAGTAGATGTTCTTTCCTTCACTGTTGCAGTATTCACTCCCTCCCTCATTCCCACAGTCCTTTTCCTTCCTGGATTCACAGGTTACCTCCTTGGTTTCCTTAGACTGGTGTTCCTACTGAGGCAATCAGTTCTAAGGATGGTATATCCAGATGCTCTGCTCTACCTGAGCAGCATACGTGTGACATTTGGTGTACCTTAAAGTAACAGTAGGCTTTTGTATACTGGCCAACGTCGGGCTAACCACGGCAGGGAATCTCATATGTTAGGAATACTGCAAGAATGAATGTAAGGACATTTACTCTTATGGTAATATTTTACACAAGTGTACATTCATTACAATGGCTTCATGAATAACATGCCCCCCCACCCTGCCCCAGCCATTTAGGCCCAATTTCTGTGCCCTGCCCCCAGCCTTCCTTTAATGTATTTTATTTTTTCTTTTAAATCTTATAAAAAAAACTGCTTGCTACAATGTAGCGTGCAGTTGCTACAGTGGACCACACACAGAGTGCTACAGATCTCAGGTTTGACTGCAAATGCAACACCATCTGTTAAAAGCCAATACAGTATTAGAGTGATCAGAATCACCTGATCATGCCCCCCAGTGCTTTATGCCAGTGGCAGTTGCCCCACTAGCCCCACCCTAGCTACACTAATGGGTCAGACAATTCCTTGTGAATTTCCGGAATAACAAACACTGCCAGGGTTATAGGAAATTTAACCATGAGAAACTCATACAAAGTTTTGTTAATAAAACCCTCAGATAGTAAGTGCTCAAGCCACATATCAATCCTTTGATATGCAATGTTAATGAAGTTCTTAGATGTGGGATCGGGTCTACTTCACCTTATCGCATGTTGAAAACATTGAACGGCTATAATGTCGTAAATGCCGTACAGCAAAAGTGTTGTTGAGGGATCATGGTACACTGGGGATGAGAAAATGTGCTCTTTTCTCACTGTAGTGCAATCTCGGAGTTGGTATATATATAATTAGTGGGGGTGTTGGGGGCGCAGCCCCCCACAAGAACAGTTTCGATGTACGATATTTTCGATGTTTATGCTGTTCGATACTGTCATCTTTCAACAAGATAATATAGACGCATGGAATCAAATGGTGCATCATTGAATAAAACACCAGATACTTTAAAAAACATAGTTATTGCAGTCACGTATAACCAAGACCTCACCTTTGTTTAGTTTCATGATCCGAATAGAGCTGTTGGTACATGGAATCTAGTAATGGCTGTTCATCACATTTTCGTTTAAAACCAAAGTGCTTGCTATAACTATACAAGTCCCTGATGTCTTTTTCACATAACTTGTCAGAAATAGTAAGCACAGGATTGAGGGGGTGGATTTGAAACACTTCTGCATTTAACCACAATTTGAAAAAAAAAATCATTACTTACTGCTTGGTGCATTAAGAAATGTAAGTTAAGTTTGCAAACAAAATTTTTGAGCTCAGTTAGTACCTCTGTAATTCTAGTTTGCCTCATTGGGACAAATGTCAGCCACTTTGAAAATAAATCCACAAGGGCTGGGTAATGGCCAGAGAACTACAGTAGAAAACCTTGGAATTGTTTTTTTTTTTCCATGTATTTCAGGTTTATCTAAATTGTTACGTATCTTCTCTGTGAAAAATCATGGCCCCTACTCCAGAAACAACTAATTCCTCTTGAGCTTGCATGCCACAAAAGTTGTATGGCTCCTGAATGTTGTAATGACCTGCCAATCTCTTGGAATGTCTCAACAGTGTAAATTCCAAAAAAAAAAAAAAATCATCTGTACCTTTTTCCTCAGTGGTATCCAAATATTTGCACTTGGTTTGGTAAATTGACTGATGCCTTGTTGTTGGTAACTGAAACATCAGTTTTAGATTATTTTTGTAAGAGCCGAATAGGACTTTCTTTTGTTATAGTCATTTTTGTACATAAATCAGTTTTTTTCTCCTTTCTGTGTTTAATGGTTTGTATCAGTCTGACAATTGTATTTATTTTTATGTATTTTATTTATTTGACATTTGTTAACCAGGTTAGTCCAACTGAGCCAAGGGCCCATTTTCATTGGAGACCCGAGGAGAAAAGCTCCAGAGTTCAGAATTATACAAAATTTGTAAGCATAACAAAAAGGAACAGTTATACATAAGACAACCAGACTATCATTAGCAATAGTCAACATCACTACATGTTGTAGATGAGAAAAAAATAAAAATAGGATACATAATTAATATCAAATATGTGGTACACTTAAAGTATTTGAAAAGAAAGAAACATGGTGCTGATGCAAATTATAAAGATTTTGAGTCCTGGACTATAGAATTACAAGACAGAGAGAAGAGGAGAAAAGAAAAGGGGAGGTAAAAGATTCAATGACTCAAAGATGAGATAATGATAAAGTTGTCATGTGGGGGTTAGACATGGGCAGGACCAAGTCTTTAGTAGATAGTGTTTAAGTTCATGCTTAAACGGATATTTTGGGAGACATGTCTTATATTAAGGGGAAGTGTGTTCCAGGCATGGGCTACAGAGTATTTATAGAGGGGCTTTCTAATATTCTTATTGTGTTTGTAGATGTCGAGGAGGGGTTTGTTGGTAGTGCGAAGAACGACAAGGGTTATATTAAGAAATAAGGTTAGAGATGGAGGAGCAGGAAAAGGGGTAATTTAGGATTGAATTGGTAATGCATAGCTTCTGAAGTAATAGTTGGTTAGAGAATTCGGTCCATTAAAGTGCTTTGAGGGCAAGACAGTGATGGGAATTAGAGGGGAGGCTAGTGGCAAATCTGCAAATTTTATTGTACGTTTGCTCTAGTTCAGAATGTAGAGTAGTTTGAATGTTTGTAAGAATAGCAACTACATACATAAGACAAGGTAATAGAAGAGACTGGGCTAGGGATATTTTGGAGGAAGGTGCAAGGAATTTTTGATCACGACAGAGTAGACCAAGTTTCTGGTGTGTTTTCTTTATACAGTGTAGGATGTGAATGTCATATTTTAATTTATCATCAATAATGACACCTAGTAATTTAGTATGGGGTTCAGGTTTAATGATGGTATCACTGAGGGAGATGATGGAACAGGAGGATTTGTGATGTACCATTGTTTTAGGAAGGAAGAGAAGGAGATTAGTTTTTTTGGTATTAAGTACGAGTTGATTATCAGAAAGCCATGATTCAACTGAAAAAAAGGAGTTCTGAGTTAGAGATAGGAGATTAGGGATGCTGTGAGAGGTGGTAATAAGAGTAGAATCATCGGCATACTGAAGGAGCATCAAGAGGTTACAGGCAGAATGTAGATTATTAGTGAAAATATTGAACAAGAGGGGTCTAGGATAGAACCATGTGGTACCTCAGGGTTGACAGGTTAGAAAGGGGAGAAGACAGTTTGCCAGCAAACGGATTGTTGTGTAATGGTGAGGTAGCTTGAGACCAAATTTATAGAGGAAGTAGAAAGCTGGAAGTTGGGAAGTTTAGCTAGAAGTTTAAAGTGAGAAACAGTGTTGAAAGCTTTAAAGAGATCAAGAAATAAACAGGAAACTAACATGTTGTTGTCCTGGGCCTCTGCTAATGTATGAGTGAAGGAAAGAAGTGCTGTGGTGGGGTCTAAATCCATGTTGGGTAGATATAAGCAGGTTATTATCAAGCAGGTGTTTAAGTAGCTGGGTGTGAATACACTTTTCCAGAATTTTGGAAATGGGTGACAGGATGGTGATGGGCCTGTAATTAGATGGATCGGTAGAGTTTCCACCCTTATGAAGAGGAATAGTGTAGAAGGATTTCCATATGTCAGGGATACAGGCTTTGGCGATGGATCGATTTATGACTATGGAGATGGGGTAGGCAATGGATTCTGCCGCAATTTTAAGAAAGAAGGTAGGTAGTTTATCAGCGGGGGGGGGGATCAAAGTTTGTGTTTGGAAAGGAGGGATTTAATGAAGGAGGTGGGGACAGGTTTGAAAGAGAAGGTACAGAAGGGTGTTATGGTAGGGGGTGAAGGGGGAAAGTGGAAGTATTACTATTCTGTGTATCAAGAGGAGTTATGTTGGAGGATAAACGAGGGGAAGTGGAGGAAATACTATTTTGTGTGAGTTTTTGGATTATTTCAATGAAATAGTTGTTAAGGAGTGGCAGCTTCAGTAGCAGTATTCTGTGGGAAGGGGTTGGGAGTTGCAGGATTGCCAGGGTAGAGAAGATGATTAATGGAACTCCAAAGTTTTTTTTGGGGGGGTGGGGTTTATGTGGGTTATGTTGGTTGGAGCAGAAGAATTTTTTCTTGTCATTGTTAACAAGTTTTTTGGCGAGGTTTCTGAGTTCCTTATATCTTTGAAGTACAATAGGGGCTTATTTTGACCCAGGCTTTCCAGGTACTGTGTATTTTATGTATAAGGGAGCAGGTATATTTGTGAGCCAGGGGGCTGTATTAGATTTTATTCTAATGTTTCTGATAGAAACCATGGAGTTAATAATGTCTAGGAATATGTTATTAAAATATGTTATGGCCTCATTGAGAGGCAGGTGTTGAAGGAAGGACCAATTTACATTAGACAATGTGGAATTAAAAGTATCTGGATTGAATTGGTTGAGTTTGCGGCAATCTCTACAGAGGTGTTTTTTAGGAGTATGTTTGTAGAATCTATGGACAACCGTTGGGGAGTGGTCACTAAGAGAGGAAGTGTGCCAGGGATGTGATAGAGGTAGAGATCTGAGGTAAGAAACCAATCCAGGGTAGGTCCGGAGGTGGAGTTTTTGGTAGTATGAGTATGGGAGGATATAAGTTGGTGGAAGCCGTGGAGGTTGAGACTATGACTAGGAGATGAGGTAGAAAGTTTGGTCCAGTCAATGTTAATGTCACCAAGAAGCATGGTTTCATATGGAATATAATTAGCAAGACAGGGGAGAATGTTTTTGAGGATGGGGATATTATTTCTGGCAGATATGTAGATGGAGGCTATGCCAAATTTTTTATGTGTGTTAGGATGACAATTAACAATAAGGCATTCTGCAAGCTCAAAGTTGGGTATAGAAACTGATAGTGGAGAGAGGATGAGTTGTTCAGTATAAAGGATGGCAACACCTCCACCCCTTTTATTGGTTCTGTTGGAGTGGAAGATGATATAGCCAGGAGGTAAGATTTCTCCATTTGAAATATGGGGTTTCAGCTAGGTTTCAGATAAAGTTAAGATATTAGGGGAGACGTTGGCAATCCAGGAATGAAGTTCTGTGATTTTGTTAAGTAGGCTTTGAATATTTAAGAAGATGATATATGATTTAGGGGAAGGAGGGAGGGTAGGACTGGGGAGATGAGTGGGATGTAAAACTGAAAGAGGCAGGGGCTGGTGGCCCTGGGTTGGGGTGGATGTCTCCTCCTAGGAGAAGTGTTTCTAGGAAAGTAATAATGTATGTGAGAGGGTTTAAGGAAGCAGAACTTCTAGGTTTTGGAATGAGAGCATGGGAGGTGATTTATGTATGTTTATCCTGAAAAGGTATATAATAGAGGTATGAAAGAGGGATGGAGAGATGGGCTGTGGGTGGGGGAGTGGAGGGATTTTGAGAAAAAGAGCATTATTTTCATCCTTCATAGTGTCAGACAAGAGCTCCTTTGTAATAGAAGTGTCTAATGCCTTAATTGTTTTCTTATACATCCCATGTTTGTAATAGGGCATATCTGTAACCATGGTCTGTCACAATCTGTGGATTTTGGATGGGCATTAACTAAGGCTCCAGGGTATATCTGACATTGTCAGTAAAATGTTTGTGAGGGACATCACCCCTCACAATCTACTGATAAAGGTCTCAGGTGTGCCTTATGTTGGAGTAGTGGTAACTGCCTGGGTGACCTGCAGACACATTGTATATGATACCTTCTACATTACAGATTACCTGGTAGTTTTTGGAGTGATACCCTTTATAATTCACATACATTCTTCTCATGTAGTCAGATGGGGTATTTATTTCAAACTGGGTACAGTTTATGGCCCCCAGAACCTTATGGAAATGGGCTAGATAAAGGAAATTTCACATGGTGCTGGCTTCCTCTTCCATGGTTATGTAGGAACCACAAATGCTCCCCACTTACAGCAAGCTATCAAGAAACTGATAAAAGTATTTTCAAGGCAAATGCCTAAGATACTCCCACTGTGCCTCCAGTTGGTTGCTTAATGGTCCCTCTAGCAAGTGTAACATCACATATACCTTATATCCACCGTGATAGGTAATCTGCAACTCCCACAAGTTTGCAGTAAAGGCCGATGCATGATTACCAGCTCCTGTATAGTGTACCTGTCAGCATTGTACTAGTCTACAATGTCAGTATCATGCAGACCATGAAATGTTAAGCACTGTTACATGATATGGTGTCTCTGAGGGCAATGATGCACACCACCTCTACTTATACTGGCAATAATGGATCTTTTGTCGGCCATCGAATGGGCTAACCATTGAATGGTTGAACATCTAATAATAAGCATCAAAAATTCACACACTGATCTTTCATTTCATCAATATTGTAACTACTCATCCAAAACTTCCCTGTCTCATGCACAAAAGTGTTTCAAACCCCTTTTCTCCACTGTAGTACTAGGGTTGTGTGAGATGGGGAAGTAGTTACTCACCCTGCCAATGAAATGAAAGTTCACTGAGTGAACATTCTATTCTTATTGTTCGATGTTCAGCTGTTTGATGACCTGGCAATAATAGCTTGCTACATATACAAGCTCACTAATGCAGTGGCAGTCCCTAGCATATTTCTGCAGAAACCTTGCATTTACATGAAAATCTTGCTGTGTATATTAACACTGTTGTTTACCCATCAATTCATGATCTTTATAAATTTCTAAGTACTCCACCATAATTTGCCTCATTTAAATGCACAGAGTCCATCATTTTAATACTGTTATTCATTGCCATCTCATTGTAACACTGTTAGCATATACATACAGTGGATATAAAAAGTGTGCACACCCCTCTTAAAATTCCAGGTTTTTGTGATATAAAAAAATGAGACCACAATAAGTCATTTCAAAACTTTCCCCACCTTTAATGTGACCTATAACTTGTACAATTCAATTGAAAAACAAACAAATCTGTTAGGGTAAAAAATAAAAAATGTACAATAAGCTGGTTGCATAAGTGTGCACACCCTTAAACTAATACTTTGTTGAAGCACCTTTTGATTTAATTGTCATCACGTGCGAGATGATGTCAGTGCCGTCGGCCTCCCAGCCTATCTGAATTAACTCTGCACACATTTCCGGCTGGGTGCTCCAGGGCTGTACAAATGCTGCCATCAGGCAGGAACAGTTATCATTGGAAAATGTCATTTTGGATTTATTCAAATGCTGCAAGCAGAAAACATTTTGGTCTTTTATTTGGATATCTGGTAAGGGGTGGGTGTGTGTGTGTGTGTGTGTGTACAGCTGAACGTCTAACTGCATTTTATTTAAAACCCTTTGGTTACTTTATTTACTTGTGCTGCAAGCACTTGTGCAATAAAATGTTCCTGTTTAACTGTCCAGGTCATCTAATGGCTCCCTCTGTATGTGGTATGGCTGAACTTCTAGCGCCATTTTATTTAAAACATTTTGGTTACTTTATTTACTTGTGCTGCAGGCACTTATTTAATGAAACCTTTGTGTTTATTAACTGTGGTACTGCTGAACTTCTACCTGGTCAATCTGTAGGCACAGCACTTCTTAAATGAAACATTTGTTTGTCGTTCATGTAGGGTCTGTGAGTGGTTTACTTATTTATGTAGGTCATCTAACGGCTGGATTCATGTTACACTTCGTACTTAGTTTGTGTTCATGTACTTTATTGAAGGCTCTGTGTGTGAACTGCATTGTTCAATACAACAGCTGTCATGTTTAGTTATAGCTGCTAAAGGTGTGTGCAGGTCATTTTACTTAACAGCTGAACTTGAAGGCTCTGTCTGTGTGTGTGGTTTTACATCTTCTACCTGCACCAGGTCAACATTTACACAGCCTCTGGGTTTTATTTAAGTGTGTGTGTATGTGTGTGTGTGTGTGTATGAGAAAATGCCCCAATTTAATACACCTGGTGGCTAGAGGTAAGGCTCAAACCCTGTATCTTGGGTACAGTGTAAAAATGCCTAAAGTCCCTAGCCACCACCATTTGTGAATTTATGCCTCATTTTTGATCTGTTCCTCATAAAGTCGTGGTTTTCAGGATTTTTGTGGCAATCACTGAAGGATTGAATTCACTAAGTATTGACAGGCATTTGAATTTCAGACTTCATATTCTTCAGAAAATAAATGGAAACACAAAACCTTTTATTCTACCAATTTTCTAAGATAAATTTGACCCTATTTTGGGGCTGCATTCCCCCATTATTGGCTTTGTCCAGGTTTTTTGTGCTAAGAGGTTGAGAACTTTGATGACAAGTGAGAACTGAATTCACTAAATGATAGCCATTTAAGTTTCAGTCTTCCTCTCTTTCAGGAAACTGCTGATTTGGCATCATGGTATGTTTTTCTGACTGTAGTGCACAGGGTCCTGGGTTCAAGACTTGGCAGTGAAATGCATCATAGTAACATAACATTTTATTCTAGCAATTTTCCAAAATGTTTGTCGCCCCCACTCAAAAAAAATTAAATTGAAAATAAGTGCAAGAAGCTGTGCAAGATGTCTATGGCTTACACTACTGTCATTCTATGTTATACATAGATATAGATATATATTGCATGGGTGTGGAAGTAGACTTTTATGCTAGAAATGTTCTGAATTGGGCAGTTTTCTCATTATTGGTTCATGCATTTTGTTTCATTGGCTACTGGAAAAATGTTCAAATAATACATTTAAAATGCACTCTAACAAGTGTGCTGTACAAGGAATATAATTTAATAAAGACAGGAAGGTGTATCAAAGAACACATGTATGTTTCTTGTTTTGTGTTCAAGGGGCCAAAAATTTGAAAACAGCCCAAGGTAATCTTTATCCACCACTGGCCGTGCATTTTCTGGTGGTGTGGGTTTCAATGCTGTTTCAATTAATGCAAATTTCAAGGGCAGAGAAGTTTTAATGCCAAGTCTATTTTCATTGTGAGACAGTATTGCTTTGTTTAACAGAATTCTAGAAGTGTTTGTGCATTGTGCTATAAAATGTAAAAATAAAATCCAAATCATTGTAGAAGTAAAGCAGTATAAATGCACACATTAGTGTTTACGGTAAATGAGGCGGAATAGTCAGGTAATGGGACATTGGAATGGCTGCAGGGGGACTCTGGTGCCATATTTTGGTTGTCTGATCTTCAGTTTGCATTTGAAAGTTGGTATCTCGCAATTCCACTGGAATGGGTGCGGTTACATAATTATGTATGCAAATTTGATATTAATCGGCATACAGATTTGTACCTATTTTTCATGGGTCTTCTCCAGATGTTTGATGTTTCCAGGTTGAGAGGTATGGTTGACATTCATTTTCAGTGCAGACTCTGGGAGAAGAAGCACCATAAGGAGACTATATATACAGCAAGATAAAGAAAGACATGCATTTGGCATTGAGCAGTACGACAATTTAGAATCTTGAAATAAGGCCAGTACTGAGGTAGCCAAAAAATGACAACAAAATGTAACTCTTTGGTGAAACAGTAAACACTACTGTAATCCATTTCTGTTGAGATGCTGAACTTAGCTCCCACCTGCCCTGCATGAGTTGATGGAAACTTAGGTGGATGTAAAAAGTCCCAAGGCACCTGTCAAAAATAGTAGGGGCATATGGACGGTGCAGTGGTGAAGTGGTAGCATTGTCGCCTCACAGCAAGAGATTCTCTAGTTCAATTCTTGGTTGGAGTGCCTTCTGTGCAGAGTCCGCATGTCCTCCCTGCATTTGTGTGTTTTCTCTGTGTGCTCCAGTTTCCTCCCACATTTAAAACATGCATCTGTAGTATTTCTCCCTGGGCCTCCACTGAAAATTAGCTTTGTTCCAAGTCGGACACTCCCGGTAAACAAATGGTAAATAGATAAGTATCCCAGGATATGTGTTGGCCAAATTACACCTCATCAATATGATTATCACAACAGGCTTCCCCTGAAAATAGGCCATGGCCATAATGATTCTGCAGCAAATTAACAGAATAGCTGGAAGGAAATGGCTCAAAAACTGAACCTTGGAGAACACTTTTGTCACCCCTGAATTCTGCAGACTATTCAGTCTGTTAATTATTTTACATCTATAAAACCAATTTACGGTGCAATTAAGCAGTGATAAAGTAACCCCATTAAACCAACCCTGTATGATGATAGTATCAAATGTTTTGATGGGTCCAAGAAGAGGCCCAGCTCCTCTATCCCTATTATTTTCTTTATATAGTCTGTTACTGTTAACAGTGCAACACTGAATGCAAAAAAAAAATCTTGTCAAAACCACATTCAGATTTTCTTAAATTGAATTTAAGATACCAAAAATCCTGCAACTCTTAAGTTTGACTGATGCTAAAGTTCCTGGATGCTCCAATTCATCAGACTTGCCAGAGAAATGACCAATAAATATGATGTCTGTTTTATAAAATTTGACTGAATAATATGGATTTCACAGAACCAGACACCAATTTTTGTATAAATTTGTTAGAGTATTGAATATTGTAAGAGAGATAAAAGAACCGGAAGTGAGATCTTTAGAAAAGGTTATGAGCAAATTACATATAAATAAATGGAAATTGTGGGAATAATACATGCAGAATAATGTTCTGGAAGAGGAGTGAGGTTTAAGGGAAGGCAGGAATTAAGCAACTGATGAAATGTTGGACTGATGATAGTCATACAAAACATACGTGATTTATAATGCTTGTAACTTGGAGCAAGTTAATGTTTGTTTTTCTTTCATATAAATGTGTATGTATTTAGTGATAATTTAATGAAGCTGTTAAAACAATTGTTATAGTAAAAACACTTAGCTCATTCAGAATGAACTAGTTACTATCAACTTAGCTATCTGTCAGAGCTGGCATAATCATACCCAGTGACATTCCGTAATGAGTCTTCAAAACAAGTACTTTGTGCTGCAGCAGTTTCTTTATCTGTAGTGGAAGACTGGGTAGCGTTATTGCAAAGATGAAGAAATTTACTGTATACCTCCTAATTTAACAAGTGGCATATAACGGTTTCATAATCATTATCACACAGCTTTAATTACAGCCTGATTTTTAATGATAAACATCTATTTAATTATTCCAGTCATTCAATTAAAGACCATTTTCTTAAGAAGGAGCAGTATCTTATGCCATACAACATTGAAGTTTCACTGAGTGTTCAGCACTCCCACTCATTCATGCATTCATTCACACACATGCATGAAAACAATCACCAAGAATTCATTTATATATTGGCAACATACCCAAACACTATTCTTGCATATGCAGTCAGACATCTTTGGAACTGTACTATCTATGGATGTGATGATGTGAGGTATCATTAGCTATGCCAGGGGACGTAGGGCAGTGGATATGTAACACATGCCAGCACAACTAACTTGAATTTTGTAAAGAATTATATGTCATTTGTATATCAAACTGATTTGTACAGATGTTTGTGTTGAAAAATGTATTTGTAAAGTTGCTTGTGTTAAAAATGTATCAAGACTGTGTTCTGCTGAACAGAGGAAGAAATATACATGTATTATTGTAACTGTTGAAATGTATATATTGTAACAAAGGACACTGGAAGAGAATGGGTTAATCTCAGTCCAGCTGACTTTGAAAATAGTTTGAAATTAAATTACCTGGCTTAGGCCACAAATATTGTATCTTACAATTCACAATGCAGCCAGAGACAAACAGTCTGTACTAGGAAGCTTTCTGTATTGTCTTTGGGGTGAACTAATTGCTATTCAAGAAGGGTGGAGCTTTGAAAAATATTTTACAGCTTCCAGATGCTGTAATAAACTTTAGAAAAGCTCAAGATATGTATTATAACACGTGTTAAATCCTTGCAGATTCTAGCTAAAGGGGTAGCATGGGAATCAGAAGTCAGATGACCAGAAATATGTGATGATATTCTGTAATCCATCACTAACATGATATTTTAATACTAGGTGAGACTGAGGTCTCAGAGCACTCTGTTTATTGGAACCTGAACTAGAAGGACCCCTCACCTACTTCATATTGCCTTGCTCTACTAAGTGAACCAAGGAATATTAATTATTTAGATCAGTCAGGAAAATATAGTGAGATTAGTTAAGTACTGTTTTTTCTGTGTCTGTGTGAATCTGCTCAACTGTGTTATTTTAATATTTCCTGTGAGTGAAACTCTGGTGTTCATTGTAACAGATATTTAGTATTTTCATGTTTATTTATTATTAAATATATTTAAATTTTTCATTGTGGCTGGTCCTTTAAAGAATATTTTAAACTTTGAAAGGACTTATATCTATTTTGTGACAATGTGGCCCCTCTTGAAAGCCTTACTGCATTGGGCAAATACTATCATTTGTATTAATATTAATTTCACCCAGGATAATTGGGTACCCTTGTAAAAGCCTTACATTAGATGGCTTTGGAGTATCTGGTGGCAGTGTAACTACCTTATAGTGTGGGCAGAAGGGGCATAGCTAGTAAATCTGTGCAGCCTTTCCCCAGTATGTGTGTGTGTGTGTGTGTGTGTGTGTGTGTGTGTGTGTCTGTAAATCAAATCTCCAAGATTGTGCCTGTCAGCTACTTGGAGCAGGGACAGAAAGCACTGGTTTCACAAACAGAATGGTGGAGGACTTGGCTTGGACACTCAACTGAGGACTCAACTCTATAGCTGTGCCAGTGGGGAGTCTTACTGGGAATCTGGACAGAGAAGGAAAACCAGCCCCTGGACTGAGTGTGCTCCCTGTGTGTTAAGGGAAATTGTGCTTGATGCAGACAGCTGCATCTAGAAATACTGGGTGTATCCATTTTTTGTTCCAAGTGAACGTCCCTCTCCAGTGTCACTGGTGAGGATTCAGGCTCCTTGATTACTGTTCCAGAGTGGGGACATCACCCTATTCATAAACACACAATTCCTATTCATTTATTTCTACTGCATACAGTCTCTATTGGCATGCAGAACTATAAGCAGTAGCAGTTGAAAAAAAAACATGTTAATGATATATCAGCTTAAGTAAAAAAGTAATTGCTGCAAAAATAACAGTGTTGCATCATTTTATGCAACAGTTGAAAATTACATTGCTATCTGAGTGAGAACATGATGATGCAACACTGTGCCATTGGAGCAAGGTACTCAGTAAGACTTCTAAAAAAGACAGCACTGAAAATGCATGTAAACAGTAGATTGCTTTAAAAATCCAACTCGGCCGATACTAAAGCTTGAGAGGTTTTACTGGCTCGAAGCTATCCTCCATACCATGGTGCATCAAGGCAATTCCAGGATCTTGTTTGCAAGAAAGTAACTACATACATAATAGTAATTGTACTATCAAAAACTATGTACATACAAACAAAGGTACTATCCATGCCATGTGGACAGACAACTACAAAAAGGTCAGACAACATAATGGATAGTTCATCAGGTCCTCCAGGATACAGGAAGGGGGAAGGAGGGTGGGATGCAAGAATGTAGGACAGATGGACTACAAACATGGAATGTTATGGTAAGTACATAATTTCTTTATGTTATGTAGTCCTATCTCGCCATAATTCTTGCTGGATAGGAGTAACCCCAGCACCTTTATCCCGGGTGGCTCAAGCAAAGAGAGTCTTCAGCACAGTGGACCCAAAGGATGACCTGTCTCGGGAGGCCAAATGAGTGACAAAGGTATGAGGTCTTGACCATGTAGCTGCTGCACAAATGGTATCAATTGGGAGTTTTGATCTGAAGGCGTATGAGGCTGATACCGCTCTAGTTGAATGGCCTTTTAGGAGTATGAGGCTGATACTGCTCTAGTTGAATGGCCTTTTGCTTTAGCAGATAGTTGTTTCCCAGCCTTTTTGTAAGCAAAAGAGATGCAGTCTGAAAGCCATTTAGACAGAGTAACCTTGGAGATGGGCAAGCCTTTGTTTTTGTCTGAGAAGAAAACAAACAATTGATCCAATTTCTGAAAATCTTTAGTCCTGTGCAGGTAAAATCGGAGGATTTTATGGACATCTAATTGGTGTAGTCTGTATTCTGATTTATGACTGTAATTTGGGAAGAAGACTGGTAATTCAATAGTTGTGTTTAGATTATGTTTTGAATATACCTTAGAGAGGAAGGAAGGATAAGTTCTTAGGGAGACTCTATCCTTGTGGAATATAATATAAGGAGGTTGAATGGTCAGGGCTTGCAATTCTGAAACCCTCCTAGCAGATGTTATAGCAACTAAGAACAATGTCTTTCAAGACAACAATTTCAAGTCAGATGAAGAAGATGGTTCAAAAGGTGGAGAGATCAATGAGGTCAGAACTAAGTTCAAGTCCCAGGGCTCTGGAGGTTGCCTGATTGGAGGTCTGAGGAGGAGGACTCCTTTTAAAAAGGTTTTGCATAAATAGTGGGACATGATCAGATTTTGCATGTTCCCAAAATAATAATTAGAGATGGCAGCTAACTGAACTCTAATGGTAGCAGCTACAGCTCCTTCTTGAAAAATAGATGCAAGGAAGGACAGGATAAACTCTATGAGAGCTGAGTAGGGATCTATGCCTTGTTTAGCTGCCCAAATGGAAAACCTTTTCCATTTACTGGAATACAATTTCCTGGTGGAAGGTTTGTGGGAAGAAATGAGGTTGTGTTTAACGGTAGGATAAAGGGATATACACCTGGCTATTCTTGGAACTGGAGCAGCCATACTGTCAATTTCAGGGTTTGGCTGGTAGGATGGAACTGTCCTGAATGATGAATCAGAAGGTCTGGAGATGGTTCCAGAATCCATGTTTCCTCCAAGAGTTATGGCCACAGGAAGGGGAACCAGACTTGGCGAGGCCAGTAAGAAGCAATGAGGATCAGGGTACTCTTCAACAGTTTTGCTTTCTGAATCACTTTTGGTATGAGGGGAAAGGGTGGAAAAGCATAAAGATGTCCCGGAGGCCAATTGTGGACCAGAGCATCCCTGGGTGACATCCCTGGATGGGGAATGAGGGCAAAATAGTTGGTGCATTTGGTGTTCATGTACGTGGTGAATAGGTCACATCAAGGTTGGCCCCATTAGCGGAAAATCTCTTCTGCAACTTTTTCAGGGACCACTCATGAGGCATCAGAATTGCTCCACTCAGTTTGTCTGCTATCACATTGGATTTCCCCGGAATGTACATTACTACCAGAACGCGTTGAGTGTCCATCGCCCATTTCCATACTCTTTGTGCCTCTCGACAAAGTGGGTAAGACTTGGTTCCCCCTTGCTTGTTTATGTACCACACTACAGACATGTCTGATTGAATCGCAATTATCCCTGTGGGAAGAGAAAGTACAGTTATGTACACTTACCATAAATATAGATGTTCGAGTGTATTCACTGTTGCAGTCATCACATTTGGGTTATCTGCTTGCAGTAACCCTTAGTCGGCCTGATTATCAAAGTATTGGGTCCTGCTTCAGTTGCTGTCTCATCTTCCATGACGTCAGGTAGTCAGGGGTATAAAGCATGCAGCCGATGCCATTTTATCAATTTTTCTTGCCCCAGATGTCAGGTGCCCCCATAATGGGAAGCAATTATATACAAGGTTACACCTCCAACAAAAAGCAAATACACCAGAAATCTTTAAGCATAGTAAACAAGAACAGAGGTATAGTCAATAGAAGTCAGGGGGCTGGGGGGAGGGTAACCAGGACTGCAACAGTGAATACACTCAAACATCTACATTTATGGTAAGTGTATACAACTGTACTATGTTCTGCATGTTTCACTGTTGCAGTCATCACATTTGGGTAGATTCCCAAAGCTAAGGATGGGAGGAGGTAATTATATAGCATTAGGACCAGCTAAAAGACCCTGCAAGATTACAGTGGCAAAGCCAGCTCTGGATTTAGAAAAAAATTGGCAACTGGTAATGCTTGGGTGAAGGTATGTACAGAACTCCAGGTAGCAGCTTCTAGGATGTCCCTGGTAGGGACACCTCTGAGAAAGGCTGTAGAGGTAGATGCAGCCCTGTTGGAATGAGGTCTTATCACCCGTGGGGTAGGTTTTCCATAGTGCTTATAGCAGAAATTAATGCAATGGCTTATCCACTTAGAAATGGTTTTCTTTGAAGTGGCCTTCCCCTCTGCCCCTGCAGCAAATGCAACCAGCAGCTGTTCAGATTTCCTGAGAGGTTTAGTCCTATCCAAGTAAAATCTAAGTTGTCTGTGCACATCCAAGGAGTGCAGTATTCATTCTCCTTTGTTCTGTGGATTAGAAAAGAAGGTTGGCAAATGAATGGACTGATTAAAGGCCACACTGGATACCACCTTGGGCATAAAGGAGGGATTGGTCCTGAGGGACACCCTGTTCACATGAAAGATGATGAAAGGCTCCACTGCCATGAGGGCCTGTAATTCAGACACCCTTCTTGCTGAAGTGATGGCTAAAAGGAAGGCTGTATTCCAAGAAAGGAATTTTAACTCTGCATTTGCAGCTGGCTCAAAAGGAGATAGAGTGAGCTTTTCCAATACAAAGTTGAGGTCCCAGGCTGGAGTAGGGGCTCTTCTGGGTGGTCTTAAGTTTTTGGCCCCTCTGAGGAATTGCTTTAGCAGTGGATGAGAGAAGAGGGGTGGTTCTGTATTGTAATGAGCTGAAATGGCTGAGGCATGAATTTTGATGGAGGAAAAGAAAATGCCCTTCTGAAGCATTTCAGTTAAGTATTGAAGAATCTGAGGTAAATTGGGTGCTGCTGTGCCCATCCCCTAAGTCTGGCTCCAGGAACAGAATCTTTTCCATTTTTCAGCATAGGATTTTCTAGTATTAGGCCTCCTTGCCTCCAGAATGACATCCATCACCTGCTTACTGAGGGATGGTAATGGAGAGATAAGGTAATTAGCCAGGCTGCCAGGTTCAGGGTTTGAAGCTGTGGATGCAGAATCTGGCACTCCTGCTGGGACAGCAGGGCAGGGGTCCGAGGAAGGTGCCATGTTGCCAGCAGTGACACACTGAGCAAGAGGGGGTACCAGTGTTGGCGTGGGCAGTCTGGTGCAATCAGTATTGTCCTTGGTTTGTCCTGTTTGATCTTTAGTAGTACCTTGGAGAGGATAGGTAGAGGGAGAAAGGCATAAACTGATACATTTTTCTAGGTGAAGGACAGGGCATCCACTTTCCAACCTTGTTTGTGGGGAGTCCTTGTGCAGAATTTGTCCAATTGGTAGTTCTGGGAGGAGGCAAACATGTCTATCTCTAGGCTCCCCCATTTGATTCTCAACATGTTGAATATCTTTGGTTCCAGTTTCCACTCATGTGGGTCCATGAGATTTCTGCTTTGTTCATCTACCAGTGTATTTAGGTTTCCTGGCAGGAAATGAGCCTGTAGGTGCACTTGGTAGCTCAAGCCTGTGTTCCCTAGAGCCATGGCTAGTCTGCAGAGAGGGTATGAGTGGGTTCCCCCTGCTTGTTTATGTTCCACATAGTGGTGTTGTCCGTCTTTACCAATAATTGTCCTGGAAAAATGTGGTCCTTGAAAGCTGTCAGAGCATTCTGTACAGCTAACATTTCCTTTTGATTGATATGCAGGTGCATTTGACTTGGGTTCCATCTGCCCTGAATGCACTTCCCTGCCAAGTGAGCCCCCCATTCATAATCTGATGCATCTGTTGTTAGGGTTTGGGCGGCAGGGGGTAGAGTGAATGGCAGTCCCTTGTTTTGGTGGCAGGCCTTTGCCCACCAAAGGAACTCTATCTGTAGACAAGGTATGATTGGAATAATTGATTCTAGATCCTGAGAATGTTGACAACATAGGCTTTTTAGATACCATTGTACTTTCCTCCTATGCAGTCTTGCATATGGAATTAGTAGAATACAGGAGGGCTATGAACCCCAGGACTTGCAGTATTTATCTTGTAGATAGCTGGGTCATTGTGGCCAGTAGTCTGAAGTAGGCTGCCAAATGAACTTGTTTCTCTGGCATGAGGTAGGTCATCTGGGAAGTTGTATTCAAGCTTGCTCCCAGGAATACAATTTGTTGGCAGGGTACAAGGTGTGATTTATTTTTGTTTATGGTGTACCACAGAGAAGTTAGCAGTTTCTTTACAAACGCCAGATGATTTAACAGTATGTACTAGCTTTCTGCCTGAATTAGACAATTGTCCAGGTATGGGTATATTTAAATATTTCTTTGTCTGCAAATGCAATGACTGGAGCTAGGCACTTTGTGAATACCCTGGGCACAGTAGATAAGCCAAAGGGCAGTGCAGAGAAAGTACAGTTGTGTACACTTACCATAAATGTAGATGTTCAAGTGTATTCACTGTTGCAGTCATTACATTTCGGTTATCTGCTTGCAGTAGCCCTCAGTCGGCCTGATTAGCAAAGTCTTGGGTACTGCGTCAGTTTCTGTCCCTTCTTTCATGACGTCAGGTTGTCAGGGGTATAAAACATACAGCCGATGCTATTACATCAGATTTTCTTGCCCCAGATGTCAGGTGCCCCCCTAATGGAAAGCAATTAAATCTATAAATACAAGGATATACCTCCAATAGAAAAGCAAATACACCAAAATGCTTTTAGAGCATAGTAAGTGAGAGTAGACGTATAGCCAAAGGAAGAAAAGGGGGCTGGAGGAAGGGTAACCACAATTGCAACAGTGAATACACTCGAACATCTACATTTATGGTGAGTGTACACATTACTATGTTCTTCATGCTTCACTGTTGCAGTCATTATATTTGGGTAGATTCCCAAAGCTAAGGTTGGGAGGAGGAATTTAAATAGAATTAGGCCCAGCTATAAGGCCCTGCAAGACTGCAGTGGCAAAACCAGCCCTGGATTTAGAGAAAATTGACAAATGATAATGCTTGGTGAAAGTATGTACAGAACTCCATGTAGCAGCTTCTAGGATGTCCCTAGTAGGGATGGCCCTGAGAAAGGCTGTAGAGGTAGATGTAGCCCTGATTGAATGGGGTCTGATGCCCTGGGGGATAGGTTTTCCATGGTGCTTATAGCATAAATGAATACAGTGGCCTATCCATTTTGAAATGGTTTGTTTTGAAATAGCTTTCCTCTCTGTCCCTGCAGCAAATGCCACCAGCAGTTGTTCAGATTTCCTTTGAGGTTTAGTCCTGTCCAAGTAGAATCTAAGTTGTCTGTGCACATCTAAAGAGTGCAGTATCCATTCACCTTTATTCTGTGGGTTAGGAAAGAAGGTAGGCAAATGAATGGACTGATTAAGAGCCACACTGGATACCACCTTGGGCATGAATGAGGGATTGGTTCTGAGGGACACCCTGTCTGCATGAAAGATGATGAAAGGTTCCACTGCCATAAGGGCCTGTAATTCAGATAACCTTCTTGCAGAAGTGATTGCCAAAAGGAAAGCTGTTTTCCAGGAAAGAAATTTTAAATGTGCAGTAGCAGCTGGCTCGAAAGGAGGAAGAGTGAGTTTCTGTAAGACGAAATTAAGATCCCAGGCTGGAGTTGGAGCTCTTCTGGGTGGCCTTAAATTTTTGGCCCCTCTGAGGAACTGCTTGAGCAGTGAGTGAGAGAGGAGGGGAGGCTCTGTGCTATAATGAGCTGAAATGGCTGAGGCATGAATTTTGATGGAGGAAAAAGACAAGCCCTTATGAAGCATCTCAGTCAAGTATTGTAGAATCTGAGGTAAATTAGGTACTGCTGCGTTCATTCCTTGAGACTGGTTCCAAGCACAGAATCTTTTCCATTTTGCAGCATAAGATTTTCTAGTATTTGGCCTCTTTGCCTCAAAATTATATCCATCACTGATTTACTGAAGGATGGTAAAGGAGAGATTAGATAATTAGCCATGCTGCTAGGTTCAGGGTTTGCAGCTGAGGGTGCAGAATCTGGTTCTCCTGCTGAGACAAAGTACAGTTTTTTACCTACTATAAATGTAGATGTTCGAGTGTATTCACTGCTGCATTACACTTGGGTTATCCTGCCGTCAGGTGGTCCCGCAGTCGGACAGAGTTCCTAAGTCTTGGTCCGGCGTCGGTTGCTGTCGCTTCTTCCCTGACATCAGTGCACCAGGGGTATATAAGATGCAGCCGACGCCATTTTCTTCAGTTTTTCTTGCCCCAGATGTCAAGTGCCCCCAAATAGGTAGGCAATACATATTGCTAATAAAACATACATAAAAAATAAAGACAATACCTTCAGTTACAAGCAAATACACCACATAGGTTGTATAGGGTAGAAAGGTATAGATAAGTCCTAGGTAAGAAAGAGGGGATGGAGGGAGGGTAACCTGGACTGCAGCAGTGAATACACTCGAACATCTACATTTATGGTAGGTGCAAAACTGTACTATGTTCATCATGTTTCACTGCTGCAGTCATTACACTTGGGTTGAATCCCAAAGCTGAGGTAGGGTGGCTGGATCTATAGAGGATTCAGGGTGGCTATGAGGCCCTGCAGCACTGCAGTGGCAAAGCCAGCTCTGGATTTAGAGTAAAGAGGCAAGTGGTAATGCTTGGTAAAGGTGTGCACTGAACTCCATGTTGCAGCTTCCAAAATATCCTTGGTAGGTACTCCTCTGAGGCAGGCAGTTGAAGTGGCCGTTGCCCTGGTGGAATGTGGCCTAATGTTGCTAAGTACAGCTTTTCCATGCTGTGTGTAGCAGAAATGGATACAGTGTCTTATCCACTTTGAAATGGTCTGCTTTGAAATAGCCTTGCCCTGTGATCCTGCAGCATATGCTACAAACAATTGCTCAGTTTTCCTGAAAGCTTTTGTTTTGTCCAAGTAGAAGTGTAACTGTGTATGTCCAATGAGTGCAGAAGTCTTTCCCCTTTATTTTGGGGATTTGGATAAAAAGTTAGCAAGTGAATAGTTTGGTTAAGAGCCACACTGGATACCACCTTTGGCATAAAGGTAGGGTTTGTTCTTAAAGAAACCCTGTCCTGATGAAAAATGATGGAAGGTTCCACTGCCATAAGTGCCTGTAACTCTGAGACTCTTTGTGCTGAGGTTATTGCCAGAAGCAGAGCAGTTTTCTATGACATATTTTAATTCTGCTGAATTGGCTGGCTCAAAAGGAGGTAAAGTTAGTTTTTCCAAGAGAAAGTTGAGGTCCCAAGCTGGAGTTGGTGCTCTCCGGGGCAGTCTTATGTTTTTAGCCCCTCTGAGGTACTGTTTTAATAATGGATGAGAGAAAATAGGAGGATCCATGTTGCAATGAGCTGAGATGGCAGAGGCATGGATCTTAATGGATGAAAAGGATAGGCCTTTGTCCAGCATCTCAGTTAAGTATTGTAATATCTGAGGAATGTTTGGAACAGGAGGGTCAAAGCTTTGTGCCTGGTTCCAGGTGCAGAATCTCTTCCACTTTTCTGAATAGGATTTCCTGGTGCTGGGCCTCCTGGCCTCCAAAATTACATCCATAACAGCTTTAGATAGAGGTGTTGGCTGCTTGGCTAAGTAATCTGCCATGCAGCCAGGTTTAAGGTTTTGAGCTGGCTGTGCAGGATCTGATTGTTTTTTTGAGTCAGAAGATGAGGAATTTGTGGTAAAATCCATGCTGGGCCTTGAGCCAAGTTCTTTAAGATTGGGTACCAGTGCTGGTGTGGCCAGTCTGGGGCAATCAGGATCATTTTTGGCCTTTCTTGTCTGGCTTTTAGGAGTACCTTTGAAAGGAGAGGCAGTGGTGGGAAGGCATAAACTTTTAGGGTTTTCCAGCTGAACGAGAGAGCATCCACTTTCCATGCTTGTGTGTGGTAAGTCCTTGGGCAGAATTTCTGCAGTTTGCAGTTCAGAGGGCAGGCAAAAAGATCTATGTCTGGGCACCTCCATTTTTGTGTTATCATGCTGAATACTTGTGGATTTTAATTTCCACTCGTGAGGGTCTATGATGTTTCTGCTTAAGTCGTCTGCCAGAGTATTTTTCTTTCCTGGCAGGAATTGTGCTTGCAGATGAACTTGATAGGTCAGTGCTGTGTTCCACAAAGTCATGGCTTGTCTGCAGAGGGGATAGGTATGAGTGCCCCATTGCTTGTTTATGTACCACATAACTGTGGTGTTGTCCGTCTTTAGTAATAGTTGTCCTGGATGCAGAAGGTCCTTGAAAGCTGTCAGGGCATTTTGTACAGCTAGCATCTCTTTTTGATTGATGTGAAGATGCATTTGTTCTGCAGCCCACATGCCCTGAATACATTTTCCTGCCATGTGTGCTCCCAGGCATAATCCAAGGCATCTGTTGTTAGTGTCTGCCTGGCTGTGGGTAAAGTGAAAGGCTGTCCCTTGTTGTGGTGACATGCCTGTGCCCACCATCGAAACTCCTGTTATAGGCAGGGAATAAGTGGTATTACTGTTTCCAAACTGTGACAGTGTTGAGTCCAAACACTTTTTAGGTACCATTGTAATTTCCTCATATGCAGTCTGGCATATGGTATTAGTAGTATGCAGGATGCCATGAACCCCAAGGCCTGCAGAATTTTTCTTGCAGGGAGTTGGGTTTTTGTTGCCATCAATTGAAAGTACTGAGTCAGTTGTCTTTGCTTGTCTGGCATGAGATACGCCATCTGGGCCATTGTATTTAAGCTGGCACCCAGGAATATTATCTCTTGTGAGGGCACTAGTTTTGACTTCTTTTCGTTTACTGTGTACCCCAGGCAAATTAGCTATATTTTTACAAACGCCAGATGCTTTAGAAGAATTTCCTTGCTCTCTGCTTGAATAAGACAGTCCAAGTAGGGATATATTTGAATTCCTTTTTGTCTGCAAAATGCAATTACTGGTGCCAGGCATTTTGTGAAGATCCTGGGCGCAGTAGATAAGCCAAAGGGCAGTGCAGATAATTGGTAATGCATTGTGCCAGCTATGAATCTGAGGTATCTTCTGCAATTTTGTCTGATTGGGACATGCAGGTATGCCTCTTTGAGGTCCAAAGTAACTAGCCAAGCCTTCTTGCCCAGCATGGGAAGAAGTTGCTGTAGTATCAACATTTTAAATTTTGGAACATCCAGGTAAGTATTAAGAGTAGATAGGTCCAGTATGGGTCTCCATGTCTTTGTCCTTTCTGGGGACCAAGAAAAGTCGAGTAAAATCCTTGTCCTTGTTCCTGTTGTGGCACTTTTTGAATAGCTCTCATATCCATGAGGGCTGTAATTTGTTTTTGTGCCTCTGCCCATTGATTTTGTGGCAGGTCTGGCATTCCTTTTGGCCTTGGTAAAGTGTGAAACTGGAACCTGTAACCTTGAGACACAATATTCAGAATCCATTTGTCTCGGGTGATTATATGCCAATTTTGTGAAAAAAGTGCTAGTTTTCCCCCTAAGGGAGCTGCCAAAAGGTAAGTGCTTGGCATTTGAAGGGGGAAGTCATTGGGACTGTTTCCTATAAGGTTGTGACTTGTCTTCTCTTCCTTTTGGGGTTGAAGCACCCCACTGTTGTGGTCTGTAAGAGCCTTGGGGCTGAGATCTGCCTCTTGGGCAACTGTATCTGCCTCTTTGTGGTCTGTCTGAAACTGGAAAGGACCAGTTTTTAGAAGGCTAATTTCTGCTAAATCGAGGTGGCTGTACCTGTAAGAAATCCTTCACTGTTTGCATAGCTTTTGCCTTATACTCCATTTTCTTTAATACCTCTTCTGCCTTAACACTAAACAAGATATCATGCTGTAAAGGAGCATCCAGTAATTTTGCCTTAACATGATCAGGTAAACCTTGTTCTTTTAACCAAGCATGCCTTCGAATCACAGATCCTGTAATTGCGGCTCTACAAGAAGCCTCTAATGAATCAAAACCACATTGCAGAGTATGTTTTCCCATGTATTCAGCTGCATGCAATAAATCCTGCATTTCCTTATAGTCAGGACCTTCTGAGCTTGTAAGCATTTTCTGTTTTAACAGACATATTAAATATTGTTGGTATTTAAGCATGTGGAACTGGCAATTTAAAGCTCTTACTGCTAGAGTTGCAGAAGTGTAAACTTTCTTCCCCCATCTATCTAATGATCTAGAATCCCTATCAGAGGGAACTGGATTTTTAGCAGTGGAAGCCTTTACCCCTTTGGGACCCTGGGAAATAGTTTCTGGGTCAGCAGCAGGGTTTTTATAAAGAAATTTGTGAGAGTCAGGGACTCTGTAG
This sequence comes from Protopterus annectens, assembly GCF_019279795.1. Classification (NCBI taxonomy): domain Eukaryota; kingdom Metazoa; phylum Chordata; order Ceratodontiformes; family Protopteridae; genus Protopterus; species Protopterus annectens. The sequence goes on from NC_056730.1 coordinate 68,933,297, forward strand.
TACCTGTCTGGCTTGACTGGTGCTGGGGGCAAAGAATCAGGGGTTAAACTGGATTCAGAGAACACATCATCCACAATATCTAACACAGGCAGAATAGCAAGGGGCCTGTGCTGAGGCAATAAAAGAAAATCTCTGAGCCTTTTCTTGGATTCTGAATAATTCTGGCTCTCCCAATGGAAATGCTCCCTCATGGTATGTAAAGTTTCCCCAAAAGAGTAATCCTCAGAAGGAGAGGCTGAAGGGATTGATTCTTCAGCATCAGAGTCCTCATAGGGGGGTAAAGAGTATCCCTGGTCTGAAGAGGAATCCGAAGAAATGGAAATCTGGTCAGAGGAATCATAGTCTGTATCCTGCCTAGGCCTTTTATCAGGAGGGGGATGGGAACCCCTGATCAGAGTTATTAGGTCTTTGGCATTTTGAGCATCTGCTTTTTAGGAATGGAGGTCTTCCCAGGTGAATGTTGTACTTGTTTCTTTGTCTTTAATGGAGTTTTAGACTTGGTTGTTGTTTTGATGGTAAGCTGTGAAGGTCTGAAAACACTCTCAGAAGCCAATGCCTGCTCAGCAGCTCCGGACCCATCTGAGGGGTTAATTTCTGTAGGCCCAATACCTTGAGTTTCCAGAGGCCTAGAAATTTCCACGTGGGAGTCAGAGGTGGCCTGTGGCTCTGAGGTAGCGAGTGTCAGGGGCTGCGAAAGCGCCTCACTGAGAACCGGCGACTGGCCTAGAAGAGGCTTCATCATCAGTTTTGGACCTCGGATGCTGGCCCTTACCTTTGCGTTTTTTGTGTCTTCCGGTTATCGGTTGTTCCAACGGCATGGAATAATTGAACCTCCGGCCAAGATAATGGCGAGCAAAATCAGACCGACGTTTAATAGTGCGCTTGTTAAATCTAGCAGAAAACTGACAGCTAGTGACGTTGTGGTCTGGGCCTAGGCATGGAATACAGTAAGAATGAAAATCCTTATGAGGTATTTGCTTCCCCCAAGAAATGCAATTATTAACTTTTACTGAGGCAAGAAAAAGTTTCCCCAACGGGGTACTTAGCTTTATTGAAGACTTCTGTTCTGAAATTCGAATTTGAAAATCTCAGGAGTTGGCCGACCGGCACTTGCGAACTGCTTTTGCTTCGGGCACCGCGCGGCAAGAAAGACTGAAGAAGATGGTGTCAGCTGCATCTTATATACCCCTGGTGCACTGACGTCAGGGAAGAAGCGACAGCAACCGACGCCGGACCAAGACTTTGGAACTCTGGCCGACTGCGTGACCACCTGACAGCAGGATAACCCAAGTGTAATGACTGCAGCACTGAAACACGATGAACATCAGGGAAGAAGTCTGAGGCAGGTGCCATGGAGCCAAGCGTGACACACTGCACAAGAGTGGGTACCAGTGTTGGCGAGGCCAGTCTGGTGCAATTAAAATCATCCTTGGCTTGTCCTGTTTCATCTTTAGTAGTACCTTGGAGAGCAGAGACAGAGGAGGAAAGGCATAAACTGATAGGTTTTTCCAGCTGAAGGATAGAGCATCCACTTTCCAAGCTAGCTTGTGGGGAATCCTTGTGCAAAATTTATCCAGTTAATGGTTTTGGGGGGATACAAATAGGTCTATATCTGGGCTCCCCCATTTGCTTGTCAAAATGTCGAAAATCCTTGGTTTCAGTTTCCAGTCATGTAGGTCCATGAGGTTTCTGCTTAGTCTGTCTGCTAGTGTACTTAGTTTTCCTGACAGGAATTGAGCTTGTAGATTCACTTGGTAGCTCAAGGCTGTGTTCCACAATACCATGGCTAGTCTGCAGAGGGGGTAAGAATGTGTACCCCCCTGCTTGTTTATGTCCCACATGGCAGTGGTGTTATCCGTCTTTACCATTAGTTGTGCTGGAAGAATGTGATCCTTGAAGGCTGTCAGAGCATTATGTACAGCTAACATTTCCTTTTGTTTTATATGCAGGTGCATTTGACTTGGGTTCCATTTGCCCTGAATGCACTTCCCTACCAGGTGAGCCCCCCATAGTCTGATGTGTCTGTTGTTAAGATTTGTGCAGCAGGGGGTAATGTGAATGGTAGTCCCCTGTTTGTGTGGCAGGCCTCTGCCCACCAAAGGAACTCTAGGCGTACGCAAGGTATGATAGGAATCATTGCTTCTAGATCCTGTGAATGTTGACACCATACGCTTTTGAGATACCATTGTAGTTTCCTCATATGCAGCCTTGCATATGGAATTAGAAGAATGCAGGAGGCCATGAACCCCAAGGCTTGCAGTATTTGCCTTGCAGGTAGCTGGGTTTTTGTGGCCACTTGTTTGAAGTAAGTTGTCAATGTATCCGTTTCTCTGGCATGAGGAAAGCCATCTGGGAAGTTGTATTCAAACTTGTTCCCAGGAATATAATTTGTTGACAGGGTACCAGGTGGGATTTCTTTTTGTTTATGGTGAACCCCAGACAAGTCAGTACCCTTTGAACAAAGGCCAGATGATTGAAAAGAATGTCCTTGCTTTCTGCCTGAATTAGACAATCGTCCAGGTATGGGTATATTTGAATATTTTTTTGCCTGCAAAATGCAATGACTGGAGCCAGGAACTTTGTGAATATCCTGGGCACAGTAGATAAGCCATAGGGCAGTGCAGAGAACTGATAGTGCATGTAGCCTGCTTTAAAGCATAGGTATCTTCTGCAAGACTCCCTGATAGGGATGTGCAGGTATGCTTCTTTTAAGTCTAGTGTTGCCAACCATGCATCCTTGCCTAGCATAGGAAGCAGCTGGTGAAGAATCAGCATTGTGAATTTTGGAATCACCAGAAAGGTGTTTAGAATAGAAAGGTCCAGGATAGGATGCCATGTATTGCCTTTTCTGGGTACCAGGAAAAGTCTCGAATAGAAACCTTGTCCTTTTTCCTCTTCTGGTACCAACTGAATAGCCCCCATGTTTAAGGGAGAGAGTACCTGATTCTACCCACTTGGTGTTGGTAACATGTGGAAATTAAATCTGTATCCTTGGGACACTATATTTAAAACCCATTTGTCCTGGGTAATGAATTCCCGGTTTTTGGCCTGCAGACCAATCTTTCCGCCTAAAGGAGCATTCAGTTGGGAAGTGCTTGTAAGTTTTAAAAGCAAGTCTTTGAGACGGTTTTCCATAAGGGGAGTCTTACTCCTCCCAGGTTTGGGTGTGGAAACCCCCCACTGCCTAGTCTTGTGTGTCCCTTGGGACTGAAACCTGTGGTTTCTGCTGTGTCTGGATTTGGCTTGAGAAGACCTGGAGGGGGCTGGAAAGGACCAATTTTTAGAGGGCCAGTGCCTACTAAATCTAGGAGGCTGAAATTGTAAGAAATCTTTGAGTTTGCATAGATTTAGCTTTATCTTCCACCTATTTAAGAACTTCCTCAGCCTTGTTGCCAAACAGGCGGTCCTGATTTAAGGGAGCATCCAACAATTTAGCTTTAACATGATCAGGCAAAGATTGCTCCTTAAGCCAAGCATGCCTTCTGATCACAGACCCAGTAACAGCAGCCCTGCAAGAGGCCTCTAATGAATCAAACCCACATTGCAAAGTATGTTTTCCAACCTGTTCAGCAGAATGCATTAAATCCTGTAATTCTTAATTTTCAGCACAGTCAGGAATTAACATCATTTTCTGTTTAAGCAATCCAATAACGTTGTTGATACTTTAACATATGCAACTGGCAGTTTAAAGCCCTAATGGCCAAGGTTGCAGAAGTGTAAACTTTCTTACCCCATCTATCCAGCGCCCTGGAGTCTCTATCAGAGGGGGTAGGATTTTTAGCAGTAGAAACCTTAATACCTTTGAATCCCTGTGAAATAGTCTCTGGATCCACAATAGGATGTGAGAATCAGGAACCCAGTAATATCTGTCATGTTTTCTGGGAGCAGGAGGCAAAGAATCAGGGGCAAAACTAGATTCTGAAAAGGCATCATCAACAATGTCTAGTACAGGAGGTATAGCTAAAGGCCTATGCTGAGGCAGGAGTAAGAAATCCCTAAGCCTCTTTTTGAATCAGAAAAATTCTGGCTTTCCCAGTGGAAATGCTCCCTTAGAGCATGCAAGGTTTCACCGAAAGAAAAATCCTCTGGACGGGAAGCAGATGGAATAGAGTCCTCTGCATCAGAATCCTCATAAGTAGATAAGGGCAAATCCAGATCATTAGAAGAAACAGAAAAATCAGAATCCTGTTCAGAAGAGTCATAAACAACTTCAGTCCTAGGTCTCTTAGAAGGGGGAGGTTGGTTTCCCCTGATTAGAGTTATAAGATCTTCAGCCATTCTTATCATTTGTTTTTTAGGCATAGAGGCCGAAGCATGTGGCTTGGGCATCAGTTTCTTAGGCATGGTTCGAGATTTTGGCCTAAATGAAGAAGAAGATGTCAGTTTAATATGCAAGTCAGTAGGCCTGAATACACCCTCAGAAGCTGGTGCCTGCACAGTGGCTCCGGACCCATCCAAGGTAGAGACATCCACAGGTTCCATAGTTGAAGCATCTCGCAGCATACCAGACTCCGAATGGGTTTCAGTGGAGGCCTGTGAGTCAGAAGTAGCGGGTATCAGGGGCTGCGAAAGCACCTCACTGAATACTTTCGAACTGGCGACTGGCTTAAGAGAAACGTCGTTAGCAGCTTTGGACCTCAGTGGCTGTCTCTGTCTTTATCTTTGCATTTTTTCGGAATCCTGGTAGTCGGATGGCTAACTGACGACATTTCTGGATAATTAAACCGAGAACCGAAATATTTAGAAGTGAAAATATACCGACGAAGGACAGCGCTCTGTTTAAATAAAGTGCAAAACCAACAGCAAGGTACGTTGTGGTCGGAGCCGAAGCAAGGAATACAGTATGAATGAAAATCTTTGTGAGGTATTTGCTTTCCACAAGTAATGGAATTATTATCTTTTACTGACATTGGTAAGGAGGAAGAAAAAGTTTCCCCAATGAGGTTCTTAGCTTTAGTTGAAGACTTCTATTCTGAAACTCAAAAATGAAAATTTCAGGAGTCGGCCGACCGGCACTTGCAAACTGCTTCTGCTTTGGGCATCACACGGCAAGAAAGACTGATGTAATGGCATCGGCTGCATGTTTTATACCCCTGACGACCTGACATCATGGAAGAAGGGACAGCAACCGATGCAGGACCCAAGACTTTGTTAATCAGGCCGACTGAGGGCTTCTGCAAGCAGATAACCCAAATATAATGACTGCAACAGTGAAACACGAAGAACATCTGATAGCGCATGCAGCCTGCTTTGAAGCCTAGGTATCTTCTGCAAGATTCTGTTATTGGGATGTGCAGGTAGGCTTCCTTTAAATCCAGTGTTGCCAACCAGGCATCTTTGCCTAGCATAGGAAGCAGCTGATGATGACTTAGCATCTTGAATTTTGGGATCACCAAAAATGTGTTTAGGATAGGTCCAGGACAGGACACCAGGAATTGTCCTTTCTGGGAACCAGGAAAAGTCTTGAGTAGAAACCTTGTCCCCAATCTTCTTCTGGGTCAGGTTGAATAGCCCTGATGCTTAAAAGAGAGAGAACTTGCTTTTGAGCCTCTTCCCACTGATTTGGGGGTAGATCTGGCCAACCATTTGGGGTTGGTAAGGAGTGAAAGTGGAATCTGCATCCTTGGGAAACTATATTTATAACCCATATGTCCTGGGCAATGAGTTCCCAATTTTTTGCCTGCAGGGCAATCTTTCCACCTAAACATTCAGTCAGTTGTGCAGGGCTTGGAAGATTTAAAGTTATGTTATTGAGACAGTTCACAATAGGGGGAGTCTTACTACTCCCTGCTTTGGAAGTGAGAGCCCCCCACTGCTTAGTCCTGTGAGTACCTTAGGACTGAAGCCTAGGTGTTCTGCTGGTCCTGGGTTTGGACTGAGAAGGTCTGGAAGAGGCAGGAAAGGACCATTTCTTAGAGGGCCAATGTCTACTACATCTGGGAGGCTGTACTTGTAGGAAATATTTAACAGTTTGCATAGATTTAGCTTTTTCCTCCATCTTTTTAAGTACTTCTTCTGCTTTGTTGCCAAACAGGTGGTCTTGGTTTAAGGGAGCATCCAGCAATTTAGCTTTAACATGATCTGGCAAAGATTGCTCCTTAAGCCAAGCATGCCTTCTAAGTACAGACCCAGTGACAGCAGCCCTGCAAGATGCCTCTAATGAATCAAAAAGGACAGTTTGTACATTTACCATAAATGTACATGTTCGAGTGTATTCACTGTTGCAGTCATTACATTTGGGTTATCTGCTTGCAGTAGCCCTCAGTTGGCCTGATTAACAAAGTCTTGGGTCCTGCATTGGTTGCTGTCCCTTCTTTCATGATGTCAGGTCATCAGGGGTATAAAACATGCAGCCAATGCCATTACATCAGTTTTTCTTGCCCTAGATGTCAGGTGCCCCCTAATGGGAAGCAATTAAATATATAATACAAGCATATACCTCTAACAAAAAAGCAAATACTCCAAAAAGCTTTTTGAGCATAGTAAGTGAGAGTAGAGGTATAGCCAAAAGAAGAAAGGGGGCTGGAGGGAGGGAAACCAGGACTGCAACAGTGAATACACTCGAACATCTACATTTATGGTAAGTGTACACAACTGTACTATGTTCTTGTGTTTCACTGTTGCAGTCATTACATTTGGGTAGATTCCCAAAGCTAAGGTTGGGAGGAGGAATTTAAATAGAATTAGGACCAGCTAAAAGGCCCTGCAAGACTGCAGTGGCAAAGCCAGCTCTGAATTTAGAGAAAAATGGGAAATGATAATGCTTGGTGAAAATATGTACAGGACTCCAGGTAGCAGCTTGTAGGGATGCCCCTGAGAAAGGCTTTAGAGATAGATGCAGCCCTGGTTGAATGGGGTCTGATGCCCTGTGGGATAGGTTTTCCATGGTGCTTATAGCAGAAATGAATGCAGTGGCCTATCCATTTTGAAATGGTTTGCTTTGAAATAGCTTTCCCCTCTGTCCCTGTGCAAATGCCACCAGCAGTTTTTCAGATTTCCTTTGAGGTATAGTCCTGTCCAAGTAGAATCTAAGTTGTCTGTGCACATCTAAGGATTGCAGTATCCATTCCCCTTTGTACTGTGGTTTACGAAAGAAGGTAGGCAAATGAATGGACTGATTAAGAGCCACAATGGATACTACCTTGGGCATGAAGCAGGGATTGGTTCCGAGGTACACCCTGTCTGCATGACAGATGATGAAAGGCTCCACTGCCATAAGGGCCTGTAATTCAGATACCTTTCTTGCAGAAGTGATTGCTAAAAGGAAAGCTGTTTTCCAGGAAAGGAATTTTAAATCTGCAGTAGCAGCTGGCTCAAAAGGAGGAAGAGTGAGTTTCTCCAAGACAAAGTTAAGGTCCCAGGCTGGAGATGGAGCTCTCCTGGGTGGTCTTAAATTTTTGGCCCCTCTGAGGAACTGCTTAAGCAGTGGGTGAGAGAAGAGGGGAGGCTCTGTGTTATAATGAGCTGAAATGGCTGGGGCATGAATTTTGATGGAGGAAAAGGACAAGCCCTTTTGAAGCATCTCAGTCAAATATTGTAGAATCTGAGGTAAATTGAGCACTGCTGCGCTCATCCCTTGAGATTGGTTCCAGGTACACAATCTTTTCCATTTTGCAGCATAAGATTTTCTAGTACTAGGCCTCCTGGCCTCTAAAATGATATCCATCACTGATTTACTGAGGGGTGGTAAAGGAGATTAGGTAATTAGCCAGGCTACTAGGTTCAGGGTTTGCAGATGAGGGTACAGAATCTGGTTCTCCTGCTGAGACAACAGGAAGGAGTCTGAGGCAGGTACCATGAGGCCAAGCATGACAGGAGGAGGTACCAGTATTGGCATGGCCAGTCTGGTGCAATTAAAATCGTCCTTGGCTTGTCCTGTTTGATCTTTAGTAGTACCTTGGAGAGCAGAGGCAGAGGAGGAAAGGCATAAACTGATAGGTTTTTCCAGCTGAAGGATACAGCATCCACTTTCCAAGCTAGTTTGTGGGGAATCCTTGTGCAAAATTTGACCAATTGATGGTTCTGGGGGGAGGCAAACAGGTCTGTATCTGGGCTCCCCCATTTGCTTGTCAACATGTTGAAAATCCTTGGTTCCAGTTTCCACTCGTGTGGGTCCATGAGGTTTCTGGTTAGTCCATCTGCCAGTGTATTTAATTTTCCTGGCAGGAACTGAGCTTGTAGATTCACTTGGTAGCTCAAGGCTGTATTCCACAATGCCATGGCTAGACTGCAGAAGGTGTAATAGTGTGTACCCCCCTGCTTGTTTATGTACTACATGACCATGGTGTTGTCCGTCTTTACCATTAGTTGTCCTGGAAAAATGTGGTCTTTGAAGGCTGTCTGAGCATTCTGTACAACTAACATTTCCTTTCGATTTATGTGTAGGTGCATTTGACTTGGATTCCATTTGCCCTGAATGCACTTCCCTGCCAGGTGAGCCCCCCATGCATAGTCTGATGCATCTGTTAAGGTTTGGGCAGCAGGGGGTAGTGTGAATGGTAGTCCCCTGTTTTAGTGGCAGGCCTCTGCCCACCAAAGGAACTCTAGGCGTAGGCAAGGTATGATAGGAATCATTGCTTCTAGATCCTGTGAATGTTGTCATCATAGGCTTTTGAGATACCACTGCAGTTTACTCATATGCAGCCTTGCATATGGAATTAGAAGAATGCAGGAGGCCATGAACCCCAAGGCTTGCAGTATTTGCCTTGCAGATAACTGGGCTTTTGTGGCCACTTGTTTGAAGTAGGTCGTCAAATGAATCCGTTTCTCTGGCGTGAGGAAAGCCATCTGGGAAGTTGTATTCAAGCTTGCTCCCAGGGATATAATTTGTTGACAGGGTACCAGGTGCGATTTCTTTTTGTTTATGGTGTATCCCAGACAAGTCAGTACCCTTTGAACAAAGGCCAGATGATTCAAAAATATATCTTAGCTTTCTGCCTGAATTAGACAATCGTCCAGGTATGGGTATACTTGAATATTTCTTTGCCTGGAAAATGCAACGACTGGAGCTATGCACTTTGTGAATACCCTGGGCACAGTAGAAAAGCCAAAGGGCAGCACAGAGAAGTGATAGTGCATGTAACCTGCTTTGAAGCATAGGTATCTTCTGCAAGACTCCCTGATAGGGATGTGCAGGTATACTTCTTTTAAGTCTAGTGTGAGAATCAGGAACCCTGTAATATATGTCAGGTTTTCTGGGAGCAGGACGCAAAAGATTCAGGGGCCAAACTAAATTCCAAAAAGACATCATCAACAATGTCTAGTACAGGAGGAATAGCTAAAGGGCTATGCTGAGGCAGGAGTAAGAAATCCCTAAGCCTCTTTTTTGAATCAGAAAAATCCTGGCTTTCCCAGTGGAAATGCTCCCTTAGAGTATGTAAGATTTCACCAAAAGAAAAATTCTCTGGAAGGGAAGCAGAGGGACTAGAGTCCTCTGCATCAGAATCCTCATAAGTAGACAAGGGCAAGTCCAGATCATTAGAAGAATCAGAAAAATCAGAATCCTGGTCAGAAGATTCATAAACAACTTTAGTCCTAGGTCTCTTAGAAGGGGGAGGTTGGCTTCCCCTGATTAGAGTTATACGATCTTCAGCCATTCTTATCATTTGTTTTTTAGGCATAGAGACCTGAGCATGTGGCCTGGGTGTCTTTTTTTAGGCATGGTTTGAGATTTAGGCCTAAATGAAGAAAGAGGCATCGGTTTAATATGCAAGTCTGTAGGCCTGAATACACCCTCAGAAGCCAGTGCCTGCACAGCGGCTCTGGATCCATCCAAGGTAGAGACATCTGCAGGTTCCATAGCTGAAGCATCTCGCGGCATACTGAATGGGTCTCAGGAGAGGCATGCAAATCAGAAGTAGCGGGTATCAGGGACATCGAAAGCACCTCTCTGAATACTGGCAAACTGGTGACTGGCTTAGGAGAAGCATTGTTGGTAGTTTTGGACCTTGGCGGCCTGTCTCTGTCTTTATCTTTGCATTTTTTCAGAATCCTGGTAGTCGGATGGCTAACCAATGACATTTCTGGAAAATTAAACTGAGAACCGAAATATTTAGAGGTGAAAATATACAGACGACGGACAGTGCGCTGATTAAATAAAGCACAAAACCGAGAGCAAGGTATGTCTTGGTCAGGGTCTAGGCAAGGAATACAGTACGAATGAAAATCTTTATGAGGCATTTGCTTTCCAAAAGTAATGCAATTATTAACTTTTACTGGCATCGGTAGGAGCAAGAAAAAGTTTCCCCAATGGGGTACTTAGCTTTAGTTGAAGACTTCGGTTCTGAAACTCAAAAATGAAAATTTCAGGAGTCGGCCGACCGGCACTTGCGAACTGCTTCTGCTTTGGGCACCGCAGGGCAAGAAAGACTGGTGTAGTGGCATCGGCTGCATGTTTTATACCCCTGATGACCTGATGTCATGGAAGAAGGGACAGCAACCGATGCAGGACCCAAGACTTTGTTAATCAGGCCGACTGAGGGCTACTGCAAGCAGATAACCCAAATGTAATAACTGCAACAGTGAAACACGAAGAACATCCACATTGCAAAGTTTGTTTTCCAACTTGTTCAGCAGAATGTATTAAATCCTGTAATTCTTTGTTTTCAGTACAGTCAGGAATCAACATCATTTTCTGTTTAAGCAATCCAATAATATGCTGCTGATACTTTAACATATGAAACATGGAGTTTAAAGCTCTAATGGCTAAAGAAGCAGAAGTGTACACCTTCTTTCCCATCTATCCTGTGCCCTGGAATCTCTATCAGAGGGGGTAGGGTTTTTGGCAATAGTAGCCTTAATGCCCTTGGGTCCCTGTGAAATGGTCTTAGGATCTGCAGTAGAATTTTTAAAGAGGAACTTGAGAGAGTCAGGTACCCTATAATATCTATCAGGTTTTCTATGAGCAGGAGGTAGAGAGTCAGAGGCCAGGCTAGATTCCGAGAAGGCATCATCTACAATGTCCAGTACAGGAGGGATAGCTAAAGGCCTGTGTTGAGGCAGGAGTAAGAATTCCCTAAGCCTCTTTTTAGAGTCAGAGTAATCCTGGCTTTCCCAGAGAAATGCTCCATAACAGTATGCAAGGTTTCACCAAAACAGAAATCCTCTGGAGGGGAAGCAGAGGGAATGGAGTCCTCTGCATCAGAATCCTCATAGGTAGATAAGCAAAATCCTGGTCACCAGAGAAAACAGAAATTTCAGAATCCTGATCAGAAGAATTAGAAGGAAAATCAGTCCTAGGACTCTTAGAGGGGGAAGGGTGGCTTCTCCTGATTAGAGTAATAATGTCCTCAGCCATTCTTATCATTTGTTTTTTTAGGCATAGGGGCCTGACCATGTGGTTTGGGCTTTGTTTTTTAAGCATATATCCAGTTTAGGCCTTGAAGAAGAAGATGGCATCGGTTTAATATGCAAGTCAGTAGGCCTGAATACACCCTCAGAAGCCGGTGCCTGCACAGTGACGCCGAACCCATCCAAGGTAGAGGCATTCGCAGGTTTCACAGTAGAAGAAGCATCTCGCGGCATACCAGACTCTGAATGGGTCTTAGTAGAGGGCTACGAATCTGAAGTAGCGGGTATCAGGGGCTGCGAAAGCACCTCACTGAGTACTGGTGAACTGGTGACTAGCTTAGGAGAAGTGTCATCGGCAGCTTTGGAGCTAAGCGGTCTGTCTCTATCTTTATCTTTGCGTTTTTTTGGAATGTCGGTAGTCAGGTGGCTTACTGAAGCCATTTCTGGATAAATGAACCGAGTACCAAAATATTTAGAAGCATAAATGAACCAACGACAAATAGTTCATTGTTTAAATAGGGCACAAAACAGACAGAGAGGTACGTCGTGGTCTGGGCCTAAGCAAGGAATGCAGTACGAATGGAAATCTTTATGAGATATTTGCTTTCCACAAGAAATACAATTATTAACTTTTACTGACATTGGTTTAGAGCAAGAAAATGTTTCCCCAATGGGGTACTTAGCTTAGTTGAAGACTTTGGTTCTGAAACTTGAAAATGAAAATTTCAGGAGTCGGCCGACCGGCACTTGCAAACTGCTTCTGCTTCAGACACCACACGGCAAGGAAGACTGATAAAATGGTGTCGGCTCCATGCTTTATAACCCTAACTACCTGACGTCATGGAAGATGAGACAGCAACTGACGCAGGACCCAAGACTTTTGATAATCAGGCCGACTGAGGGCTACTGCAAGCAGATAACCCAAATGTGATGACTGCAACAGTGAAACTTGAAGAACATCTGTAAAGTGCTTGCGATGCTTATAGCACTGCTCTCATCTCCAGAACATTCATGTTCTAGTGTTCTCATGATCCTGCCAGATACCTTGGACCATCATTACCAGATAATGCCCTTCCACCCTATCTGGGAAGCGTCCATGGTCAAGACTGCATTTTGTTGAGGGAGAGCAAGGGGATGACCTAGATGAAGCTGATCTGTGTGCAACCACCATGTTAGATCCTTCTTGCGGGAATCTGTAATGAGTATTTGGGGGTCGATTCTGCATTGACCACTGGGCAAATAGTAGCCACTGAAGTACTCTCATGTGTAGAAAAGCTAGGGGAACTAAGAGAATGGTGGATGCCATAGTGCCTAGAACTTGAAGAACTATTCTGGCCTGTACTTTGTCTTTGTTCAACAAGAATCTGACTTGGTTGTGCAACGATTCTATCCTTTCTGGTGTCAGTTTTACTGTCATGGTGGTTAAGTCTATGACTTCGAGCCTAAGAAGACAATGTGCTGCAATGGAGATAAGGTGGATTTCTTTAGGTTTACTGTAATCCCTAATCTTGCGCACAAGGATAGAGTCTTGTCCCTGGCTTGGATTAATTGGTGCTTGGTGGTAGCAGTGAGGAGCTAGTCATCTAAGCACAGAAACACATGGAATCCCTAACATCTCAGGCAAGTTGTGACCACTGCCATACATTTGAACCTCTGTGGGCTATAGTGAGGCTAAAGGGCAGTTCGAAATTGAAAATGAATGGCTCCCAGCCAAAAGCGTAGATGTCTTCTGGAGCACCTGTTCATTTTGATATGGTAGTGCGTGTCCTGAAATTTCTGATAAACTGAAAAATTAACTGCAGAGTGATCATACGGAACTTTTTTTACAGACTTTTATTGTTTAGTTTGTTGAGATCTAGAATTAATCTCCAGTCCCCGGTCTTTTTTGGAACTAAAAAGAATCGTAAGTTCCGGATCCTATTTGCTCTGTGGGGACTTCTTGGATGACTCTTTTTTGAAGCAACGAGATGACCTCTGATGTTGCACGGTCTATTTGAATGGGTGGCACATCTGATAAAGACCGATTTACAGGGGGTCAGAAAAAAAAGAATGAGGTAACCTCTGGAAATTATATTTTGTACCCATCGATCTTGGGAAGTTTGTAGTCAGGTGCTTGGGTACACTGAGACAACCCCCAACTGCCTCCAGTGATGGACAGTCGGGCAACCCCTCAGAGGTGATGAAAGGAATGATCAGAGAAACTATTTCTATCACCCTGATGTTGCGGACCCCCTCTGCCGTGAGAGCGGCATCTTGCATTATATCCTTCCTCTCTGCCTCTAGGGGAGGGCTGACCTTGTGGCTGAGGGATACCTTTTTGAGATTTATGGAACCAGATTTTCTCTCCTGTATGACCCTTGGGATAGGGTCTAGAAGAAAGGGAGAAACAGACTCCAACAACAGATAAGGTTTTCCCTTCCTGCTTGCACCTGGTCAAAGTCTCTCTTACCTGAGGTCCAAAGAGGGTTGAACCATCAAAGGGGACATTGGTAAAGGAAGACTTAAAGGATTCTGTAAAGTTGCATAGACGCATCCAGGAATGTCTCCTGAGAGAGATCCCTGCTGCGGCTGCCCTGGTTGCTCCATCAGCTGCACAGGAAATCAGCCTCATGGAGGAGTTAGCAATAGAGGTAAGAGTGGAGAGCTGCGCATATACCTTATCAGCTGATCCCGAAGCTACTGATCCCTGAAGTGTATCTCCCAACTCATTCAGGAGATCCCTTTGAAGTCTAGTAAAATGGGACAGGTAATTCAGTGATCATAAGGTAAATGCCACTGAAGAAATGGTACGCTTTCCATACCTATCCATCATCCTAGACTCTTTATTAGGAGGATGGATATTTGAGGATGTCTCTGACAACTCCTTCTTCGTGGCCGCTGCTACCACCATATCATCCACAGGAACTCATGTAGAAAAGATTTGTCTTCTGGAGCTGTTATAAATTTGTTTGGCCTTTTCAGGACAGGCTCCACTGTGTCCGGAGAGGTCCAAGCTTTCTGGGATATGACCCCTAAAAGTTGGTCATATGGCGGTGTCACCCAGGAGGTGGAAGGTCGGGAACCAAAAGCCTCAAGGTACACTGATTCATCTTCAGTAGGGTTAGAGGTCTTCCAATCACCCCTCTGTCTAAGGATTTCAAGGATGTCCACAAAGGAGACATCCTCAGAGGGGGATCTTGGGGACCATTCTGACTCATCCAAATCAGTGTCCGAAGTGACAGACATAGGTGAGTCAATGTGCTTCCTCTTATAAAGTCTCTTCCGAGGGACTTTTCCAGTGGGATAATCTGGGGAGGTCTCGGAAGAAGGGACACCTCTAATGGGGGCTCCTTGGGGCTCTGGTCCCCTATGCTTAGGGGCAGGTGGGGGCAAAGAGGCTGCTACTGGCTGCTGGAGGGACATCGGGTCCAAAGGCAGGACTTTGGCACTAGACAAAGCTTTCTCTATCGCTTCGAACGCCTTCCCACCCCACTCCAAAGAAGACCTCCACTCCGAGGAAATGAAGGTCCACTCCGAGCAAAAAGGACAGGTTCTGAAGCGGAAGTGGGAGCCAAGCTCACATGAGCCGAAGCACTGAGAGAGGGTCGGTTCCAAAGAAAAAACAGGGTGACTATCCCTCTCGGAGTTGACCCGAAAGCATCGCTTCCCAGACCCCTCGGCTCCAGACTGAGCTGATGAGGATAGAGCTATCAATTCTGAGGAAGCAGGAAGAACTCTCAGAACCGAAGACTTCAGCACTAAAGGACCTGAAGCATTAGACTCAGAGAGCAAAGCAGTCTGAAGAGGAGCAGTAGCCTGAAGATGGGATGGCTCCGAAGCCTTTGGGTCCAGACGAGCTAAAATTTTTGCCAGCACTGGGTTACAGAGCAGTCTCTTCACCACCCGCTCGACATCCTCATCAGAAAGTGTCTTGGAGGAACGGGTAGAGATAGATGGAGATCTCAAGGTTGGTGAAACCGGTTCTAAGACATGTGAGTGTCTACATAACAGGTTGTCTCAGCACCGATGAAATACAGGGCACCGAGACTGAAGAAGCCAAATCAGAGCCAGAACTCTTCAGCTCCATCACTTAGATTTTTTAGATGGTTCCAAAGCTGGAACCAATGGAGATTTCCTTTTATGAGTCTTGGGAACTGTCTGACCATGTTCCAGCTGTTCCTGGTAGGAACTAGTTATAAGGCCCCTGTCTATCAGTTTCCTTTTCCTCTCATTAAGAACCCTAGTGCTGAAAGCATGGCAGAAAGTACAGGGTTCTTGTAAATGAGCCTCTCCAAGACAGTACACACAGCTGGTGTGACTTGTCAATGACATTTTTTGAGAACACTTGTCACATTTTTAAAGCCAGAAGGGCAGTGTTCTTTATGTTCTCTGTCTCTATCTTTAGACATATTGACTAGAAGAAATAACAATATAACAACAACAAAACAATAGTATAACTATAAAAGGATATATATATTTTTTTTTGGAAGGAGAAAGACTAGCACTCAGGGAGGAAAGGCCCTCTAATTTAAACGGGCAACTACGGCCCTCTAACTAAAACACGCCATACAATCCTTAAGAAAAAGGGACAGCAAAGCAAACACTCACTGCAATTACTCAGATAATAGGAAAAAAATAGTTAATAGAAAAAAGGTGAAGAAATATGGAGAAAATTATCGAAAATTATCAAAACATTTTACTTAGCCAATGAGCCAGTAAGAAGACAACCTCAAAGCTTTTGCAGCAAATGAGATCTGGGGAATTGCCGTGATGCACCATGGGATAGGGCAGGGGTCTGTAACCTGTGGCTCTGGAGCTGTATGTGGCTCTTCCACCCCTCTGCACTGGCTCCCTGTAGCTTTGAAAAATAATGGCCACACTACCGCACAGCACACACACATACTGAGATTGATTGAATGACAGACTTTAAATATTGCTCTTAGAAACTTGCTAGAATAACATGATTTATGTTGCAATGCATTCCAAACACAATGACAGTAATCAAATGATCCCCTGGCAGCATCATCATCTCCTGAAAGGTTTCCCTATCTCTCATACCTCTCAAAAGTCTTACCACAAGAAGTCTGGACAGAGCCACAAATAGAGGAACTAAGGAACAAAAATAGGGACAGATTTTAAATGTTGCTCTTATAAACTTAATTATTTTATATTTAGTATTATAACTATATATAAAACTTTATATGCTGTGTTATCTTCATTTTAGGGGTTAAATAAATTTTGTGGCTCCCGATGAATTTTATTTGGTGGGAGAGGGGCCAGAAATGGCTCTTTTGATAGTGAAGGTTGCAAACCCCTAGGATAGGGGATAGCCTCAAGCCAGTAAAACCTCTTTAGCATTAGTAGGATTGGCTCCGAACCCATCCAGCAATAATTACGAGGAGATAGGACAATTTTGCTTAAATATTTTCAGTTGCTCTTATAGTAGTCTGTATAGTGATACTTTTTGTACTTTTCTGCATTTTTCTGTGCTTTAGCCAAAATTTATCCATTTGTTTGTTAACTTGTTTACATTGGTCTTATAGATTCATTCAAATTTGTGGCAGAATTGCAAATTACTGCAAGAGCTGAGCATAAGTAGAATTACTTGTAAAAGTTAACTGTTTATATTTGAACTCAGTCTGGGAACTTAGTCTTTTCGTTTCATTCACAATTGTGAACTACTACATGATCTGAGCCTCATTTAGTCACTTATTATTGCATTTTTCGATAAGCAATGTTACTGGTAAATCTCTGATGGTAGGGTAACTTAGACTGTAGTTTAGATCATAGTAGTGTTAGTTTTTTTTAATTTATTGCTGCAGGATTTGTGCTTCTGTGTTTCTACAGTTGTTTATATTCCAGCTTTGCTGCTAGAGTCTTATATTCTACTTTATCATTTGCCAGCTGAAAGTTGCATTCTAGTGCCTTTCTGTTTGTTATTCTTGTTACATACACTACTGATTTTCTCCTCTTCTTGTGTCTGCTACATTGTTATAGCCCTACTAGGCACCACTGATACATTACATACTACTCTCCCTGCTGCTTCTACTGTTTTTATAATAATTACAGTTTCCCTTCCCCAACTGTAAAGGTTAAAGTTTCTGAAATTTAAATCTATCTAGAGTCATTGATCTGCAACTCAAGAGTTATAGGGTTAAGAGAACTGTGATTGGCTATATGTGATGAAGTCACAGAATTCCACTACTGACTTTATTTGATTGGATTCCTGTCTAGCTCATCTGCTGTAACTTGTACAGAGCAGAACCCAATCACAGTCTTTTATTCAAGACTCTGAGAAGTGTGAAAAGCCCTGAAATGTGAGAAATGGTCTTTACATAAAAACTGGAAGCTAAAGCTGTGCTGAGCTGTAAAGTGTGCACTGCTGCTGTTGAACTGCTCAACAGTTGGTTGGCTGTGCATGGCTCTTATCCCTATAAGAGACCTAAAAAATCTGTACAGCCTTAGAAATCCAGGTCTGAGGCTCAAATAATCAAAGCCATGTGCAAATAAATGCATCTTGGGCTGCAGTATACCCTTGACCAAATGACAAGGCATTTCCCCACTCTTTAGAAATAAGTTCACCCAAACTGTCCTAAACAAACCAAACTCCAAGTAGTTATAGTCATATCTGCCCCTAAGTCATTCCTGTTGAAACCATGGGTCAGCATTTTCTCACAACTTCTCTAGCCAGCCTGATTGATGTGGGTATCTCAAGACAATGTAAGAATTGTCTCTTGCTGTTTGTTGATCATCTATTACTCAAGTAGCATAACACAGTGTATTAGAGATGTATATATATATAATGTTCTTGATGGCAGAAACTCACACACAGTAAACTCAGACACGAACATCATCAGCAGTACACCACACATTACACCTCTCCAAGGCCATCACAATACACATAATCCATCATTTGATGAGGTTCTAAAGATTACCTTGCCTAAACCTCAAATACCTCTGTAACTCAACACACACAGCACACTAATCAGCTTAAGCCTATCATCTCATATCATAGGAAGTTACTAGGCTATTGGCTCTGAGGCCCTTACAAGCCTACCAAGAATTTAGCCCATGTTCCAACAAGTCGGCACCCTATGCCACTGTCCAGCAGGGACACAGCTGGAATCCCAAGGGTGTCTTTTCTGTTCCCCAACCAGTTATCCAGGTTGTACTTAAAAAGGGTTAATGAGGTACTCTGCTTTATGTGGAGAGGGAGCCTATTCCACAAAAGGGGGAGTCTCTAGGACAGAAATCTCTTCTGACAACAAGTCCTATTGATGTCACAGACCAGGTTGAGGTCACATCTGTGGGTTGCTCAAGTGGAGCTTGACTTGCAGATATGCAGCAGTCCCATCAGGGCAGGGTCCAAAATTGCCTTATATGCTAGATAGAGGTCACCTCTGAGGAGTCTGTAGGAGAATGAGTAGAGGGACAGGGCTTTTGGCCTATCTATGTAGGGTAGATGTTTGAGGCCCTGGATTCTCTGAGTGAGGAACCTCTGTGGTATCTCCAAATGCTGCATGTGCTTTGTGAGGTAACTGCCAAAAGGGGGATTGAACTCAATAATGGGTCTTATAAGGGATGAATACAGGGATGTTATGACCAGTTTGTCCCTGGATGAGCCACCTTACTAATGAGGTGGGCCAAGTAGAAAACTTTCTGTACAACTGAGGCAATATGATGGTCAAAAGTCAGTTTGCTATCAATCTAGGTGCCCAATTCCCTCACAACAGATTGTGTGCTTAGGACCTTATCATCAATGTGATAATTTGTGGGGACATTACTCTCCCCAAAGGGATGATGATGCATTTTTTGGCATTCCGTTTGAGGCCATATTTTTGGCACCAATCATTTGTTTGGGTGAGACCATCTTGGAGGATGTCCACATCACTAGGGGAATTGATGACAGTACCCAGCTTACAGTCATCTGCAAACTTGGTCAGCCATAGCCCACTAGATTTGGCCTGCACCTCCAAAAAGTACATCTCAAACAGCAGAGGCCTCAAGACCAATCCTTAGGGTACACCGCTTGTTACGGTTCTACTACTTGAGGTGGCTTCCCCTATTTTGACTAGATGGGATCCATCAGTGAGCCAGTTTACCCATCTGGTACATATGGATTGATGCCTAGTTGAGAGAGTTTATCTATTATACCTGAGTGGGGAATAGTATCGAAGGCTTTGGCCAGGTCAAAGCAGACATTGTGCACCATCTTCCCCACGTCTACAGCCTTGGTGACTGTCTCAAAATCAACCAAATTTAACAGGCATGACCTCCCCTTGACAAAACCAAACTGTGTGGGATCAAGTGTCTGGAGGTTGCCAATGTCCATGTTAATGAAGTCCATGATAATCCGCTCCATGGCCTTGCTGATCAGGCTAGTTAGACTGATGGGTCTATAACTTCCTGGATTGGTGGTCACGCCACCTTTGTGCAAAGGGATGACAGTAGCTGTCCTCCACTTGGCTGGGATGAAGCTGGTACTCAGGCTTTTGTTGAATAGGTTGCCCAATGATGCTGCAAGTTCCTGCCTGAGTTCATGTAGGATGCAGCCTGGGATGTTATGGGGTCCCATGGAGGCTATATTTTTTGCCTTTGAGAGGGCAGTGATGACTTGCTCTCTAGAGATAAGGGGAGGGGGAAGATACTGGGGATGTCCTGTTTTACTGATGAGGGGGACAGAGGAGTGAAGTTTTCACTGAACCTGTCTGCCAGCATGTTGGCTATATCTACAGTGTTTATGTATGTGGTGTCCTTGACCACCAGTTCTGAGCAGATCAGGGTGCTTCCCTTGAGACTGAGGACATATAGCACAAGAAAACCCAAAGTCAAGGCTGCTGAGCCCATAAGGCAGCCACCCAAGTAAACATTTTAGTTATAGGTGAGTGTGTTGTAAGACATGCAGATGTACCTCTTACTAGACTAAGCAAGGAAAGAGTGATAGTTGCTTATACAGACACACCCACACTCAGACTCTCAAGTCCTTGAACAAGTACTGATATGACTCTGTCATAGTACATGCAGGTGTCAATCATTGAGCTGTACCTCTCTTTACTTTATGAAGAGAGATACAATTAGCTTTTAGAGTATGTGTCCAAGGCAGATATGAGCCTACCATTGAGCAGCATTCTACCTTCTCTAATGATGATGTCATGATATGAGCAAAAGTAATTGACATCAATAATTGGCTTAGTTTTGGTGTCATTTGAATAGGGTCCAAAACAGTCTGGGAGGTCATGGTCGGCAGACCACACTATTTTACCAGGGATGGTCCCTCTACAGTTTCAGTTATTGGCAAAGACGTCATTCACCCCATAGTGCCTTTTCTAAGCAATGCCAACTTGATAAACCTACCAAATTATGAAGCAAACAAAGGAACATAAGAAGGTGTTACTGATCAATGGCAGGAGTCTACACAAGAAACTCCATTCCTTACAAACCTTCCACACCCTACAGGATGAAGATGTGTGTGTAGTAATTCGGATATGGTTTAAAATGGTGGAGAGCACTCTAGCTGTGCAGGGCTATAATGTCTTCCATACATTTAGACCAGCTATTGCAGAGGAGAGGAAAAAAGTATGATGCACTAGAGGAGCTCCTTCATGTTCACAGTACCATTAGAAAAGTCTGGTACAATATATGAGCTATCTGTAGAACTCTCTCTATGACCCAAGAAAGCCTCAACACCTATATAAAGGAATTGGAATCGCTCACTATTAAACACACCACCATTTTACTAGATGATCTAAATTATCCATCTATAGACTGGGAAAACAATTCTGTTTTTTCAATACAAACACCCTGGAACAATTAGAGTACCACCAAGGGGGCAACATCTTGGCTCTTATCCTAACTAATATGAGGTCATCTTACAACATTTCTTGTTTATCTTCTATAATGCTCACATTTACAATGTCAACAAATTTCAGTGCTGCATGATATTGTATTTATCTTGTTTTAATAATGGAATATGTGTATAATTATACATGTTATATGTGTATTAATATTTGTATTTATCTATTTACAGTATATTGTAACATTATGTCAATTTTCACCTGCATATATGCATTTTCTGTTCTTTTACTTGTGGAGCTTTTCTCCCTGGGCTTCAAGTGAAAACAGATATAATTATTCATTTGTACTTTCCCAGTAGACAAATATCAATAAATAAATAAAATCTTCATCACTTGTTAGGCTTTACCATAAATCTGTCTCCTTTGAAATAAAATTGAAACCAGAGATTCCCTTCCATCCAAAGTATCTTTAGAAATTTCTCTAAGACAAGCTCTCTACTCTCAACTGATACATTGGGTAAGCTTTAAATTCCAACCAAACCCAGTTAACTCCACCGAATATGTAGAAACATACACCACCACACTATATCGACATGTAAACAGTTACATTAATGCCGTTGTACCTTATAGGAAAAAGTGAAGGGTAAAGCTCAGAAACAAACCCTTATGGTGTAAACATATCAACAAGCTTTTCAATAAAAGGGAAAAAATTTTAAACAAAAGTGAGAATAATTCCCATAATGCTAGAGTCCTCATCAATGAAATAAAAAAACAATTCAAGAGCTTAACTAATTCCAGCCAAAGACAATCACAGGACCTTTTTCAGTTATGTTCGTAGTCTCAGAAGCACAATGCAGCAATACACTGAGCTGATTGTGAATGATGCTACCTACAGTGAGGCTGAAGATATAGTGAATCTGCTGGCTGATAAATTCTGCTCAAATTTTAATCATTTCTCCCTCCATCTGTCCGAAAAGATATGCCTGAAACAAGTCACCTCCAGTTATCACATAAGACCAAGTCCTAAAAGTGCTATCAGAACCAAAATATTCTGCATTGATGTGTCCTGACTATATCCCTGGATGCGTCAATAGTATGAAGCATGATTAACACCCCCACCCCAACAACACTGCTCAGCTTCAGCCTCCATACATGTTTTTTTACCCCTGCAGTCATTCCCCTGTGTGATGATGTGAGGTTTTGCCATCTGTGCCAGGGGAATAGGGCAGTGCATGTGTAGTATATGGCAGCAATAATTTTGTGTCATTTCACTATCACACTGACTTGTACAGATGCTTCTGTTAAAAAATGTATCTACAGTGTTGTTATAACAGATTAAATGTTTATGTTTAAACAAAGAATTCTGGAAAGGAAGAGTAGCGGATTTTGAAATTGTTCTAGAATTTTCAAATACTGCAACAGATCTTAGCAAAGCTGTGAACGTGCATTGTACCGGAGTCAGGGGATCAAATGTGATGTCATTCTATAACCAGCACTGAGGGGATGGGACTCAAACAGCAGCTTCTTTTTTCTTTTGTTTTGTTTGGAATCTGATATAAAAATCTATGACAGTTATCACAGTTAGTCGAGTTCAATTCAGTCTGTTAAAAGCTCATCACCTTGCCTTGTGGAAATAAGCATGTCGGCATCTAATCTTGCTTTGCTGTATTAAGTTAGCTAGGGAACAGTTATTCTTTAGACAGTCAGGAAATACTGTCTGATCAGTTAACTAGTTTTTCTGCATCTGTTTGAATCTGTCCAACTGTGTTATTTTTATTTATCCAATGATTGAAACTCTGATGTTTGGGCGGCCACGGTGGTGCAGCGGTTGGCATTGCCACTTCACAACAAGAGGTTCTCCGGTTCGATCCTCAGCTGGGGTGCCTTCTGTGCAGAGTCTGCATGTCCTCCCTGTGGTCGCATGGGTTTCCTCTGGGTTCCGGTTTCCTCCCACATCCCAAAGACATGCTGTAGGTGGATTGGGCATTCTAAATTGGCCCTAGGCATAAGTGTGTGCTTGTGTATGTCTTCTGTGGAAGGTTGGGCGCCGGGCTGGCAACTAGACACTGTAAAACTCCACTGCCAATCATGAGTGGACAGGTGATCCGCTGTGGTGACCCCTAACTGGGAAAAGCCGAAAGAAGAAGATTGAAACTCTGATGTTTATTTTATTTGGATATTTATTATTCTCATGTTTTCTATTTTATTTATTATTATTAAATATTTTATACATTTCATTGTGGCTAGTCTTTTACAGAATACTTTTAAAATCTTGAGTACACTTGTGCTTATTTTACTGACACCTTGGCTACTTTGGTTACACTCTACCATTTATTTTGTTACTGATTTTACTCAATATAATTAGATACCCTTGTAAGAGCCTGACAGTGGTTGACTGGTGGCAGTGAAGTTACCTTACAGTCTGGGCAGAAGAGGCACAACTACTAAATCTGTACTAGTTTTTCCCAGGACTGTGTGTGAAAATGAAATACCCAGGTGTGGGTATGTCAGCTGCTTGGAACTGGGGCATAGTGCTTCAAAGTGAGTCTTGTTTGGGATCTGGAAAGACGGAGTCCAGCCCTAGATCTGGAGCAGGTGTCCTGTGTGCTCTTGACGGAAATTGTGCTTGATGCAGAAAGCTGCATTTAAAATGCTGTATAAGTTCATTCCTGTTCCTAGTGATCATCTCTCACTGGTGTCAGTGGTGAGGATTGAGGCTTCTCGATTGCTGGCTGTGGATAAAGAGAGGCCATCACACCTTGTGTAAGGCAGCACCTTCCACAAACTCAGGCAGTTACAGATCCACAAGTCTGACTAGCCTCAAATGCAAAGCCATGGATAGACTAACATGTGATCTACAAACACTGGGCCCGTCTCAGTCTGGATTCATCAAGGACAGTTCATGCTTACTCAACCCGGTGAGGCTTATTGAAAAAAACACCAAACCAATGGATGAAGGCAAAACAGTGCACATCTCATGCCTCCACCTGGCCAAAGCTTTTGATACAATTCCCCACTCAGGAATAGTTGAAGATAAACTGGGAATAAACCCCTATTTTACCCAATGAATTGGCAAAAGGCTCACAGATAGGATGCAGGAGATCAAAATTGGGGAAGCTCCCAGTGCAGTCCCCCAAGGTTTGGTGCTGGGACCTCTCCTATTGCTATCTACTTATCTGAAGTAATAGCCAATATTAAAGTGTTTTGGCTGACTATGTTTGCAAATGACTGCCAGATAGGAGCAGTCATTGACTCCCCAAATGACTTAACCATCCTGCATGAATTTTTGTCCCACACAAATAACTGGTGTCACAATCATGGGCTGAACCTTAAAACTAAAACTGCCTTATCATACTGTTTGGGAAGTTATCTACCCCAGGGAACTACCACATTGACAATATGCCCCAAAGATTTGACTCAGTTGTTCAGGATTTGGGAAATTATATTGACAATGACCTAACTTTTGACCAACATGTATCCAATGTCATAAAAATGTCCTCATTCACTGCACAGGTTTAAACAAACTGACTGCATCTAGATATAGAAATATCAATGTCTCCCTTTATGAAGCATTCATCAGACCACTCATACAATATAATGCCAGACACATGCAGCAACTGTAATGTCCACAGAGATACCCTACTAATATGATACAAGTCTTAAACAATATGTCCTACATGGACCATCTCAAAGCCCTGTCAGTTTACAAGTTATGCTACAGACTTCTAAGAATTGACCTGTGTTTGGCATACAAGACATCCTCTAACTCAGTACTGATTGACTTACTGCACATCAGCAAGTCAAATGACATCAGAAATATGCAAGATCTAAACCTCTTCTGCAACACCAAGAAAAAAGTTTGCAGGGACATGTACATCTTGCAGAGGATACCACTGCTCTAGAACAGACTCCCCATCCATATAAAATAAAGTTTATCCCTATCCATATTCAAGCACAACTTGGATCTATGGATGGGTATTGGAAAATTTACCCCATAACTGCCCCCGTTCTATTATTAGACAAATGCAGATCCTAAATTCTTTATCCCATGCATGGTTTCTCTCAAATTATCTATGGGATGATCACAGCTATTCTCACTAGAGGTAATGTATAATTATCAACCATGGGATGGGTATGACCAATCTC
The DNA here is from genome assembly GCF_019279795.1 of Protopterus annectens. Classification (NCBI taxonomy): domain Eukaryota; kingdom Metazoa; phylum Chordata; order Ceratodontiformes; family Protopteridae; genus Protopterus; species Protopterus annectens. Next base: position 68,958,505 of record NC_056730.1, read on the forward strand.
AAACCAAATGGGATACGTTAATTCAAGCACCAAAAGGAAAACTGGCTAGGCATAATACTAGCCCCTCGATGGCCTAGTGTTTTACCTATGAACCATGTGTCCACTGCTATTAGGAAGTCCTTTTATATAGCCAGACTAATCACCAGGAATGTATCTTTTGGATCCAAGAAGTTATCATCCCCCTCTATTTATTCCTTCTCAGGCCAATAATATATTATAACTCCCTTCTTATGTATTAGTCTAGACACACAATCCAGCTCCAGAGACTGCAGCATTTCCCTATTAAGTCAGTTAAGGGCATGTCCTTTTTGAGGTACCCGCCATAAGCATCTTAAATAACAATCTCTTTGTTTCTGTACTATTGACTTCTGAGAGGGACCTCTGTCTGGCATACACAGCCTCAAAGGATTTGGTCCTGTGTGACCTTTAACACAAACTTATAACACCCTAAACAACCTCTCAAGAGTGTTACTCTTCCCCTGAAACATAAACAAGACCTGCTGGTGAGTCAGATATATACTGCACAGGATCCCTGTTTTATAGAACAGACTCTACTTAGAAGTGAAAAAGTAGTTTCCTGACACTTTTTAATATAACATGGATGACTGGATGGGCAATTTTAAGTAAACCCCTGTTATGGTCTCTCAAGCCCTTATGGATTCAAGAAAGTATTTTGATGGGGTCTAGTATTAATTCATTCACTGGTAAATTCTAAATGAGATCTTGTGACTAAGCTACCAATAGTCCAAGAGATCAGCATCCAAGTATTAACCTATGAACCTGTGTGTGTGTGTGTGTGTGTATATATATATATATATATATATATATATATATATATATATATATATATATATAAATCACTAAGTACCACAAATCCCTGCACTGTTTCAAAATGATCCTTTTTAATCACTAAAAAACACACCTAAGGGAAACACAAGACCCAAACAAAGCATATTGAGGGCTTTCATACTTTGTTAAAGACTACCTCAGAATACTTCTGGAATACATTGTTAAAATAAAGTTGTAACGCTAAATCGTGTAATTAAAAGCCAACAAAATAAGTTATTTCTATCACATACACTTATTAATATTCATTAAACAACTGAAAATATCTGTTTACACACTAAAATGCTGTTCTTACATAGTACTGTTAAAAGAATAAAATAAAACATGCTGTTATTTTCCATACTTCATAATGTCTGCTTTCAGCTTAAGCACACACTTGATATTCAGTGACTTAATCATACCTAAAGACCCCTGCCCATTCTTACTCATGTGTGCTCCAGCCCTATTCCTTCCCTGAGGTTATGTCTTGGAGAATATTTAATGACTTGTTAACATTTCTGCTTTTGATTTTTTTTTGCATTGATGATTTGGGCATTTAGATATATATTAAAGCAATTATGTATATTACACCTCTTATACATCCAATGGTGTGGAGTATGTCATGACTCCAGAAGCTCTGAGGGTCTAAATGTTCTCGGATGCATGTTATGCCTTATTTTTGAAAGACAATTGCTAATTAACTATTCTTTTTTTCTAATAATACCCAGAGGAATTATGCATGTGCCCCCCAATATTATATGCAGCCAAATGGTGATATTTTTTTCATGCACTCACATATACTAACACTGCCCGTGACAACTAGATCTCTCCCAAGATGTACTGGTTATTGTTCTCAAACGTGACCGCATACATTGACACTGTCCCCCTGACAAACCAGAGTTGTCACAAAATGCATGAGTACACACACATACAATACATGATTCTATCCTTCCATCCATCAAGTGCTCTCAGGTCATGTCTGACTCTTACAGCACGTGATGCAATCCACAGATTTCACCAAGATAAAAGTGAACACACTATATACAGCAAGCTGTCAGGCAGCATTGTTCTTGACAGGAGGGAGGAAACTGAAGTGCCATGAGAAAACTCACACAAACACATGCAGATTCTGAGTAGATGACACATCGGACAACAAACCAGAAAATCCCTTGCTTTTGGTGGACAATGCTACCCACTGAACCACTGTGCCACCTCACATAGTTCCATACAGGCAAAGTGGATGAATGGTGTAGATTTAACTAGAACAGGTCTATGGGATGTTAAGATGAAACCTCAGCACCTGAACAAAACCCTCACAGAGACTGAGCACATACAAACATCACACAGAAGGAATCACAGCCACAATCTCGCCAAGGATTATGAGATGCTAATGGTACTTACATCACCACTGTAAAAGTGATTAGTTGCTCACACACACACACACACACACACACACACACACACACACACACACACTAATTAGACAGCCAAAGATAGCCGATTATTATATACACTGCTGAGGTTTAACTGTGATGAAAAGTGAAATAAATTATGGCAGCTTGTTACTCTTGGATACATGTATGGGGGAGGGGTGTTCCAGTGTATCCGTCACAGTAAAGTACAGTTTTGTACCCACCATAAATGTAGATGTTCGAGTGTATACACTGCTGCAGTCATTACACTTGGGTTATCCTGCCGTCAGGTGGTCCCTCAGTCGGCCAGAGTTCCAAAGTCTTGGTCCAGCATCGGTTGCTGCTGCTTCTTCCCTGACGTCAGTGCACCAGGGGTATATGAGATGCAGCCGACGCCATTTTCTTCAGTTTTTCTTGCCCCAGATGTCAGGTGCCCCCAAAAAGGTAGGCAATGTAAATTGCTAATAAAACATATATAAGAAAAGCAATCAAAAACTTTCAGTTACCAGCAAATACTCCCCATAGGTAGCAAAGGGTAGAAGGCCTAGGTAAGTACCAGCAAGGAAGAGGGGAAGGAGGGAGGGTAACCTAGACTGCAGCAGTGTATACACTCGAACATCTACATTTATGGTAGGTACAAAACCGTACTATGTTCATCGTGTTACACTGCTGCAGTCATTATACTTGGGTAGAATCCCAAAGCGGAGGTAGGGTGGCTGGTTCTATAAGGCATTAGGGGTGGCTATAAGGCCCTGCAGCACTGCAGTGGCAAAGCCAGCTCTGGATTTAGAATAAAGTGGCAGATGGTAATGCTTGGTGAAGGTATGTACAGAACTCCAAGTTGCTGCTTCCAAAATGCCCTTGGTAGGTACTCCTCTGAGGTAGGCAGTTTAAGTGGCTGTTGCCCAGGTGGAGAGATCTAATGCTGTTAGGTATAGCTTTCCCTTGGTGTGTACAGCAGAAACGTATACAGTGCTCTATCCATTTTGAAATGGTCTGTTTTGAAATGTCTTTTCCCTGTGCTCCTGCAGCATATGCTACAAACAATTGCTCAGTTTTCCTGAAAGCTTTCATTTTGTCCAAGTAGAAGCATAACTGCCTGTGTATGTCCAATGAATGCAGAAGTCTCTCCCCTTTATTCTGTGGATTTGGATAAAAAGTTGGCAAGTGAATAGTTTGGTTTAGAGCCACACTTGATACCACCTTTGGCATAAAAGTAGGGTTTGTTCTTAAAGACACCCTGTCTTGGTGGAAAATTATGAAAGGTTCCACTGTCATTAGTGCCTGTAATTCTGAAACTCTTCATACTGATGTTATTGCCAGGAGCATAGAAGTTTTCCAAGAGACATATTTTAAGTCTGCTGAGTTAGCTGGCTCAAAAGGAGGTAAAGTTAATTTTTCCAAGACGAAGTTGAGGTCCCAAGTTGGAGTTGGTGCTCTACGGGGCGGTCTTATGTTTTTAGCCCCTCTGAGGTACTGTTTTAGCAAAGGATTAGAAAAAATTAGTGGGTCTGTGTTGTAATGAGCAGAGATGGCAGAGACGTGGATCTTAATGGATGAAAAGAAGAGGCCTTTGTCCAGCATCTCAGTTAAGTATTGTAGTATCTGAGGAATATTTGGGACAAGAGGGTCAAGGCTGTGAGCCTGGTTCCAGGCACAGAATCTCTTTCATTTAACCGAATAGGCTTTCCTGGTGCTAGGCCTTCTGGCCTCCAGAATGACATCCATAACAGCTTTGGAGAGAGGCATTGCTTGCTTGACTAAGGAATCTGCCATGCAGCCAGGTTTAAAGTCTTGAGCTGGCTGTGAAGTATCTGATTGTTTTGCTGAGTCAGATGTGGGATTTGAGGCAAAATCCATGGTGGATCTTGTGCTAAGTTCTTTAAGATTGGGTACCAGTGCTAGCGTGGCCAGTCTGGGGCAATCAGGATCATCTTTGGCTTTTCTTGTCTGGCTTTTAGGAGTACCTTTGAAAGGAGAGGTAGTGGTGGGAAAGCATATACTTGTAGGTTTTTCCAGCTGAATGAGAGGGCATCCACTTTCCATGCTTGTGGGTGGTAAGTCCTTGTGCAGAATTTCTGTAGCTGGCAATTCATAGGAGAAGCAAACAGATCTATGTCCGGGCTCCACCATTTTTGTGTCATCATTCTGAATATTTGTGGATGTAATTTCCACTCATGCGGATCCATGATGTTTCTGCTTAAGTCATCTGCCAGTGTGTTTTTCTCTCCTGGCAGGAATTGTGCTTGCAGATGAACTTGATAGGTTAGAGCTGTGTTCCACAAGGTCATGGCTTGTCTGCAGAGGGATATGAATGAGTGCCCCATTGCTTGTTGATGTACCACATAACTGTGTTGTCTGTCTTTAGTAGTAGTTGTCCTGGATGCAGAAGGTCCTTGAAAGCTATAAGGGCATATTGTACAGCTAGCATCTCTTTTTGATTGATGTGAAGATGCCTTTGTTCTGCGGGCCACTTGCCCCGAATACATTTTCCTGCCATGTGTGCTGCCCAGGCGTAATCTGAAGCATCTGTTGTCAGTGTTTGCCTGGCTGTGGGTTGAGTGAAATGCTGCCCCTGGTTGAGGTGACAGGCTTAAACCCACCATCGAAACTCCTGTTGAAGGCAAGGAATAAGTGGTATGACTGTTTCCAAACTGTGACAGTGTTGAGACCAGACACTCTTTAGGTACCATTGTAGTTTCCTCATATGCAGTCTGGCATATGGAATTATTAGAATGCAAGATGCCATGTACCCCAAGGCCTGCTTAATTTTTCTTGCAGGGAGTTGGGTTTTTGTTGCCATCAATTGGAAATAGTGAGTTAGTTGTCCTTGCTTGTCTGGCGTGAGATAAGCCATCTGGGACATTGTATTTAAGCTGACACCCAGGAATATTATCTCTTGTGGGGGCACTAGTTTTGACTTTTTTTCGTTTACTGTGTACCCTAGGCAAATTAGCAATCTTTTTACAAACGCCAGATACTTTAGAAGAATGTCTTTGCTCTCTGCTTGAATAAGGCAGTTGTCCAAGTATGGGTAAATTTGAATTCCTTTTTGTCTGCAAAATGCAATTACTGGTGCCAAGCACTCTGTGAAGACCCCGGGGGGCACAGTAGATAAGCCAAAAGGCAGTGCAGAGAATTGGTAATGCATTGAACCAGCTAAGAATCTGATCAATTTTGTCTGATAGGGACATGCAGGTATGCCTCCTTGAGGTCCAAAGTTACGAGCCAAAGCTTTCTTGCCCGGCATGGGAAGAAGCTGCTGTAGTGTCAACATTTTGAATTTTGGAACATCCAGGTAAGTATTTAGAAAAGAAAGATCCAGAATGGGCCTCCAGGCTTTTTCCTTTCTGGGAACCAGAAAGAGTCTTGAGTAAAATCCTTGTCCTTGCTCCTGTGTTGGTACCTTTTGAATAGCTCTCATGTCCATGAGTGCTGTAATTTGTCCTTGAGCCTCTGCCCATTGATTTGGTGGCAGATTTGGCATTCCTTTTAACCTTGGCAGAGTGTGAAAGTGGAACCTGTAACCTTGAGATACAATACTGAGAACCCATTTGTCTTTGGTGATCATATGCCAATTGTGACAGAAAGTGCCAGTTTTCCCCCCAAGGAGGCTGCCAAAAGAGAAGTGCTTGGTAGCTGTAGTGGAAAGTCATTGGGGCTGTTTTTTATAAGGTTGAGGCCTGTCTTCCCCTTCTTTCTGGGTTGAATCACCCTATTGTCGAGGCCTGTAAGAACCTTGTGGTTGACCTCTGCCTCTTGGATGCCTGTATCTGCCCCTTTGAGGTCTGTCTGAAACTGGAAAGGACCAATTTTTTTGTTGGGCAATTTCTGCTAAATCGAGGAGGCTGAACCTGTAAGAAATTCTTCACCATTTGCATAGATTTTGCCTTATCCTCCATTTTCATTACTACCTCTTCTGCCTTTACTCCAAATAAAACATCCTGCTGCAAAGGTGCATCCAATAATTTTGCTTTAACATGACCTGGTAAAGTCTGCTCTTTTAACCAAGCATGTCTTCTAATGACAGACCCTGTAACTGCTACTCTACAGGAGGCCTCTAACGAATCAAAACCACATTGCAAAGTATGTTTTCCCACTTGTTCAGCTGCATGCAATAAATCCTGCATTTCCTTATAGTTAGGAAGATCTGAATTTGGAAGCATTTTTTGTTTCAACTGAGACATAAAAAATTGCTGATATTTAAGCATGTGAAACTGGCAATTTAAGGCCCTCATTGCTAAAGTTGCAGATGTATATACTTTCTTCCCCCATCTGTCTAATGCTCTGGAATCTCTGTCAGAGGGAACTGGATTTTTTGCTGTAGAGGCCTTTACCTCTTTGGGACCCTGGGAAATAGTTTCAGGGTCAGCAACAGGGTTTTTATAAACAAATTTGTGAGAGTCAGGGACTCTGTAGTATCTGTCTGGCATAACTGGAGCAGGAGGTAAAGAATCAGGATTTAAACTGGATTCAGAATACACATCATCCACAATATCTAACACTGGTGGAATAGCAAGGGGTCTGTGTTGAGGTAATAAAAGAAAATCTCTGAGCCTTTTCTTGGATTCTGAATAATCCTGGCCCTCCCAATGGAAATGCTCCCTCATGGTATGTAAGGTTTCCCCAAAGGAGTAGTCCTCTGGTGGAGAGGCTGAAGGAATTGATTCCTCAATATCAGAATCCTCATAAGGGGGTAAAGAGTTTCCTTGGTCTGAGGATGAATCTGAAGAGATGGAGACCTGGTCAGATGAGTCATAGTCTGCATCCTGTCTAGGCCTTTTATCAGGAGGAGGGTGGGACCCCCTGAGCAGAGTAATTAAGTCTTCGGCCATTTTGAGCATCTGTTTCTTAGGCATGGAGGCCTGTCCTGGTGAATGTTGACGTTGTTTCTTTGTTTTTAAAGGGATTTTAGACTTGGCAGAAGATTTTATGGTTAACTGAGTAGGTCTGAAACACCCTCTGAAGCTGTGGGTTGTTCAGCTGCTCCGGATCCCTCTGAAGGGTTAGTCTCGGTAGGCCGTAAATCTTGTGTATCCGAAGGCCCAGCCATCTCCACGTGGGAGTCAGAGGTGGCCTGTGGTTCCAAAGAAGTGGTCATCAGGGGCTGCAAAGGCACCTCGCTGAAAACCGGAGAAGCGGCGACTGGCCTAGAAGAGGCTTCGTCGTCAGTTTTGGGCTTCGGATGCCTGTCCTTGTCTTTGCGCTTTTAGTGTATCCCGGTCGTCGGTTGTTCCGATGGCATGGTGTAATAGACTTTTCTGCCAAAATAATATCGGGCAAAATCAAACCGACGTTTAATAGTGCGCTTGTTAAACCTAGCACAAAACCGACAACCTGTGACGTCGTGGTCTGGGCCTAGGCATGGGATACAATAGGAATGGAAATCCTTATGAGGTATTTGCTTCCCACAAGAAATACAATTATTAACTTTTACTGACATCGGTCTGAGGCAAGAAAAAGTTTCCCCAACAGGGTACTTAGCTTTGTAGAAGACTTCGGTTCTGGATTCGGAATGAAAATCTCAGGAGTCTGCCGACTGGCACTTGTGAACTGCTTTTGCTTCGGGCACCGTGCGGCAAGAAAGACTGAAGAAAATGGCATCAGCTGCATCTTATATACCCCTGGCGCACTGACATCAGGGAAGAAGCGTCAGCAACCGACACCGGTCCAAGACTTTGGAACTCTGGCTGACTGAGGGAAGGCCTGACGGCAGGATAACCCAAGTGTAATGACTGCAGCAGTGTAACACGATGAACATTTACCATTTTATACATATTTAAACAAACATAATAGTTTGTGTGATACTGCGCCTGCCAAGCCAAATTACTGAATACTCAGCTATAATTAACAGAAGGGATAAGACACTAAACATCAGGGCTGTCCCCAATGCCCAACAATTATAGCAACTTTATTGGCTGTGTATACCTCAGATGTCAGATCTTGGTTAAAAATGGTTATAGTAATATATTCATTTTACACAATTATACATTAACTATAGCAAAGTTTTCTGACTCATCACACAAGAGCAAATTAGTCTTGCAAAGTTAGATTAACTGTTTCAATTGAGTAAATAGCAGCAGTGTCACTTTCATCTTCAGACAGGCCTTGTACCCAGCAAATACCAACCACAGTAATGTATTTAATCTTTGTTTCACACAAACAGTAACTACCATTAAGTATTCTAACTTGTTCATATATACATTACTCCTATAAACAACAGCAGAGTCATTCACTTTTTATACACATAAGCCCCCCATGTACCTAGGATTTATAGCCACTTTGTTGATTATGTATACTTTAGTCATCTGTCACAAAACCATCCAGATAAATGTATGAGCACTGTTTTGCAAACACACAGTAGCCAGCTGCAGCAAATATTCACTTATAACGCACAAATACACATCAGTTCTGCAAAGCCAAACTAATGGTGGTGTAGCAAATGACAGCAGGGGGTAGCCCTTATAAACAGCAAATTGCAGTCACTCTGTTGACTGTGTACACATCAGATGAATGGAAATAAACAAGCACTTATAATGGCATCAGTAATTTATGACAGCTCTGTTCACACGGATACCCAGTAGCCAGTCACATTACAAAATATTTCAATTTGCTTCATGCAGATACACACTTGTCCTGCAAGACCATTTACAGGCTATAATATCTGGTTCCCCACTTAAAAAAAAACTGTTACAGCCCAGACTTTCCTGAGTGAGTTGTACCCCAAGCACAGCATTGTCCTGCAAATCATCCTGTTGCCAACACGGACAAACTCTATTTGTTTTCACTGTGACCATTACTTCCACTCCAGTGTTCAATATGTTGGTTTTTCTGCTTGGTTCAAACAGCAATCTAGATAATGAATCAGGAGTCATTGTTTTGACCATGGAAGAGACTCAGCACAAAGCCTGTAAACTGAAAAGTGTGCAGCAATTTCCTTGTAAGGCACTGCAAATATAGCTATTTTGAACATGTTCAATGCAGAAGCATTTTTTTTGCTTAAGAAGTTGGAAAAGTACACTCTGCTGAATGACCCCACAGACAACCACTTAAATACAAGGCCAACCATAATGATGAATATTCTCACACAAATCAAGTTTTTGAAAGCTTTTCATATATTTAAACAAGCAAGTATTATGTATTTTTCTTTAAAAATAGAATTTGCAGTGACCGAATGCTAGCAGGTATGGAAGCAAGCTTTTTTTACTATTCTGCTGCACTGGGGCTAAGTTTGGTCCCGATATGACTGTGTTTACCACTGGAAATTTCCATCACTAAAAGTGGGTGCTGGGATTGTGTACTTATTGGAGTATTTCATTGCTAAGAGGGTGTTGTGGCAATGAGTGCTTATCACTGGAATGATCCATCACCAGGAAGAGGTTCTTGCAGTGAATATTTATCACTGCAATGTTCCATCTCTTGGGGGGGGGGTCCATCGGGGAATGCTGATCAAACTGGGATGTTCCATGAATAAGAGAGGGTTCAGGTTGTTGAGTACATACCACAGTAATAGCCAACACTAAGTGGATTTTGATAGTGAGGTTCACTGGGGTGCTCAGTCATCATTATGAGTGGGTTCTGGCAGGGAGTATTCATCACTAGAAAGTTTCATCACTAAGAGGGTGCTAGCAATGGGTACTTATAAGAATGTCACATCACTGGCAGAGGGTTATAACAATGACTATGTGTGCCATCGAGAAGTCTGACAACCTTCCTCATACAAGCCATTTCCTTCTGATGTCCACAGATGGAGAATTTTGATTTTCTTGTTTCTAGAACCAGACTTCTTATTAAATATTTCTGAGTCAGTAGGGCATTGCTTGATGTTTTTCATGACTTGACATGCATTTTGTTTTTTATGTAAATATTTATTATATTTCTTTTGAGGAGATCAATGGATTGGACCATGCAGTGCCCCTTTAAGCCACAACCTAGTTACAAATTAACTAGATATAGCAAAAGAATATACAGAAGTATATACCAAATACAAAAACAAGCTAAAACTTGCATGGAGATCAGTAAAAAAGTACATCATCTCAATAGAACCATAGTTCAGGATATAAAATGCTAAAGACAATGCAAGTGAGGGAAGTTCATCCCAAGTATCCAATGCATTAATGCTACTTCTCTGTGTAAACAAAATTCAGTTTATCTGTGCTACACAGAAGAAGAAGAGGAGGACAATGACTATTCAGTAGTATCAATGGCACAACAGGCAGCACACTGGTCTTTGGTGCAGAAGGCTGTGGGTTCTATTTCCACACTAGGTAGATCAACTGCTGACACTGTAATGCAACACAAGGGGGGAGTGCTGCATGCATGAGTGTACTATTATTCGGATAAAATGTTAAACCAAAGACACATCTGGTTGAATTGGTAACTCAGATAGATGTAAAAGATCCCATAGCACCTAATAAAAAGACTAGGGGAAATTCCCGATGCCCTGGCCAGATTTGCCATAGAAGTATAAATACCTTGGGTCTCCTCAAAAGAAAGGCTACTAGCCTAGTGGGACTAATCCAGTTAACAAAGGATAGATCTATCTAGATAGATAAAATAAAATCTAGCCTAAACACAACTGGGCAAAAAACTCAATTTTTTTTAAAGAAAAATAACTTAGGTTTGGGTACAATGATAAAAGGTGAGTGGTAGGAAGGGTTTGGAGGATAGTGTTTATCGGAAATTATTAAAATAAGGAAATCAGAACATAATAAAAGAGGTTGCTAAATGTTCACCATTGTGACCGAAGAGGATAGTGGATAAAACGATTGTGTCCGTCTAAGCTGTGGAAGTATATTACTGAAGGTATTATGCAGCTCTGTCTTTATTACATTTGGAATGTGTTTGAGGTAGTTCCTTAATTCTCTTTTAAATGAGGAAAGATCAGGAAGGCAGTAGACTCAATGAGGAACTTCAGCATCATGGTGTAGAGGAATAAAGCCCTGACTACAACTCAGGAGACCCAGATATGATTAGCACCTCTGTGCCTGAGGCACTGACAGATAATGATGAGAGTACCCAACCTGGGAGGAGGGCTTGCATTTTGCTGCATCATGCAGTCAATCCCTGGTGGAGGCTGGCAACACACAGGGGAGAACTTTTAAGAGGAGAGTAGGAGGAGGACAATGGCTGAGTTAGCGTGAAGGTGGACAGTATGCCAACACAACTATAATGCATGTCTCCCCCTGGATGTTCAATTAGTGCACAGATGGAGAGGGAGGGATAAGACTTAACAAAAACACACTATGGTAGCAGTATGGAACCCTCAATCTCCTCACTGGCTCCATATGTAGCTAAGGTAGAGCTCGGATGAGGTTAAGGCAGATCTGGTAAACCTGAAAAACAAGGACAGGAGCAGGTGGCAGCCAAGAGTCAGCAGGTGATTGCCAAAAATCCTTTGAGGAACCTTGTTCCAGGATATGGAATGGTAGCAGTGAAAGCATAGGTTTTGCAACTAGAATGAAGTGATCTGTGTGGACCCTGAATATTTAGAATTAGGCTGTTAAACAGGAGGAGTCTGGTGGTGATGTGAAGATAAGGTAGACTTCAAGGAGAGAGAGTTTTTTTAAGATTAATTATGTATTTACGCGTGACAAGGTTAAAGGTGGGTCTTTGGGTGCTTGCACTTCAACTAAGAACATGGTAATGACACTCCCTTTTTGCAGCAAGTACCACAAAGCAAATCATTTTTAGTTAAGTCTGCAGTTTAGACTTATTCATGTCAGTTTGCGTAAGTAGGGAGAGCCGATATTCTCAAATTGGGATTATAGCACCTTTCCCAAGAGGAACTCGGGCTTTCTTGTTTAAGAATTATATTACACAACAGTAGTAATCTTTTAGCAGAAATTTGGCTGTTAAATGGGAATAAAGTCTCCAACCACAATCTGAAATATTTAAAACCAAAGCAGTTTCAAGTAGAATTCTTAAGGGGAACACAATATTCCAAGTCAGGTTCTACAGCTGCAATCATTGCAAATGTGATGAAGAGCATTGCTTGCTTTTTGAAGATATTTATTCTTAACTGTTTGGAATGAAGCCAACTCAGTAAAGCAAGTGATGCATTTCAATTGGATGCGCTTGCTTTTTGAAGATATTTATTCTTAACTGTTTGGAATGAAGCCACACGGACAAAGTATGTAGGCCACTCAGTAAAGCAAGTGATGCATTTCAATTGGATTCAAGCCCTCTGTTAATGAAGGTGATCATTAATAGAGGTCCAATAAATGATCCTTGTAGGGCCCCTGAAACAGGACGAAATGTCAGGACAACACATTGTGAATGTACACTATAAAATGTGTGTTGCTAATGCAAGAGGGTCCCTTTTTATTAGGTTCTGAGCTTATCCAGAGGAGGACATGGGAGACAAAGATAGAGGCCTTGATAAGGTTAACAAAAACAGCAACTATAAAAGTATCTTTATTTGTTCTGTATAGAGTGTGTTGAATAAAGGATGGAATACATGTACTGTGGCCATGTTAACAGCCACGTTGAATGGTGAGTAAAGTTATGTGAATGAAGGTATATGGTGAGTAGAGATGCTATTACTTTCTCTAAGATTTTGTTCAGTGCTAGAAGAATAATGATGGGGAAGATGTTAGTGTGTTACGAGTGAATGATTTTGAAACTGGAATAATTGTTGAGTATTTCCAGTTATCTGGGAAATACGAGCCAGTTTACAAAGAAAAATTTATGATTCTGATGGGGGGGCAGGCAGTAGAAATGTGAATAAGGGAGGCCATCAGAAACCTTTGTTAGAAGTTATCCATACCTTGTCATCTCTGGGAAGAGCTGTAGCTAAGGAATCAGCTGATGTAATATATGGATGTGAGTAAATGAGAAATTGGTGGAAAACAGGACTGTGAGTAAAGCAAAAGTGATTTTATTTTTTGGGGTGGCTGTGTTATTTATGTAGGTCAACTGGAAAATTAGTGTAGGTGTTTGGTACTAGTTGGCCACATAATAGGAGAGCTCTGAGGACCTGGTGCAAATTGATTCCCATCTAGAAGTTTTAGGGTTCCTGAAAAATAGGATCTGCTTTTCATTCAAGGCGCTAGTACATTCTGAGAGAGAGTGATTTAACATGTATTTTAGTTTTTTACTTGCTCAGTGGATGGTACGGCACAGACAATATTGGCTGACTTTCTTATTGAAAAAATAATAAAAAAACGCCACCAACAAGGATGCAGCCACACTGAAAACAGAAGAACTTTATTAAAAATTCACTAAGTTCTTTCACCCTGCAACCTCAGGGCCTCATCAGAGTACCATAGTGAATCAGCTATCCTGTTAAATTGCTAACCTGGTGTTGGCTCAATGGGAGCAAAAATTGTTTCATTCCACTTTTTTCAACAAGACTAATATGGCTAAGATTTTTGGATGACATACTCATCCTCTGGAAAGGTACAAAAAATGAGATGGTGGAATATGTAGATTACTTAAATTCAACAACATTTTTAAAATTTACTTACAAGATAGGTACAGACAGTATAGCATTTTTTGGACATATTTCTGACATGGCATAGAATCAACAAGAAATTAAACTCAAGAGTACATAGAAAAGAAACATATTCATATTATGCACCAAAAGAAAAGCACAGTGAAAGGGCAAATGGTGAAGATATCGAGATTGACAAGTGATGATAGTGACTTTAAGAATGAGATGTACACCTTAATAGGTATGTTTAAAGATAGGGGTTACCCCATTAAACCTTTGATTAGAACAAGGAATTATATTTGACAGAAAAGAAATGATAGGTTTACACCTATTCTATCCACCGAACATGGAAGTACATTTGAAACAAGGAAAGGGACCTCAACTGACAGTATTTTGGTACTTCCTTACAATACTGAAGCTTTAAAAATTAAAACCATTGTCAACAACCCATGGGACTTAGTTTATAGCCCAGATTTAAAAACATTTTGGGTTCTATACCTAGAATTACTTTCACTAGGGGTGCTAACCTTAAAAACTTATTAGAAAAACATGAAAGTTACCAAGGATTGATTTCTAAAATGTCTAAATGTAATATGTTTAGAGACTGTAAACAGGTCAATTCTGGTCCATACATGGCAATAGGTAGTTATCATACAATTCCGTGCCCTGGTAACTGTAATTGCAACAAGATGGTCATATGCATGGCTACTTGTATGTCCTGCTCAGCCTTCTATGTGGGTAAAACCACTAGAAAACTAAAGGAAAGGATACTAGAGCATGTTAGGGACATCAAAAATAAAAAGAAAGTGCATTATTTATTCATTCTGAGAAGTGTGTTAGCTTCAACAAGTCCCTATTTTTTATTATTGACAGGGTGACTGACCGTGGTAGAGGGGGGGGATTTGAAATTACATTTGGAGAAACTTGAAATGGAATGGCAATACAGGACGAATGCTACAGTGTATCCGGGCATTAATGAGAATGTATCTCTAAACTCGGTGTTAAAAATAAGAGCTAGGCAGATTTAATTTTCTTGTATGAATTATTAGCACTTATTTTCCAAATGTAGATTATGAGTTTTAACATTTTTAATATACAAATACATGCAATATATTCATGTTATGTTTTTAGAATGTTTTATTAGTAAGCAATATTTAATGTATGAGTTGTTAATGGATGTGATCGTGTGATGTTATTTCCTGTATTTAACAGGATAGCTGATTCATTATGGTACTCTAATGAAGCCCTGAGGTTGCAGGGTGAAAGCGCTTAGTGAATTTTGAATAAAGTTCTTCTGTTTTCAGTGTGGCCGCATCCTTGTTGGTGGTGTTTTTATTATTTTTTTTTTGTTTTTTGTATTAGTTACATGTGTTCGCTCTACTGGGCGTGTTTTTTTACATTTTATTGACTTTATTACATGTTATGTTATTTACTCATTAGCCAAGCTGAATCTACTAATCAAAGGGGCCAGGGTAGCTGGTGTGCATTATTTAGCTATGTGATTTACTCAAGGTCTGAGTGGTAAATGGAAGCTGAGGACACCAAAACTTGGACAAAAAAAAGTTAAGCCAGACAAGCATTTGAGTTTCACACTTCATATCCTTCAGAAAGTGTATTTTAATACAAAACCCATTATTCTATCAAATGTGAGTTTATTACAGCATTAATTACAATCTGTCCCTCATTTTGGGCCTTTGTCCATTATTAATTTTGGCTTTGTCCAGATAACAAGAGGCTGAGAGGTATGCATAGGCGTAATCCAGTGCGTAAAACTGCCAGACAAAACTGTCTATTAGGAAAGGGACCAGTAACCATAGGCCAACTCAGAAGACAGGTAGTCTTGTTCCAAAAGTCACTTATGAAAAGAGTGTTATATTTTTGGTGTGGGAACATAAAGATCAGTGTGCACTCAAAAATTTTAATTGATCCTGGGGCTGAATATAGCAAGCTAAGCTCATTTTAGGTGATTACTGCTGTGTACTCATATATCACCCAGATGGATTCATGCTATTTTTTTAGATGACACTTTTAGAGTTTGCAGTCTGAGTACTTGGCACAAAGAAGCAGATGACTGTAACCAGTTCTTAGGTCTGGATAGTCTGGTTGATGACTGCTAAAGGAATGACAGTTTTTAGCAATGAACTGGGCCAAAGGTTAAGAAGGCTTCAGACATTTAATTTATTTACTGTATTCACTTAATATTATTTAACTCAGTACATGGGCTGTCCCAGAGATGTTTTTTTCATGCAAAAACTCAGGGCGCAAGGGGCAAGGGTTTAGTCTGGAAGGTTTTAAAATAAATCATGGTTCCAGGTTCAATCTTTTCCTGTTCATGATGTTCTTTATATGGCCAATAAAGACAGTAGATCATTCAATATGGGTCATTCTTTACTATCTGGTCTGCTGAAATAGGAGGCAACCCCATTAAAGGTGGAAGGGATCAAAACTCAACCATGCATTCTGTGTCTACAGACTCCCTCACTCACAGATCTGCAGTCAGCTTAAACATTGAGCTTAATGAGACAGCCTTCCTCCTAACCAATAGTGGAAGGTAACTACTGGAGGGAACCGGGTGCTTAGAAAAGGGAGATAACTGCTAATCTGGGTTGGGGACAGAAAAATGTAATTACTTGTAGATAAACCCAGTGATTGACCCTGCTGCTGATTTACTGGATGCAACCAGGCACTTCAGTTTGGCACTAGCTAATAGTAACATGCAACCCAGCATCAGAGAGCCATAGAGTGTCGTGATATGGTTAAAAATGTATGTATCAGTTACTTTAGAAATTATGGCTGTTAACTGCCAATGTCATGTGCTCCAGTACCAACAGGACATTAAAAAACTAATTAAAGGTACATCTGAGGAGGAAAATTCTGATTTATTCTTGAAGCAGTGACTTTCAAATCAGTTGTGGACAGGTTGTAACTATTTTATAAAATATGGCTAGAGAACTATGGATATGTTTGTCTGGGTGTCCCCCCTTGGAGACTGCCTGCCTCTGTCACCTCTCTACTTTCTCTTTGCAATAGCTCTTTTTTTTTGCCTGAATTTGTCAGAGTAAGACTGTTTTCAATAATACAGCAGCTGCTTGGCGGGCAAGTTCCAACTCTATTTTGGGGTACAAGGGAAAGATAAAAAAAAAAACTGCTTCATTATTTCAATGGCTTTGCTTTTTTTCTTCCAATTTTTTAACAAAATTCATGTAATAGGGGATCAAATAATGCTTTGCCTATGGGTACATTTAAGAGCTGCCCTTTTATAATCCTTTGCAAGCATTTCATCTGATAAATGTATCCAAGGGGGACACCAGACAAACATATCCATAGTTCTCTAGCCATATTTTATAAAATATTTACAGCCTGTCCACAACTGATTTGAAAGTCACTGCTTCAAGAATGAATCAGAATGTTCCTCCTCAGATGTACCTTTAATTAGTTTTTTAATGTCCTGTTGGTACTGGAGCACATGACATTGGCAGTTAACAGCCATAATTTCTAAAGTAACTGATACATAAATTTTTAACCATATCATGACACTCTATGGCTCTCTGATGCTGGGTTGCATGTTACTATTAGCTAGTGCCAAACTGAAGTGCCTGGTTGCATCCAGTAAATCAGCAGCAGGGTCAATCACTGGGTTTATCTACAAGTAATTACATTTTTCTTTTACTCTACAAAAACATTCAGGCTATTGGGTACAAGTGGCTGAGAATCTGGATTTAGAGTCATTTTTAAAATTTGTCCTTGAATACCTAAAATACCAGAGAAATGAAGTTGGTTTAAGTGCCTCAATACTGAGAAGATAAAACATCAAATGCTTCTGCATTAGATTAGACGATTGCACAAAGTACAAGTTCTACAGGAGGGGTGCAGTATGAAAACAAGGTTTCATCATCCTCAGAGTTATAGCTGAGGAGACAGTACATCTGGGCAGAATAGAAAAATCTTCCTTTTCTTGGTAGGAGGTACTGTCTTGAATGTGAATGGTTATTCAGAGAGAGAGAGACAGAACATGAATTCTTTGTCACCACACACTTGTCACTGGAGCATTAGTACACAAAAACAGTAGAAACCAAGATATGAGATTTGGCAATGAAGGCATCCCAGAAGCAGGCATCTGGCCAAACAGCTGCAACACATATGGTATGACTGTCCTGCATTGTCTCCTCCTCTTTAGGGCCTAGGAGTTTCTTGAGAAAAATGTTGGGTTAACCATAAACAAGTGGTCCTTTGAAATGCAAGCCACAAGATGGCTATCTGCAAATGCTTGGGAAATAGTATCCAGAAAAAAAGTCAATTCCAAAGTCATCTGCTTAACCTGTATATCTTTGTCAGCCTCCTAAGGAGCACTGGTCATTGGGGATACTGCAGATGTATTAACTTGAGCTGGAGGTTGGCAGATCTGCACTTCTCTAGGGATGTCCCCCTTAAGCCTCTTGCAAGACTGTTGGGATCACAAAGGACTCAAAGTCTCTGCATATGAAATGTTCAGTTTCTAACTTCTTGTACATTTTTCTTAGATAGCATGACTTGCACTTTCTGAAGACATCCCTCCCTACAAAAGAGAGGCAGCCAACTCTTGGTTCTTGGTCAAAAAGTGCAATATTTTTTCCATCGATCCACAACCCCCTTTTTTTTCACTGTTTGTATATGGGGTTGGCTTGTCACTTCACAAGTGACAATCAACTAGAGTCATGGTTTACACCACCAGGTAGCTAGCCCTGCCACAGTACTTCTTCCACAGTAAACACTTGCATGCACATTCACACTTATGGCCAAGTTAGAGTCCAGTCCATCTACTGCATATCTTTGGAATGTGGCAGGAAACCGGAGCACCCAGAGAAAACTCAAGTGAACACAGGGAGGACTGAGAATCGAACCAGGGAACCATCTGCTTTGGGACAACAACGGTATCCACTGTTCCAATGTGCAATATTTTTATGCTCCAGAAAAGCACTTAAATTTCATTTCTTCACTGTAGTTTTTTCATTAAATGAAGCACAATGATTAAACTCTGAGTCTATGAGCTTTGTCAAGTCAGAACAGATAACTATGGGTGACTTGGTGGTATCTACTGGCTAGTTGTTGAACTTTCTCAGTGATATAAACCTTAGAAAGAGAAATTAACAAAAAACAACACGTTTTACAAGGCAATACGAAAAAAAAAAAACTAAATGGTATTTACTGCATCTCTTTTCCCGTCTGAAACTGACAAACGGAGTTTTAATCACTCAATGTGGCAAAAAAAAAAATCCCCTTATAATTTCCTGTTGATATCCACAACATGAGGGATGTCCAAAAGCTATGGAAGTCAGACATAACTTCCACACATTACAAAGGATTCAATGGCACTAATCATTTCAACAATCATCTTCATTTAGTAAAATAAATTATGTTGCCTTAAAAATGTCACTTCACCAAGAAAGGAAAGACATCACATGGAGACGCAAAAATGTTAGTAATGAGGCTAAACATTTGTGATTTCAAAAAATATGCCAGAGGAAACTTAAGGAAATGAAAGATAAGTTAAAGAACATTTCACAGAGGTTATTAGGGCATATATCTTAAGGGAAAGGTGGATGATTCTTGGATACTAGGACATGACTTTGAAGCTGGATTCATTGTGGACTGATGAAAATGACAAGGACTGGGTAAAATGAAGTGCAGCTGTTCGCAGACTAGAGACATACTTGATGCCTCAGAGTTTTTGTCTTCTTTGCTGGCAGTGTAATGAAAAGTTATAAAAATAAAGCATAAAAATCATAAAATGTAAATTAAATGCAAGGTCCTAATCCACATTTATGTAGCATGACAAAGGTAAATTGCATGCATCAGTGGAAAAAGGGAAGAATGGGAAAGCAGATATGTAGAAGCTAGTCACAGACATGGTCAAGTTAATTAGCTGACTGCCATTAAACATATTTTATGTTTGTATCACAATTTCATAACTGTACTTCAAGGATTATCTATGAAATCAAAGTGTTTCTTTACTGAGAAAGTATCAAAAGATGTCCTCTGCCAATGAAACTGACCTGACTGGTACACATGTTGGGATGCTGCAGACGTATAATGCATAATAAGATTATATGTCCCTAATGAGTTCTGAGTAATAGCACAGATTCCACACATCTAGGTTAATGCTGAACATAAAAGCAAGAAATGTTCACTTTATTCAGCCTGAAAATGTCACAAATCTGAACATCTACTCTGTAACATTAAGCATTTTACAACATACTTCTAAATCATACATCATTGCATAGTGCTTACATTTTCAAAGAACTACTTTTGTTTTTACAAACCAAAATCAAACCACTTCATTCAGAACATTAAGATGCACATGGTAAATAAAAATGACCAGTTATCCTTTTCCAGAAATTTGAACCTGTATCAATGAATCTGGTATGTACAATGCAAAACAGCAGAATAGTGTATTAGCAGCCAGACAATGCAGTACACATTTGCTGGAAAAATACTGCTGCTGTATCAGTCTGAAAGTAAACATAAAACATGGCAGTCCACAAGCTGTTCAATCTCCCAGTTCCAAATCTTCAAGCTCTTGTAGTAGGGCTGCTTCCTTCTGAATTTTTTCAATCTGCAAAAGAAAGAAAAAAATGAATCAATCATTTTCCAACACCATGTCATTACTTAGCTCTCCAGCAAAATACATATAGCCACTAATTCTAGATCTCTAATATGCAAAGTACATCAGTGAAAGAAGACTCGAGCCTTTGTAGTCTAAGTGCTGTACCCGTCATAAGGCAGCTGCTTCTCCCTCTTCCAGGCAGACTCCAACTCCTTAGATCCACGGACTCCACAGGGAATTAAATAATTACCACTGATCATACTTATCAACCTGTTATCACAAGAAATATGGACAAACAGTAAAATAATGGGGGGAAAAGGACCTAAAATAGGGACAGATTTTAATTATTACTCTTGTATACTTAAAAAGTTGCTAAAATAACAGCATTTGTATTAGCATGCATTTTTATGGAGAATATGAAGTCTGAAACTCAAATGTATGTCATTATTTAATGACTTCTATACTCAGTGATTTGCTAGAAAACCACAAATTTTATGAGGGGCAGACCAAAATATAAGGCAAAAATCTGGACATTCTGGGAAAATCTGGATAGTTGAGAGGTATGCCACTGATACATCTGAACACCATATGGACTTCTGTTGATACTGCAGAGATGCATTTTTCAGATGATACTCGTACTATTAGAGCTGTCATGTCGCCTTACTTGAAACGTCACAAGTTCATAGGTAGGTACTAGCCTATTGGCCCTAGGGCCTATATAAGCCTAGCCAAAAAGGTACCCTGGCTTTCGCCACCCAAGAAAATTATTTTCCTGTGCCTCTGTCTAACAGAGCCACAGAGGTAGGAAACTAAAGTTGGCTTGTCGAGAGCCACAGAGGTGATCTCAGGGGTGAAGTTCCTATTTCCCATCCAATCATCAAGATTTTTCTTGAAAAGTGCTAATGAGGAGCTTGCTTTGATATAGACAGGTAGTTTGTTCCAGAGTATGGGAAGTCTCCAGGACAGGAATCTATCCCTCCAGCATATTCTGTTTATTGTGATGACAAGGCTTTTGTCTCTAGAGTGTGTAGTTCAGAGGGAGTGGGACTTCTTTAAATGGAGCATGTCCAACAGCTCTGGGTTTGACATAGCTTTGTATGTTAGGCAGAGATCACCTCTGAGTAGGTGATATTGCGACGGAGTAAAGCTGGAGTTTTTTTGAGAAGGTCTGCATAGGGCATCTGTTTGAGGCCATAATCCTCTTTGTGAGGTATGTCTGCGGCCTTTCCAGTTGTTGTAGATGTCTTGTGATGTACATACCAAAAGGGGCATTGTACTCTATAATGGGTCTAATAAGTGATGAGTAGGGGGGAACAATGACCTCTTTTTCCCTGGATGAGAAACCTTTTGTGATGAGATGTGCCATGTAGAAAGATTTCCTGTGGCAATGTGATTATCAAAGGAGAGACTATTGTCCACCTGTGTCCCAAAGTCTCATCAGAATTTTAGTGTTAAGTAGACTAAAACCTATGTAGTAGCTCATAGGTACAGAGTTTTTACCAAAGGGGATGACAATACACTTTGTGGCATTGAGCTTGAGGCCATGACTTTGACACCAGGCATCTGTCTCCATGAGGCCCTTTTGTAGGATGTCCACATCATTAGGGGTTTCAACTATGGCTCCTAGTTTGCAGTCATCTGTGAACTTCATTAGCCAAAGACCTTCTGTGTTAGCCTGTACTTCAGAACAGTAGATACCAAAAAGGAAAGGACCCAGGACTGAACCCTGTGGTACTCCACCTGTCACTGGCCTGAAGTCGTATTTGGAGTCTGCTACTTTCACAGTGTGGGTTCTGTCAGTGAGCCAGTTGGCAATCCATCTTGTGACATAAGGATTTATACCTAGTTTAGTGAGTTTATCTATAATTCCAGAATGGGGGATGGTGTCAAAAGCCTTGGCGAGATCTAGATAGGCTGTGTGAACCACCTTACCCTCATCTACGGCTTTGATGACTGCTTCAAAGAAGTCTATCAGGTTTAGGAGACATGGTCTGCCTTTTACAAACCCGAACTGGGTGGGGTCCAGAGTTTGGAGATTACCAATGTCTTTGTGTATAAGATCCATGATGATACGTTCCATGGACTTGCAGACCAGGCTTGTTAGGCTAATGGTGCGGTAGTTCTCGGGGTCTGTGGTGGCTCCTCCTTTGTGGAGTGG
Organism: Protopterus annectens; assembly: GCF_019279795.1. Taxonomy (NCBI): domain Eukaryota; kingdom Metazoa; phylum Chordata; order Ceratodontiformes; family Protopteridae; genus Protopterus; species Protopterus annectens. Next base: position 68,980,917 of record NC_056730.1, read on the forward strand.
GATAACCACCGCTGTGTGCCATTCACTGGGCACAAAGCCTGAGATGAGGCTATGATTGAACATGGTGCTTAGGTGGGGTGCCAGTTCATTCTGCAGTTCATGTAGAATGCAGCCTGGAATGTTGTCAGGTCCCATGGATGCTCTGTTCTTGGCTTTGGAGAGTGTGTTTTTTACCTGTGCAGCCGTGATTACAGGAACTTTGCATTCTTCTGGTATAGAGATGGGCCCTTTAGGGGGTGAGAGGGGGGGTAAAGTTAGCACTGAACCTATTTGCCAGGATGTTGGCAATATCAGTTGGTTCTGTGTATTTAGTGCCATCGTGCTGTAACTCAGAGCAGATCTGAGAGTGTTGCCATTGAGATTCTTGACATAGCTATAGAATGCTTTGTGGTTGTCTTTAGAATCAGTGACGATTTTGTTTTCATAAAGTATAGTTGTGTACACTTACCATAAATGTAGATGTTTGACTGTATTCACTGTTGCAGTCATCACATTTGGGTTATCTGCCTGCAGGTAGCCCTCAGTCGGCCTGAATACCAGTCTTGGGATTTCTGCGTCGGATGCTGTTGCTTCTTCCATGACGTCAGGTCGTCAGGGGTATAAAACATGCAGCTGACGCCATTACATCAGTTTTTCTTGCCCCAGATGTCAGGAGGCACCAAATTAGGAAGCAATTACATGGTGTTGAACACCCCCAGTAGAAAGGAAATACCAATGTTATAAGACATGGCCAAACAAAAAAGAATAGATAGAAGTATATAGAAGTCAGGGGCGGACTGGAGGGAGGGTAACCAGGACTGCAACAGTGAATACACTCGAACATCTACATTTATGGTAAGTGTACACAACTGTACTATGTTCTTCGAGTTTCACTGTTGCAATCATCACATTTGGGTTGATTCCCGAAGCTGAGGATGGGTGGAGGCAGTCAAGATGCATTAGGGTTGGCAAGCAGGCCCTGTAAGACTGCTGTGGCAAATCCAGCTCTGGATTTAGAAAAGATAGGCAAGTGGTAATGCTTGGTGAAGGTGTGTACATAGCTTCAAGTTGCAGCTTCCAGGATGTCCCTGGTAGACACTCCCCTGAGAAATGCTGTAGAGGTTGATGTAGCTCTTGTGAAATGTGTTCTGATCCCCTGTGGGGTAGGTTTCCCATGGAGTTTGTAGCAGAAATGGATGCAGCGTGCTATCCATTTAGAAATGATTTGCTTTGAAATGGCCTTGCCCTCTGCCCCTGTAGCAAAGCTGACTAGCAGCTGGTCAGATTTTCTGAAAGGTTCAGTCCTGTCCAGATATAACCTAAGCTACCTGTGCACGTCCAGGGAGTGCAGGATCCTTTCCCCTTTATTCTGAGGATTAGGGAAAAAGGTTGGCAAATGAATGGCTTGGTTTAAAGCCACACTAGACACCACCTTGGGCATAAATGATGGGTTAGTCCTGAGGGAAACCCTGTCCACATGGAAGATAATGAAGGGTTCCACAGCCATAAGGGCCTGCAATTCAGGCACTCTTCTTGATGAAGTGATGGCTAGAAGTAAAGCTGTTTTCCAGGAGAGGAAGTTTAACTCTGCTGAAGCAGCAGGTTCAAAGGGTGCAAGCGTGAGTTTTTCCAATACAAAGTTAAGGTCCCAGGCTGGACTGGCAGCTCTCCTGGGGGAAGAGGTCTTAAATTTTTGGCTCCTCTCAGGAAATGTTTGACCAGAGGATGAGAGAAGAGGGGTGGCTCAGTATTATAATGAGCTGAGATGGCAGAGGCATGAATCTTAATTGAAGAGAAGGATAGGTCTTTGTGGAGCATTTCTGTTAAGTAATCTAGTATTTGAGGCAAGCTGGGCACAGTTGTGTCCATTCCTTGAGATTGGCTCCAAGAACAGTACCTTTTACACTTTTCTGAATAGGATTTTCTAGTACTAGGCCTCCTTGCCTCAAGGATGACATCCAGCAACTGTTTACTGAGGGTTGCTGGTGATGAGTTCAGATGATGAGCCAGGCTGCGCAAAAGTGGGTACCAGTGCTGGCGTGGCCAATCTGGTGCAATCAGGATTGTCCTTGGATTGTCCTGTTGGATCTCTAGTAGAACCTTCAAGAGGAGGGGCAGAGGGGGAAAGGCATAGATTGAGATGTTTTTCTATGTAAAGGACAGGGCATCCACTTTTCATGCTTGGCTGTGGGGAGTTCTGGTGCAAAATTTGCTCAATTGATAGTTCTGAGGGGAAGCAAAGAGGTCCACCTCTGGTGCCCCCCCCCACCTGTGGATCAGAAGCTTGAATGATTTGGGTTCCAGTTTCCACTTGTGTGGGTCCATTAGACCTCTGCTTAAGTCTGTCAGTGAATTTAGTTTGCTTGGCAGGAATTGAGCTTTCAAGGTGCACTCGATTGCTCAAGGCTGTGTTCCACCTGCATAGTGGGTAGGAATGGGTTCCCCCCTGCTTGTTTATGTACCACATAACTGTGGTATTGTCTGTCTTTATCAATAGTTGCCCTGGAAGAATAAGGTATTTGAAGGCTGTCAGAGCATTCTGTACAACTAACACTTCTTTTTGATTGATATGCAGGTGCATTTGCTTTGGGCTCCATTTGCCTTGAATGTGTTGTCCTGCCATGTGAGCCCCCCATGCACAGTCTGCTGCATCTGTTGTTAGGGTTCAGGCAGCAGGGGGTTGAGTGAAAGGGAGTCCTTTGTTGTGGTAGCAGGCCTCTATCCACCAAAGGAACTCTGCCCTTAGGCAAGTAATGATAGGAATCATTGTTTTCAGGTCCCGAGAATGTTGACACCGGAGACTTTTTAAGTACCATTGAAGTTTCCTCATATGCAGTCTTGCATAAGGAATTAGTAGAATGCAAGAGGCCATGAAACCTAGGGCTTGCAGTATTTTTCTTGCAGATAGCTGGGATTTGGTGGCCAGTAGACTGAAGTAGTTAGTCAAATAAATTTGTTTTTCTGGAGTGAGGAATGCCCTCTGGGAAGTTGTGTTCAAGCTTGCTCCCAGGAATACAATCTGTTGGCTGGGTACCAGATGTGATTTAGTTTTGTTGATGGTGTACCCCAGTGAAGTTAGAAGTCTCTTTACAAATGTCAGGTGCTGGAGTAGCAATTCCTGACTGTCCGCCTGAATCAGGCAATTGTCCAAGTATGGGTACATTTGAATTTTTCTCTGCCTGCAATATGCAATGGCTGGAGCTAGGCATTTTGTGAATACCCTGGGCACAGTAGATAAGCCAAAGGGAAGTGCAGAGAACTGATAGTGCATAGAGCCTGCTCTGAAACGTAGACATTTCCTGCAAGATTCCCTTATGGGGATGTGCAGATAAGCTTCTTTTAAGTCTAGGGTGGCTAGCCAGGAGTCCTTGGCTAGCATAGGAAGGAGCTGTTGGAGAGTAAGCATTTTGAATCCTGGAACCACCAGGAAGGTGTTGAGAATAGACAGATCCAGGATAGGGTGCCAAGAGTTTTCTTTTCTGGGTACCAGAAACAGTCTGGAGTTAAAACCTTGTTCCCTTTGCTCTGCTGGGACAGGTTGAATAGTCTTGACACTGAGAAGAGAAAGTACTTGCTTTTGGGCCTCTGCCCACTGGTTTGGGGGGAGATCTGGCCATCCGCTTGGGGTTGGCAGTGAGTGGAAGTAGAATCTGTATCCCTGGATGCAGTGTTCAAGACCCATCTGTCCTAGGTGAAGTACTCCCAGTTTTTTGCATGCAGGGTAAGATTTCCTCCTAAGGGTGCAGGTACTTGGGCAAGGTTTGGAAGAGTTAAGGATAAGTCATTGTGAGATTTTACCATAGGACGGTGGCTTACTACTCCCTGTTTCAGCGGTGAGAGCACTCCGTTGCTTAAATCTGTGCATACCCTGAGACTGTAATCTTGGTGGTCTGCTGCCCCTGAGTTTGGACTGAGAAGGTCTGGGAGGGACTGGAAAGGACCAGTTTTTTTGAAGGTCAATGCCTACTGAAACTAGGTGGCTGTACCTGTAGGAAATCTTTAACAGTTTGCATAGATTTAGCTTTTTCCTCCATCTTTTTGAGGGCTGCTTCTGCTTTACTGCCAAACAGGCGTTTTTGGTTTAATGGTGCCATCAAGTAATTTTGCTTTGACATGGTCTGGCAAGATTTGTTCCTTAAGCCAAGCATGCCTTCTAAGAACAGATCCAGTGATAGCAGCCCTGCAAGATGCTTCTAAGGCATCAAAACCACATTGCAAAATGTTTTCCAACTTGGTTAGCAGAATGCATCAACTCTTGTAAATCTTTGTGTTCTGCACAATCAGGAATCAACATCATTTTCTGTTTAATTAGCTCCATAATATGTTGCTGATACTTTAACATATGAAACTGGCAATTTAAAACCCTGATGGCAAGAGTAGAAGAGGTGTACATCTTCCTACCCCATCTGTCTAAAGCCCTAGAGTCCCTGTCCGAAGGGGTAGGGTTTTTGGCTGTAGTAGCTTTAATGCCTTTAGGTCCCTGGGAAATGGTCTTTGGATTCGCAGTAGGATTCTTAATGAGGAATCTGTGGGAGTCAGGTACTCTGTAGTACCTGTCAGATTTCCTGGGAGCTGGAGGCAAAGTATCAGGGGTAAGGCTGGATTCCAAGAAGACATCATCCACAATTTCCAGAACAGGAGGGATAGCTAGAGGCCTGTGCTGAGGCAAGTTTAAAAATTCTCTGAGTCTCTTTTTGGACTGTGAGTAGTCCTGGCACTCCCAGCAGAAATGCTCTCTACGGGTATGCAGGTTTTCACTAAAAGAAAAATCCTCTGGTGGGGAAGCAGAGGAAATGGAATCCTCTGCATTAGAATCCTCATAGGTAGATAAGGGTATGTCCTGGTAATAGGATCAGAGTCAACAGACTCATGATCTGAAGAATCAGAAAGAAAATCAGTTCTTGGTCTTTTTGAGGGGGAAGGTTGGCTTCCCCTAATTAAAGTAATAAGATCTTCAGCCATTCCAAGCATTTGTTTCTGAGGCATGTGAGCCTGAGAATGCATTTTGGTCATCGGTTTTCTAGCTGTAGTGCGAACTCTGGGCCTGAGAAATTTGGTATTTTTGGTTTGAAAGCAAAGTCATTGGTTTAATATGAAAATCGGAAGTCCTGAATACACCCTCAGAAGCTGGTGCCTGCACAGCGGTTCCAGACCCATCCAAGGTAGAGACATCCACAAGTTCCATAGGCGAAGAAGCATCTTGCAGCATATGGGTCTCAGTAAAGGTCTGCTAATCTGTAGAAGTGGGTATCAGCGGCTGTGAAAGCACCTCACTGAGTACCGGCGGACTGGCGACTAGCTTAACTGAAGCATCGTCGGCAGTTTTGGACCTATGGGGTCTGTCTCTGTCTTTATCCTTATGTTTTTTCGGAAGATCGGTAGTTGGACGGCTTATCAAAGCCATTTTGGAATACGGAGAAATAGAGCGAAAGAATTTAGTGACAAAAATAGCCCGATGACGAATAGTTCGGGCATTAAACAAGGCACAAAAGTGACAGTGAGGAACGTCGTGGTCTGGGCCTAAACAGGTGACACAGTAAGAATGAAAATCTCTGTGAGGTATTTGCTTTCCACAGGCAAGACAGTTATTAACTTTTTCTAACATCAGTTAGAGCAAGAAAAAAGGATCCCCAACGGGGTACTTATCTTTTAGAAGACTTCAGGTCTGAAACTCGAAAAATGAGAAGTTATGTACCTACCATAACGTTCCATGTTAGTTGTCTTCTCTCGCCTTCTTCTTGCTTGATGGGTTCGGAGCCGATCCTCGGCTCCGACTCGGCACTTGCTAAGCTCGAGAGTCACTTTTACCAGCTCGAGGCAGCCCCATATCCCATGATGCAAGGCGGTAAGTACCCAGATCTCGTTTGTACCTATAGGGAAAAACACCTAGCACAAAAAACCTTTCCACTGAGGAAAGAAGCCTAAAGAAGGGCTGTAATGGGAACCAGGTAACTAACTGGAGCCTAAAAGAACCAATCTTCCAACAAAGAAGATCAAGGTCTGTCCAGGCAAGGGGGTAGGAGGGAGGGTCGCAAGAAGAAGGCGAGAGAAGACAACTAACATGGAACGTTATGGTAGGTACATAACTTCTCAATGTTAAGTTGTCAATCTCACCTTCATTCTTGCTTGATGGGACCGCGTCCCTAGCACCTCTATCCTGGGTGGCTCAATGGAACAGACTCTTGAGAACCATAGAACCAAAACTGGCTCTATCCCTGGAGGCCAAATCCAATTTGTAATGAGAAACAAAGGTATGAGGAGTGGCCCAAGTGGCTGCTGCACAAATAGTGTCTAAAGGGAGTCTAGCCTGAAAAGCTGAGGAAGTGGCTAAACTTCTGGTGGAATGCGCTTTTGGCTTTGAGCACAGCTGTTTGCCTCTGAGTTGATAGATTACGCAGATGGTGGAAGAAAGCCATCTAGATAAGGTCACTTTGGAAACAGGAAGGCCTTTTCTATTTTCAGCATAGGACAGAAAGAGCTGATCGGATTTCCTAAATTGTTTTGTTCTGTCCAAATAATATCTGAGTTGGCGGTGAACATCAAGATAATGTAATTTTTGTTCCGATCTGTTGGAGTAATTAGGGAAAAATACAGGGAGATCAATAGACTGGTTCAAATTAGTTTTGGAAGCCACCTTAGGCAAAAAGGATGGATTAGTTCTCAAGGATACCCTGTCCTTGTGGAAGACCAAATAAGGGGGACGAACAGAAAGAGCATGAAGTTCTGACACTCTCCTGGTCGAGGTAATAGCGACAAGGAAGAGTGTTTTCCATGAAAGAAATTTCAGAGAACATGAAACAGCTGGCTCGAAGGGAGGAAGAATTAAGGATGTCAGCACAAGATTTAGGTCCCATTGAGGAGGAGGACTCCTGACAGGAGGTTTAAGGAGAAAAATCCCTTTTAGAAAAGCTTTACAAAGCTTATGGGACATAATGTTGTGATCTGCAAACCCGACATGAAAGTTCGAGATAGCAGCCAACTGGACTTTGACCGTGGAAGATGAAGAGCCCGAGTGAAAGATTTCCGCTAAAAAATCCAAAACTGCATGAACAGGGGCAGTAAAGGGATCTATATTCTTTGATTTCGCCCAAAATGAGAAGCGTTTCCACTTGCTGGTGTAAATCCTTCTAGTAGAGGATTTAAGAGAAGCCACTATGATGTCCCTAACCGGGTTAGAGATCATAGGAAGCCTGGCTAAGGAAGGAAGTGGAGCAACCAAGCCGTGAGGTTGAGAGAAGGAATGGACCGATGCAGCTGACCCGATTGGTGGATCAGAAGGTCTGGCACTGGGTCCAGATGCCACGGCTGCACCAAGAGGTGACGATGGAGGAACGGAAACCAAATTTGTCGAGGCCAATAGGGGGCAATGAGAATCATTTTGGCTCTCAAAACGGTGGCTTTCTGGATTACTTGTGGAATCAATGGAAAAGGAGGAAAGGCATAAAGAAGTCCCTGGGGCCAATCTTGGGTAAGAGCGTCTCTGGGGGGATGGCCTGGAAGTGGGAAGAGAGAGAAGAAGTCTGGGCATTTGCTGTTTTGGGGAGTAGTAAAAAGATCGCAACATGGGCGGCCCCATTCTAGAAAAATCTCCTCCACTATAGATTGTTTGAGAGACCACTCGTGAGGCATGAGAATAGCTCTGCTCAATCTGTCCGCTAAAATGTTGGTTTTCACAGGGATATGCGTTGCTACCAGAAACCGATGAGAGGAGATCGCCCATTGCCAAAGTCTGAGAGCTTCTCGACACAAGGGGTAGGACTTGGTTCCGCCCTGTTTGTTGATATACCATACTACAGACATGTTGTCTGTGTGAACTGCAATTGTTCCTAAAGGAAGAAAGTCGTTGAGGGCTTGCAATGTTAAAAGCACTGCTCTCATCTCTAGGACATTTATGTGCAGATGGTATTCGAACGGTTGCCAAGTCCCATGAACCATCTTGCCCTGATAATGACCCCCCCACCCAATCAGGGAGGCGTCCGTAGTGACTGTGGCTACCGGGGCCGGGGATACAAAGGGTCTGCCCTGATGAATCTGGGGAGAAGAAATCCACCAGGATAGGTGATTTTTGCAAGCTTGTGTCACCAGGATTTGGTGACGCATGGAAAGTTGTTGGTAAGACCACTGGGTGAATAACATCCATTGAAGAAGATGCATGTAGAAGCGGGCCAAGGGAAGAAGAGTAATGGCCGCTGCCATGAGGTCCAACACTTTCAGGACCAGCCTGACACCAAAAGCCAGCCGACACCGAAGCCTGAGCCACATGGTGGTCGGAACCAGTCGGAGCCGACACCAAAGTGACAATAGTAGTATCGGCACCGATAGCCATCAGTGCCGAGGACTTAGATAAGTTAGGATCGGCTCCAGCCAGAGCCGATCTCGACTCCAAGGGAGTCGGAGCCAAGGTGGTAGGCTTAGTTGCAGAAGCCTGGGCCTTGGTAGACTTAGGAGGCTTGCTCAGAGCCGATTTGGCCAGAGAGCCCTCCGGTTTAAGGAGTCCCCTTAAAATAAGTTTGTTTCTCCTCTCCTGCAGGACTCTCTGGCTAAAAGAGTGACAAATTGCACAGGAGTCCTGCAGGTGGGGAGGTCCCAGGCAGTATAAACAAGAAGTGTGACCATCTGTCAGAGACATCTTCTGACAGCACGAATCACACTTCTTGAAGCCTGAGACCCTCTGTTCTTTAGACATGGTGTTTCACAAACACTACACACACACAGTCCCGAACCAGACAAACTAAAATTTTAAGTAATGAAAGGTAAAAACTCTCACATACACACACCCTGACAGGGGGGGGGGAATGGGAGGGAATAAAGGCCTGACTAAAAAGTTAGAGAAGGAAGTAAAAGGTTAGTCAGAAAAGCCTCACTATTAACTAAAAAGATAGAATTCTAAAGAAAAATGGAATTTTTTCTGATTGGGGCAAAAAGCTTTAGTAACAATAAACACTTACCAGGAGCTGGTAAAAGGAGGACCTCATCAGCGAAGCGGCAAACGAGATCTGGGTACTTACCGCCTTGCATCATGGGATATGGGGCTGCTTCGAGCTGGTAAAAGTGACTCTCAAGCTTAGCAAGTGCCGAGTCGGAGCCGAGGATCGGCTCCGAACCCATCAAGCAAGAATGAAGGCGAGATTGACAACTTAACATCGAAAATTTCAGGAGGTGGCCGACCAGCACTTGTGAACTGCTTCTGCTTCAGACACTGCAAGGCAAGAAAAGCTGATGTAATGGCATTGGCTGCATGTTTTGTACCCCTGACGACCTGACGTCATGGAAGAAGCGACAGCATCTGACACAGAAATCCCAAGACTCTGGTATTCAGGCCGACTGAGGACTACCTGCAGGCAGATAACCCAAATGTGATGACTGCAACAGTGAAACACAAAGAACATCTAGCTTTGGTGGATTTTATGAGGGATCTCAGCTTCTTACTGAGGCTGACCAGGGAGTTCCTCCAATCATGGGACTTTACTCTCTTTTTGCAACAGTTTCTTTCTTCTGTTGTAGAGTTTATGGCAGTGGACCACAAGATTGGCTTCCTTTTTTTGGAGGACAGTATCTTGGTTCTGTTAGGGACAGTACGATCCATGCATTCGTGTAAGTGCTTATAAAGTGCATTTGTGTAGGATTCAGCAGTCGTACCACTATTGTCCATCTGCATGAGTGTTGTGAAGTTTGCCACTTCTGACTTAAGCATGAAGTTGGCTTTGGAGAAATTTTTTATGGTGGTTTCCCTAATGGGAGGTGGGGGTGGGATGTGGATGTCTAGGTTGATTAGCTTGTGGTCGGATCTGACCAACGAGGAATTGACCTCTGGTGTAGAACACCGGTCGCCCATGTTGGTAATGACCAGGTCTAGGATATTGCTGCCCCTGATGGGGGTGTGGATAAGTTGATCCAAGGCATTGGAATTTACGAATTCCAGAAAACGTTGAGCAAAAGAGTTGGTACATGAGTAGTTTTCCCAGATAATGGTGGGGTAGTTAAAATCACCCATTATTAGGGTGTTGGGTTGTACCCTAACATTTTCCAGTGTATCAAGAAATGAGGAGTGGGAATCCTGGGGCATGGTGGGGGATCTGTAGCAAGTTACAATTTGGATTGCGGTCTTGCCCAGAGTTAGTTGCACTTGCATAATCTCGGATGCATAATGCTGTGCAACTAGCCTGGAGGTGTGGATATCTTTAATGAATATGGACACGCCTCTGTCTTTAGTGTTTCGGTCCAGGTGTGGTATGAATTATAGCATGGTAATGCAAGGGTGCTCTCTGGAGTTTTAAACCAGGTCTCTGTCACTGCACAGATGTCGATGTTCTCCATTTTAAGGAGTGCTTCGAGTGAATGCATTTTGAGGTTTAGACTTCTAGCATTGGGTAGCATTACCCTCAGATTATGCTTGCTTTTACCTGTTATGGTGGTGCATTTGTCATTTGAACCTTGCCTAAAAAGGCACTATAGGGGTGGCTGAAGTGAGAGCTACCAGCAGGACTGTTTTTCATGTGCACATTTGTAATGATGCAGAACTAGCTGACTCAAATGGGGCCAGTGTGAGTTTTTCCAGGATAAAGTTTAGGTCCCAAGATGGTGGGATAGGCTTCCTTGGTGGTCTGATGTGCAGGACTCTCTTCAGGAACAATTTAGCTTCTAGCCTGGAGAGAAAAGGAGGGTCTAAGGGTAAGCAGGCAGAGATAGCAAAATGTGCACTTTCACTGATGAGTATGAAAGGGCTGCCTTGATAAACTCACATACATATGCTAGGACAAGAGGTACATCCGCTAGAAAGGGATCCCCAAGTCTTTGGAAACACCACTTGGGGAGTCTTTCCCATTTTAGAATGTAGGATCTCCTTGTGTTAGGTTTCCTGGCATCCCTCAGGACAAAAAGCACGTCCTCAGAGTAGCGGTGTCTGAAGGGTATTAAAAGTTTATCACCCAGACACAGCATCTCCAGATAAGGGTGGATGGGAGTTCCCTTCTGCTGTGTGAGTAGGTCCACCTTGTCTGGTAACTTGTGGTGACTGCCGTTGGCGAGAGATAGTAGAAGGGGGAACCAATGCTGCCTTGGCCAATAGGGAGTTACCAGCAAGATTTTTGGATTGCCCCTCCTGATTTTCAGGAGGACTTTTTGAATGAAAGGAAAGGCATACAGGAATCCTCCCTTCCATGAGATGGTGAAGGCATCCACTCTACAGGCTAGAGGGGAGTGGTCCTTCATACAGAATTTTCTCAGTTGTCTGTTCTGGAGGGAGGCAAATAAGTCCATTAGAGGTGTGCCCCACTGGTGGACAATCTAGAAGAACTTCTCTATGCAACATCCACTCGTGATGCAGAGAGAATGATCTGCTGAGAGCATCTGCTTGGTGGGTGTCCTGGGATGGGATGTAGACTGCCTGCAGAGATAAGTTGTTTTGTGAGGCTAGGTCCCAAGTCTGCATTGCTGGCCTGCAGAGGAGGTAAGTCTTGGTTCCCCCCTGTTTGTTGATGTACCACATGACCGTGGTGTTTGTGAAAATTTGAAGGGGACCTGGTTGTAGAAGGGGGAGGAAGGCTTTTAGGGCTAGATGAGCTGCAATCATCTCCCTTACATTGATGTGTTTTTTCAGGAGGTGTGCCAGCCAGTGTTCTTGCACCTTGAGGCCCTTCATGGTAGCCCTCCAGCCCAGATCTGAGGCATCTGCGTGCATATGTTGAATTGGTGTAGGTGGCAGTAGAGGAAGGCCTGGGTTCATTTGAACCTGTTGAATCCACCACTGTAGTTCTGACTTGAGGCAGGGTAGGAATGGGATCTGGAAGTCTAGAGGGTGGCTGTGTTGGGACCATACATTCTTTAGATACCACTGTATCTTCCTCGTGTGCATCCTGGTTAGTGGAAGCATGGGAACAGTGGCTGCCATAAGACCCAGAAGTCAAACGAATTGTCTTGCTGACAAGTTGGTGGGTCCAGATAAGATCCTGGAAGTGGCCTGTTAAAGAAAGCACCTTGTCTGGAGGGAGGAATGCCTTCATCAGGTCTGTTTGGATCCTGCATCCCAGGAAGGTTTTGTCCTGCTCTGGTGCAAGAGAAGATTTGGGGAGGTCGATGGTGAATACTAACCCTTATAGTAGAGACATGAAAAACTGAAGATTTTTTTTAGGGTGCTTTCTGTCTCTGCCAGAATGAGTATGTTGTCTTGAGTGGATATGAAAAGTGTACACACCCCTGCTAAAATGCCAGGTTTTTGTGATATAAAAAAAAAGAGATCACAATAAATAATTTCAAAACTTTTCCCACCTTTAATGTGACCTATAACCTGTACAATTAAATTGAGAAACAAACAAATCCGTTACAGGAAATAAATATAAAAAATTTGAAAAACTTACAAGAAGCTGGTTGCATAAATGTGCACATTCAAACTAATACTTGAAGCACCTTTTGATTTAATTACATCATTCAGTCTTTCTTGGGTAGAAGTCTGTCAGCATGGCACATCTTGACTTGGCAATATTTGCCCACTCTTCCTTGCAAAAGTGCTCCAAATTTGTCAGACTGTGAGGGCATCTCTTGTGCACAGCCCTCTTCAGGTCACCCCACAGATTTTCTATTGGATTTAGGTCTGAGCTCTGGCTGGGCCATTCCAATACTTTTTAATTTTCTTCTGGTAAAACCATTCTTTTGTTGATTTGGATGTACGCTTGGGGTAATTGTCATGTTGAAAGGTGAAATTCCTCTTCATCTTTCTAGCAGACGCCTGAAGGTTTTGGGCCAAAAGTGATTGGGATTTGGAACTGTTCATAATTCCCTCCACCTTGACTAAAGCCCCAGTTCCAGCTGAAGAAAAGCAACCTCAAAGCATGATACTGCCACCAGCATGCTTCACCATGGGGACGGTGTTCTTTTGGTGATGCAAAGTGTTGTTTTTGTGCCAAACGTACCTTTTGGAATGGTGGCCAAAAAGTTCAACCTTGGTCTCATCAATCCATAACATATTTTCCCACATGATTTTGGGAGTCTTGATGTATTGTTTTGCAAACTTTAGCCAGGCCTGGATGGTTTTCTGTGTAACAAAAGGCAACCCTACCCCATAGTCCAGACATATGGAGAATACGGGAGATTGTTGTCACATGTAGTAAACAACCAGTACTTGCCAGAAATTCCTGCAGCTCCTTCAGTGTTACTGTAGGTCTCTAGGCAGCCTCCCTGACCAGGTTTCGTCTTGTCTTTTCATCAATTTTGGAGGGATGTCCAGTTCTTTGCAGCGTCACTGTTCCATATTTTCTCCACTTTTTGATGACTGTCTTCACTGTGTTCCATGGTATATCCAATGCTGTGGAAATTTTTTGTACCCTTCTCCTGACTGATAACTTTCAACAATGAGATCCCTTTGATGCTTTGTAAGCTCTCTGCAAACCACTGCTTTTGCTGTAGCAGGCAACTGAGTAAATGTCAGGAAAATCCTACTAGGACAGCTGAACTTTATTTGGAGTTAATCAGAGTCTCTTTAATTGATGACAAGTGTGTACCCAAGAAGTCTGAATGCTTTAATTAAATCAAAAGGTGCTTCAACAAAGTATTAGTTTAAGGGTGTGCAAAATTATGCAATCAGCTTATTGTATGTTTTTTATTTTTTATATTTTTTCCCCTAACAGATTTGTTTGTTTTACAACTGAACTGTACAGGTTGCAGGTCACATTAAAGGTGGGAAACGTTTTGAAATGATCACAAAAACCTGGCATTTTAACAGGGTGTGTGTACACTTTTTATATCCACCGTAGGTAGGAATAGATTTGAATGCCCTTGGTCCTGCAGTAAGGTATGGCGGTAGCTAGGCATTTGGTCTAGACCCTGGATGCAGTGGACAAACCAAAGGGCAAGGCAGTAGATTAAAAGTGAGAACTGGGCCCAGAAAAACATAAGCACTTTCTGTGAGTGAGCTGTATAGGGATATGGAGGTAGGCCTCCTTTAGGTCCAGAACGGCCATGAACACTTGCAGTAGTGGAAGGAGGGTCTGAAGGGATAAGCATTCTGAAGGAAGGGACTTTTAGGAAGAGGTTTAGTAAAGACATATCCAGGATTGGCCTCCATGGTCCATCTTTTTTCGGTACCAGTACAAACCTTTTCCTGCTTGTCCTGAGGGAACAGGTTCTACTGTTCTATGAGCTACTAGATCCTGTAAAATGTGAGGGATAAGGTGAAAATGTGTTTTTAGTGGGAACAGGGATGCCCCATAGTGTGGGCTTTTCTTTCCAAGACAGAAAATATCCCCTTTCTACTATTGCCAGGACCCAGCGGTCTGAGGTGATAGTTCTCCAGAGGGGCAGGCAGTGGGGGAGATGGGCTGACAGGGGGAGATGGGCAAGGCAGTCACGCATTGTTGGTACCATTTCTTTACTGGCCTGGGAGTCACCTTTAAACAAGATGAAGATATCATCCAAAAAGCGGGTATAAAAAAATATGGTGTATTTGGCCAGATGCAAATTCTGTCCAGCATACTATACTGGTAAAACGGAGCGGAGGCATCTGGACAGAGGAAGAAGGACAAGGAGGTTACGAACACCATTATGCAATTTCCAAGGCTAAATTAGAAAATGCCTTGGCCAAACACATCCACTTATGTCAAGACCATAAATTTACATATATGGCCATTGACCAAGTATCCCAACCACTTCGGGGTGGTCCAGTTCTCCACCAGTTATAAGAACTTGAACTTGCCTGGCAAATTACATTAAATGCTTACAAATTTCTGGGACTCAATGATACATGCTCAGTTAGTTGCATACTTAAATGTAAGAATTTAGGGAGATGAGTAAAGTGAGGATTGAATTAGTAACCTAAAATTAATTATATGAGCTGGAAAAAGTTTTTACATTATTTTTAATATCATCTTCTTTCGGCTGTTCCTGTTAGAGGTTGCCACAGCGGAGCATCTGTTTCCATTTCTTCCTGTCCTCTGCATCATGCTCTTTCACACCAACCGCCTGCATGTCCTCTCTCACCACATCCATAAACCTTATCTTAGGCCTTCCTCTTTTCCTCTTACCTGGCAGCTCCATCCTTAGCATCCTTTTCCCAATATACCCAGCATCCCTCCTCAGCACATGTCCAAACCAACGCAATCTAGCCTCTCTTGCTTTGTCTCCAAACTGTCCAACCTGAGCTGACCCTCTAATATACTGATTCCTAATCCTGTCCATCCTAGTCACATCCAGTGCAAATATTAACATCTTTAACTCTGCCACATCCAGCTCTGACTCCTGCCTTTTCGTCATTTCTACCGTCTCCAACCCATATAACATAGCTGGTCTCACTACCCTCTTGTAGACCTTCCCTTTCACTCTTATTGGTACCCGTCTGTCACAAATCACTCCTGACACTCTTCTCCACCCATTCCACCCTGCCTGTACTCTCTTCTTCACCTCTCTTCTACACTCACCATTACTCTGAATTGTTGATCTCAAGTACTTAAACTCATCCACCTTTACCAACTCTACTCCCTGCATCCTCACCATTCCTCTACCCTCCCTCTCATTTACACACATAAATTCTGTTTTAGCCCTGCTGATCTTCATTCCTCTCCTCTCTAAAGCATATCTCCACCTCTCCAGGGTCTCCTCAACCTGGTCCCTACTCTCACTACATATCACAATGTCATCTGCAAACATCATAGTCCACGGGGCCTCCTGTCTAATCTCATCTGTCAACCTGTCCATCACCACTGCAAATAAGAAAGGGCTCAGAGCTGATCCTTGATGTAATCCCACCTCCACCTTAAACGTATCTGTCACTCCCACCGCAGTCCTCACCAATGTCACACTACCCTTGTACATATCCTGTACCACTCTTACATACTTCTCTGCCACTCCTGACTTCCTCATACAATACCACAACCTATGTTTTCTCTACGTCCACAAAGACACAATGCAACTCCTTCTGACCTTCTCTGTATTTCTCCAACAACACTCTCAGAGCAAATATTGCATCTGTAGTTCTCTTTCCTGGCATGAAACCATACTGCTGATCACTAATCATCACCTCCCTTCTTAACCTAGCTTCCACTACTCTTTCCCATAACTTCAAGCTGTGACTGATCAATTTTATCCCTCTGTAGTTACTGCAGTTCTGCACATCACCGGTACCAAGACACTTTTTCTCCACTCCTCAGGCATCCTCTGACTTTCCAAAATTTCATTAAACAATCTGGTTAAACATTCCACTGCCATTTCTCCTAAGCATCTCCATGCTTCCACTGGTATGTCATCTGGGCCAACAGCCTTTCCATTCTTCATCCTCTTCATAGCTGTCCTTACTTCCTCCTTGCTAATCTGCTTCACTTCCTGATTCACTATCCCCACAGCATCCAACCTTCTCTCTCTCATTCTCTTCATTCATCAGCCCTTCAAAGTACTCTCTCCATCTACTCAACACACTCTCCTCACTTGTGAGTACGTTTCCCTCACTGTCCTTTATCACCCTTACCTGCTGCACATCTTTCCCAGCTCTGTCCCTCTGTCTAGCCAATCAGTACAGGTCCTTTTCTCCCTCTTTAGTGTCCAATCTCTCATAGAACTCCCTATATGCCTTATCCTTAGCCTTCGCCACCTCTCTCTTCGCCATGCGCCTCATCTCTTTATACTCATGTCTACTTTCTTCATCTCTTCGACAATCCCACTTCTTCTTCGCCAGCCTCTTCCTCTGTATACTCTCCTGTACTTCCTCATTCCACCACCATGTCTCCTTGTCCTCCTTCCTCTGTGCAGATGTCACACCAAGCACCTTCCTAGCAGTCTCCCTTACTAGCTCTGCTGTAGTTACCCAGCTATTCGTTAACTCTTCATTGCCTCCCAGTGCCCGTCTTAACTCAACTCTGAACTCCACCTCACAATCACACCCTTTTTAACTTCCACCATTTAATCCTTGGCACTGCTTTCACACTCCTCCTCCGCTTCTTGATCACCAACATCATCCTACAGACCGCCATTCTATGCTGCTTAACTACACTTTCCCCATTCACCACTTTACAGTCTCCAATCTCCTTCAGACTGGCCCTCCTACATAGGATATAATCCACCTGTGTGCATCTTCCTCCACTCTTATACGTCACCCTATGCTCCTCCCTCTTCTTAAAATACTAAAATATATATACTGTTAGGAATTATTTTACTATATATGCGCTTAATGCATATATTTTCTTTTTTAATTTCTTTTTCCGACATTCTGTCAAATCTGACAAATATTGTTATATCAAATGAAGAGTAACAAACAAGTCAGTACTTTGAACTCGGTGAATGTATCATCAATTAATGTGAGGTCAACATCAACCTCGCGTTTAGGCACTACTGTCAACACAGCGGAACCTATGAGGACATCCCAGCTCGGAAAGAGTGGACAGCCAATTGAACAAGTGCAACAAGGGATTAACCAAAGCACTGACCGTGCTACTACTTCCTCGGGGCTTAATGGACGATCACATCCACCATCCCTAACTACATGGATAGCGGACGAGTTTCCTCTATCAGATGTACTGAACGGGAGAACGGAAGGTGGACCGGCTGGAGGAGGTAATAATCCAACTATTGACTTAGTTTTAAACCTTAAAAATGAAGACGCTTGTTTGCTTAAAATGAAGAAATTGCAGCTTGAGATAGCTTATTTTCGTGAATATCTCAAACACAAAATTGTCCCAAAGGGCTTAAGGTGCCATCATTTTCCCACGGGTTTAGATGCTAAATCGGAGTTCCACATCGAGCTTATCGTGTTATTTGATAGGCAAGGATTAGAACTTATTGAACTTATAATTAAACATTATAATAAATGAGTAGACAATATGATTAAGTTTACAACAGATTTGGATGCAAATATTAAAACCGATTTAGACTTTGACCGTTATAAATACGAATATAATCGTATTTCTTCTAGCATTGACTAACATATGCTTAAACTTAAGAGGAACAAAATCAAAAAACTTGAAAGAGATCTTGCTGCATATGAACAGGGGACAGCTTACCCAGTGCCATCTGGGACCCAAGTGTGGCAAAGGTTTAATCATTTGCCAGACCAGGGGACCTCAGGAGCTTTGGGTACTAGTAAACATACCTTTAACAATAAAGGCAACTTCAATGTATTGCGAAAAGACATTCCATCTTTTGGCGACGACTTAGGGGACTGTCTTGATGTCCCAGATCTAAATGAAGCAGTAGAGGTGAGGAAGAGCGAGAGACTATTAAATGCCTCTCGAGTTCCTAACAGTTCTGATGCTCAACCGAATGTAGCATACAATCAAAATTTTCGGCAGGGCAATTACAGAGGGGCCAGAGCAAAACAAAAGAAGCCCCAACAGTACAACAAGAAGGGCAATTACAAAAACAACAAATGGAAGAATTAGATCTAAGGGAACTATCAGCCACTATGGTAACGCTAATGGAGGTCGATGACCAAAGGCCACAGCAGGGTAGTTCTTATCTGGATGGCTGTGAAGTAGTAAACTACGTGAGCGTTGGCCCCTTAGTAGTTACCAATTATAAAGGTGACTTTAAAGTCTACAATTTTTCATCGGTGACTATCACATCAGAAATGGCTGATTTCCTATCGAAAGGACACACCTTTGTCCCTACTCAACAACTGGACATAGTCAAAACTATCACTGACATTAAGCTTTATGTCAGAAAATTGAATTTGACCCTACTATTGGGTAATAACTAACATGTTCCAATTAATGACACCATTTTTTCTGTTCCTAGCATTTTCAACCCTCCCTTACACCCAATGTTACAGATGTTCGAACAGATTTGTGAGCTGGATGTAAGGCAAATTTCTAAAACCAGTTTTAAGAAGGGACATAAATGTAATACTTCTCAGGAGGAAAAAGACTACTTAGAATTTATTAGATCGCAAGATATCCGTGTATGTAAACCAGATAAGGGGGGAAGGCTTGGTGGTATTTGATAACTTAGATTATGAGAGATGTATGAAGTTGCTTTTGGATTCTCCGGCATATCAGCCAAGTTCTCGTTCGGAGACAAACAAAGCATATCATCTCATTAAAACTGTATCGATGACCAATTTATTGAGGGAAGAATTGAACAGAATATATTTAACAAAGTCTTTTCCTAGGTTCACCTACCTATTTGGCACTCCTAAAATACACAAGTGCTTAGAGGATCCACCCATGCACCCATTAGTGGATGGGCGAGATTCTCCTAGGTACCCTCTTGCTAAATTCATAGATAATATACTAAAGAAATATTTGAAAACAGAGATACAAGTGTGTAGGGACTCCTGGTCATTCTTAGAGGAGTTAGGGAAAATAGAGTACAAGGATGGGTACAACTTACTTACAGTAGGTGTTAAGGACCTCTACACCTGCATCCCACATTCATTGGGTATTGAATGGGTCACTTTCATACTAAAAAGGAAAGGGGCACCTAATATGGTAATCAGTTTGGTCACGGAACTATTAGACCTGGTCCTGACCAACAACTTCTTTATGTTTGGCAAAGATTTTTATATGCAAAAGATCGGTGTAGCCATGGGTTCCCCGTGTGTGGCCAGTATAGCTAACCTTGTTATGGCCTACTGGGAGACAGAGTTTGTCTTCAAGAATGACGTTTGGACCAGGTCTATTGTATATTATACCCACTTTTTGGATATCATCTTCATCTTGTTTACAGGTAACTCCCAAGACAGTAAAGAAATGGTTGATTACTTCAATAAAACAACTAATTTTCTTCAATTTACATCCTCATTTGACACTGAAGCAATAGCTTATTTAGATGTTTGGTTGTTGAAAAACAGAGTCCAGCATTGTTTTGTGGCCAAAATTCATAGAAAAAATACCTATTCTAACGACTTTCTGCATTTCTCAAGTTGTCACCCGTACCACCAGAAACGCTCTGTTGTCACGGGCCAATTGGTAAGGGTTGCACGTATTGTAACACAACAGAATGATTTTCTGGATGAATGTCAGCTCCTCAAGTCAATGTTTCTAAGTCGTGGTTACTCAGAGAATCTACTGGATAACCTAATAGCAGAAGTTGGGAATAAAAGACTTGAGAGGGTTTTATAACCCTATTTTAAGTGTTAAAGAACAAGTCATAAACATAGTTCCTATTAACAACACCCCATTTCTGGTCCATACATAAACCCAATATGGGACTGTAGGTATAGAGCCCAATAAGGCAGAACCCCGCTTGAATTTAATTACAACCTTCTGTTTGAATAGTAATTTGGTGATTGAAATCTTAAAGAAAAACTGGAATCTAGTTAGAGTTACTCCAATGTTGTTAGAGACGTTTGATGAATTCCTAAACATAACTTATAGGAGAGGGAAAAACTTTAAGAACTTATTGGAGCAACAATGTAGAGTTACCCCAAAAATTACAGGTATGTTCAAATGTGAGTCCTGTAGTTTTTGTTGACATATGGCAGTTACAAATTCTTTCACAATAAATCAAGTTCAGTATAGGGTAAAATCTAAATTTAATTGCCAGTCCAAGAATGTGGTGTATTTGGCTAGATGCAAATTCTGCCCAGCATACTATATTGGTAAAACGGAGTGGAGGCTCCGTGATAGGCTTTACAAACACCAATATGCAATTTCCAAGGCTAAATTAGAAAATGCCTTGGCCAAACACATCCCCTTATGTCAAGACCATAAATTTACATATATGGCCATTGACCAAGTATCCCAACCACTTCGGGGTGGTCCAGTTCCCCTCCAGTTAGAAGAACTTGAACTTGCCTGGCAAATTAGATTAAATGCTTACAAATTTCCAGGACTCAATGATACATGCTCAATTAGTTGCATACTTAAATGTAAGAATTTAGGGAGATGAGTACGGTGAGGGTTGAATTAGTAATCTAAAATGAATTATATGAGTTGGAAAAAGTTTTTACATTATTTTTAATATATATGCGCTTAATGCATATATTTTCTTTTTTAATTTTTTTTCCGGCATTCCGTCAAATCTGACGGATATTGTCATATCAAATGAAGAGTAATAGTCAACATAATTTTAATAGTAGCTTACACAAGCTGGTTGAAAGTTAATAATTGTTATTGTAACATTTCAAAATATATGTTTTTCAGCTTTCAAGTTTAAATGTTATATGGGTTTTTAATGCATATATACATTAATTCTTTTAGTAGTACTGTGGGTTTTAAATGTAAAGAGATGCATGTTCTAATATATCACTTCCACCTTAAAGTATAAATGTCACGAGAATTGTGCTCTCTTCACTTCTGAAGAAGTTTGCTTTGGTGCAAATGAAAAGTGCTTAAAGTCAGTTTTGGCAATAAAACAAGAAGATTCATCTACTAAGCAGTACCGTTTGTTTTTTTCAAGTTTTATTTGTATTCGTGAGTTTTCAACCATACCATATAAGCTTGCCATCTCACACACAACTCTACAACAGTCTGTGACTATGATGCATATCAGTGCACAGATGAATAAAAACAAATTCTTCAGCAGAAAAATAAATAAGTTATGTTCTTACCATAATGTTCCATCTGTGTTGCAGATCTTCACTCATTCCTTACTGATGGGCTTCGGTTCCATCCTCGGAACCGACTCGGCCAATACACAAGCTCGCACCAGCCAAAAAAACTCTAGAGCTAAGCCCTACCCACAGTGCCCCTCCCCTTCTTTCTTCAGATCGAGTTTGCCCACCAGGAATAGAGACAGTAGAGGCCCTATCTGAGCAGAGGCCCTATCAGGCAGTCAGGACCAAAACGATCTCCCAGGAGTCCTTGGGCAGGGGGTTGGAGGGCGGGATGTAAGGAATGAATGAAGATCTACACCACAGATGGAACATTATAGTAAGAACATAACTTCTTTATCTGATGTTGTAAATCTTCATTCATTCCTTACTGATGGGACAGAGTCCCCAGCAACTTTATGTCCAGGCAGGCCCTATGGAAGGATATTCCTGAACACCACTGAGCCAAAAGATGCTCTCCCCCTGGAGGCCATATCCAATTTGTAATGTGTGATAAAGGTATGGGGGTTGCCCAAGTGGCTGCTTTGCAGATGTCATCTACAGAGGCTCTGGAATGAAATTCTACCTAAGTGGACACTGACCTGGTGGAGTGAGCCTTGACTCTAGTAGATGATGTTAATTTGGTCTATTGGTAGACAAGGGTAATGCAATCTCTTAGCCATTTTGACAAGGTGACTTTGGAAACAACTTTGCCCAATTTGGGGCCTGAAAAAGCTATGAACAGCTGATCCACTTCTGAAAGATTTACTTCTAAGTAAATCATAGTTGTCTAAATACATCCAAGTATTCAAGTTTGTTAGAGAATTTTGGGAAAAGGACTGGTAAATCAATGGACTGGTTGAGAATTTAATTCAAGATAACTATGGGCAAAAAGGAAGGGTTAGTTCAAAGTGATACTCTCTCATTATGAAAAATGAAATAAGTGTGATTAACACATAAAGCTTGTAACTCTGATATCCTCCTGGCTGAGGTGATAGCTATAAGGAATAAGGTTTTCCAGGATAAAAACTTCAACTCGCATGTGGCAGAAGATTCAAAGGGTGAACTGATTAGAGTTCATAAGATGAAAGTCAAATTCCAAGTTTCAGTAGGATTTTTAATAGGTAGTCTCAGGTGCAGGACTCCTTTCATGAAAGTTTTGCAAAGACAGTGGGACATCAATGAAAAATCGTTAAAGCCATCATGAAAATTGGCGATAGCCACTAAGTGAACTACAATAGTAGAGGTTGAGGCTCCTGAATGCAGTAGAGTCGACAGGTACTCTAAGACCTTATGGACTGGGATTGAGAATGGGTCTAGTCCTTGTTCTTTAGCCCATATTACCAACCTGGCCCATTTGCTGTCAGAGTTTCCTGATGGAGGGTTTATGAGAAGCCAGAAAAATCTTTCTCACTGGGGAAGATAGGTTTATCTGCCTGGCAATCGGTGGAAGTGGAGATTGCCTGCTTCTCAGCCATTGCACTTTCTTCAAGAAGTGTGGAATGAGGGGAATAGGGGGAAAGGCATACAGTAGACCCGGGGGCAAATTGTGTATTAGAGCATCTCTTGGGGACTCCCCCCATGGGGGGGATCAGGGCAAAGAAGCTGCTGCATTTGTGGTTCAAAGAGGTTGCAACAAGGCCAGCCCCAATGAAGAAAAATTTGTGTCGTACTACGGAGTTGAGAGACCACTCCTGAGGCATCTAAATGTTTCTGCTCAGTTTGTCTGCAATCAGATTGGAGCTCCCAAGAATGTGCATTGCTAAGAGAAAGCAGTTGGAAGCTATCACCCATTGCCACACTCTCAGGGCTTCCTGGCATAACGGATATGATCTGGTTCCTCCTTGCTTGTTGATGTGCCAAAATACTGACATATTGTCTGACTGGATAGCAACTGTTCCCGACGGAAGGGTTGTCTGGAATGCTTGCAATGCCAAGAGCACTGCCCTCAGTTCTAGAACAATGATGTGCAGTTTGGCCTCTATGGGGGACCAAGTGCCTTGGACGGTCTTTTCCCGAAAACACCCCCCCACCCCACCCCATCAGGGAAGTGTCCATGGTCACTGTGGCTTTGGGTTGAGGGGGATAAAAGGTATGACACCATAACTCTTCTCTGGCTTCATCCACCAATTCAGATCTTGTTTGCATCGGTTTGTTATGCGGATTGGGTAAGACATTGGGTGTGTTAAAGGAGACCATTGAGATGCTAGGAGCCGTTGGAGCAACCTCATATGGAATCTTGCTAGTGGAACCAATGTGATTATAGCTGCCACTGACCAGGAGTTGTAGAACCAGTCGAGCTGGAACAAAATTTTGAGAGTATTATGTGAAGATGAGATCTCAATTTTAGCAGCCTGTGATGAGGCAAGACGACACTGCAGGAGACTGTGTCGAACACTGCCCTAATAAACTCTAAGCTTTCAGTCAGTACTAGTTTTGACTTTTCTGTGTTCATTGAGATCCTTAGCTTTTCTTCCAGATTTTGAGTGTACAATATAGCTTGAAGCAGTAAACTTCTGACTGGAGCGGTAAGGAGCCAATCATTTAGATATGGAAACACACTGAATCCTTGTAGTCTCAGGTGAACTACTACTATTGCCATGCATTTCGTGAACACCCTGGGGGCTGAGGAGAGACCAAAGGGCAGCATTCGAAATTGGTAATGACTGGCTCCCAGCTGGAAGCGGAGGTATCTTCTGGATCTTTTGCCCATTTTTATGTGGTAATATGAATACACACTCTGAAGATCTACAGAGCACATTCAGTCATCCTTCTACAGAAATAGAAGAATGGACTGAACTGTGACCATCCGGAATTTTACTTGTCTGAAGAAAGTACAGTTGTGCATACTTACCATAAATGTAGATGTTTGAGTGTATTCACTGTTGCAGTCATTACTTTTGGGTAATCTGCTGGCAGGTTCCCCTCAGTCGGCCTGAATTCCAAACTCTTGGGTCCTGCGTCAGTTGTGGTCTCCTCTTCTATGACATCAGGTCATCAGGGGTATAAAACATGCAACCGATGCCATTTTTAGTTTTTTCTTTTTTTCTTGCCCCATCAGCCCAAAAAAAAAGCAAATATATATATATATATATATATATATATATATATATATATATATATATATATTCTTGCCCCCAAAAAGGTAGCAAAAAAAAAACATATATATATATATATATATATATATATATATATATATATATATATATATATATATATATATATATATATATATATATATATATATATATCTATATATATATATACACACACACATGCATCAATATAAACTTTATCTTCATCTACAAGCAAATACACCACATAGGTTGTAGAAGATAGTGAAGGAAAGAAACTCCAGAAATGACAGGGGGATGGTGGGAGGGTAACCTGGACTGCAACAGTGAATACACTCTAACATCTACATTTATGGTAAGTGAACACAACTGTACTATGTTCTTCATGTTTCACTGTTGCTGTCATTACATTTGGGTAGAATCCCAAAGCTATGGTTGGGAGGCTGGAGCTAAACAGCATTAGGAGCGGCTATAAGGCCCTGCAGAACTGCAGTGGCAAACCCTGCCCTGGATTTAGAGTAGAGAGGCAAATGGTAATGCTTTGTCAAGGTGTGAACAGAACTCCAAGTAGCAGCCTCTAGAATGTCTTTGGTTGGTACTCCCCTTAGAAAGGCTGCTGAAGTAGCTGCAGCTCTGGTGGAATGAGACCTAATGCCCTTGGGCACATGTTTACCATGGTGTAAGTAGCAGAAACTGATGCAGTGGGTTATCCACTTTGAAAATGTCTGCTTTGATACAGCCTTGCCTTCTGATCCTGCAGCATATGTCACTAGTAATTGCTCAGTTTTTTTAGAGCTTTAGTCCTGCTCAAGTAGAATCTTAGCTGTCTGTGTACGTCCAAGGAATGCAGAATTCTCTCCCCCTTGTTCTGCGGATTTGGATAAAAGGTTGGCAGATGAATTCTTCAGTTAAGAGCCACACTGGAAACCACCTTAGGCATAAATAAGAAGTTATGTTCTTACCATAACGTTCCATGTGAATTGTTCATCTCGCCTTTGTTCTTACACACGGGGTCCGGAGCCGATCCTCGGCTCCGAGTCGGCCGCATCACCAGCTCTGCATCTTTGAGAAAGCTCGAGGCACAGTAATATCCCATGATCCTCAGGTGCTAACCCTCAGATCTAGTTTGCTATACCAGAAGAATCCCTCTAGAAACTGTGTCCTAAACACTTAGAACAAACACTACACACTGTCTGGTACCCTGCCATCAAATAGAGGAGAAAAGATGCCATTCCTGATGCAAAGTAATAAGCTGAATGCTAACAATGTCTAGAGAAGACTGAACAAGAATTCAGTTGAACCCGTTCTCCCAGACAGCAGGATGGGGAATGGAGGGGAGGGGGGAATGTAAGAACAAAGGCGAGATGAAAAATTCACATGGAATGTTATGGTAAGAACATAACTTCTTAATGTGAAATTGTTCAATCTCGCCGTTTGTTCTTACACACGGGTAGCGTCCCTAGCTCCTTTTTCCTGGGTGGCTCAAGGGAGAACATTCCTGAGTACAGTGGAACCAAACGTCGCCCTGTCCCTGGAGTTTTTGTCTAGTTTATAGTGGGCGATAAAAGTATGTGGTTTTGCCCAAGTTGCCGCTTCACAAATGGTATCTAAAGGCAAACGAGCGGTATGGGCTAAAGAGGTAGCGATCGCCCTTGTAGAATGAGCTCTGGGTTTGAAAGGGAGTTGTTGTTTCGATTCAGCATATACAAAATTTATGCAGTCTGAGAGCCATTTGGATAAGGTAACCTTCGTTACCGCCTGCCCTTTCCTTTGGTCAGCATATGAGACAAATAGCTGGTCTGACTTTCTGTATTCTTTTGTCCTGTGTAAGTAAAATCTCAGCTGCCTGTGGACGTCCAATTTGTGCAGCATATATTCTAGCTTATTGGAGTGGTTTTTGAAGAAGGTAGGTAGTTCAATAGATTGATTGATGTTTTGAATGGAACAAACCTTCGGAAGGAAGGATGGATTGGTGCGCAAGGTTACTCTATCTAGGTGCAAAATCATGTACGGGGGTCGGATAGATAGAGCCTGCAACTCTGAAACTCTCCTGGTGGAAGTGATGGCAACCAGAAAGAGTGTTTTCCACTAAATAAATTTTAACGGGGTTGTGGCGGCTGGTTCGAATGGGGGCAACATGAGTTGTGAAAGCATGAGATTAAGATTCCAAGGAGCTACTGGATTACGAAAGGGGGGACGGAGGTGAAAGGTACCTTTCATAAAAGCTTTGCAAAGCCTGTGGGACATAAGAGAACTATCTCCCTGACCAACATGAAAATTGGATATAGCCGCCAGTTGTACCCTTATTGTGGAAGTTGATGCACCTTCTTGAAAAAGTGTGGTAAGGAAATCTAGTATCTTGTGTACTGGAGCCCCGAATGGATCTATACCTTGTCTGGAGGCCCAGTAGGCAAAATGGTTCCATTTGCTGTTGTACAATTTCCTTGTAGATGGTTTGTGAGAAGATACAATAATGTGTTGTACTGCAGGGGATAGTAACTCTGACCTGGCTAAGATGGGAAGCGGAGCAGCCAAGCTGTCAGTTTGAGGGACTTGAGGAAGGTGTGAGGAACTCCCGACGAATGTGTCAACAGGTCTGGCTCCGGGTCCAGAATCCATGGTTCCTCCACTTGATGAGATTGAATGAAGGGAAACCAGATTTGTCGAGGCCAGAATGGGTCTATCAGTATTATGGTCCTCTCCAGACATTTGGCTTTCTGCAAGAACCTGGGAATTAGTGGAACAGGAGGAAAGGCGTAAAGGAGACCTGGGGGCCAATCATGTACTAGTGCGTCCCTGGGGACACCCCCCGGAGGGGGTAACCGGGCAAAGTAGCTTCTGCATTTGGCATTCAATGGGGATGCAAACAGGTTGCAGCAAGGCTGGCCCCATCTGTGGAAAATCTCTTCCGCCACTTGAGATTTGAGGGACCACTCGTGAGGGAACAGGATGGCTCTGCTCAGCCTGTCCGCGATTACGTTGGATGTCCCCGGGATGTGCATTGCTATCAGAAAGCGTCTGGTGGACTTCGCCCATTGCCAAATTCTGAGGGCCTCTCTGCATAACGGGTAAGACCTGGTTTCCCCCTTGCTTGTTTATGTACCAGACTACTGAAATGTTGTCTGTCTGAACTGTCACTGTTCCCTGAGGTAAGGACTTCTGAAAGTGTTGCAACGCTAGAAACACCACCCTCAGCTCTAGGACACTGATGTGCAGGTTGTACTCCAAGTTGGACCACAGACCTTGGACTGTTTGTCCCTGAAAAAATCCCCCCCACCCTATCAGGGAAGCGTTTGTGGTTAGAGTTGCTACCGGACTGGGTAACACAAACGGTCATCCTAGTGTTAGATCTTGACTGTGTATCCACCACAAGAGATCCTTTTTGCAAGAGTTCGTGATCAATATCTCATGAGATAGTGGAAGCTGTCGGTAAGACCACTGAGCGAATAGCATCCACTGAAGAATCCTCATATGCATCCTGCCTAAGGGGGCTACGATAAGGGAGGCTGCCATCAAGCCTAGTACTCTTAATATTTGTCGCGGAGGGACTCTCTTGCTTTGGAGAAGGACCGAAATTTGATGTCTGAGGTCTGACACTCTTGGTAGGGGGAGAGTAACTCGAGCCAGGGAAGTGTCTAGCTGTGCTCCTATAAATAAGATATGCTGTGACGGCGATAAGACAGACTTTCCAAAATTTACCGTTATGCCTAGAGAGGAGCCGAGGCTGATGGTGTAATCCCTGGCTTGCAGAAGACAATACTCTGTGGTGGCGGATAGGAGCCAGTCGTCCAGATAAGGAAACACCCGGAATCCCCTTTGTCTCAGGTGAGACGCTACTACTGCCATGCATTTGGTGAACACCCTGGGGGCTGAGGTGAGACCAAAGGGCAGAACGCAAAACTGAAAATGACTGGCTCCCAGCCGGAAGCGCAGACGATCTCTGGACGCCCTGGCCATCTTGATATGGTAGTACATGTCTTTGAGATCTACAGGGCACATCCAGTCGCCCTCCTGCAGAAAAGGAAGGATTGACTGCAGCGTGACCATCCGGAACTTTTCCTTTTTCACGAAGGCATTTAGTTTGCTAAGGTCCAAAATTGGCCTACAGTCCCCTGTTTTCTTTGGAACTAAAAAGAACCTTGAGTAAGTTCCGGATCCTATTTGGTCCGCCGGGACTGGTTGGATGACTCTGTTTTCGAGCAACCTTCTTATCTCTACGGTTGCCTGGTCTCGCAGACTGGGTGGAACGTCTGGGAGCTTTTTGGGGTTGGGTGGCATTCTGATGAATGGAATGCTGTAGCCTCTGGTAACTATGCTTTTTACCCAGGAATCTGATGTAAGATTTAGCCAGGCCTCTGGGTATAGCGCCAAGCGACCCCCGACTGCCTCCAGAGTAGGACAGTCGGGCCTGCACTCAGGAGTGCTGGAAGGGCTTCACAGAAAAAGTATCTCTGTCGCCCTGATTTTGCAGACCCCCTCTGCCGGCTGGGCGGTGTCTTCCATTTCTTCCCCCTCCTCTGCCTCTGGAGGGGGCCTCACTTTGGGTGGGCTGAAAGGATCCTGGAGTCTTTCGGAACCACATTTTTTCGCCTCATTGCCCTTTGGGGTAGGGTCTAGATGGGGTGGAAAAACGGACCCCTACAGCAGACAGGGTCTTCCCTTCTTGCTCACACCTCGTGAGAGTCTCCTTTACTTTGGGTCCAAACAAGGAGGCACCATCAAAGGGGGCGTTGGCAAAGGAAGACTTGAAGGCTTCCGCAAAGGAGCATAAGTGCAACCAGGATTGTCTCCTTAGGGCAATTGTTGAAGCTGCCACTCTACTCGACCCTTCGGCTGCATATGAAATCAGCCTCATGGACGAGTTCACTATGGAATTTAGGGTGTTAAGTTGGCTGTCACTTTCTCGGCGACAGCAGCATCTGTGTTTCCCTGGAGAGTATCTCCCAGTTCCTTAATGAGATCTCTCTGTAAACGTGTGAAATGCGTAAGGTAGTTGAGCGATCGGATGGAAAAAGTTGCAGAACTAAATACACGCTTCCCATACCGGCCCATTGTACTGGAATCCTTATTAGGGGGATGGACAGAGGGAGATGATTCAGACATCTCCTTCTTAGTGGCCACCGCCACCACCATAGTATCCACGGGAACTCCTTTTGTAAGGTAAGATTTGTCTTGGGGGGCCGTCATGTATTTGTTTGGCTTGCAGGGGACTGGTTCCACTGTATCAGGCGTTTCCCAAGCCCTCCGGGCTATTAGATCCATGAGTTTGTCAAATGGCGGGGTCACCCAGGAGGTAGAAGCTTGAGCCCCAAATGCCTTCAGCAAGACCGATTCATCCACAGAAGGGGTAAGGGTATGCCAGTCTCCTCTCTGTTTCAGGATTTCCAAAATGTCAGCAAACTAGACATCTTCAGAGGGGGACCGTGGGGACCCTTCTGCTTCCTCCAAATCGGTATCAGATGTGAGAGATTCCTGGGGGGAATCAATGCGTCTCCTCTTGCACAATCGTTTCCTCGGAACATCCTCAGTGGGGGCTTCTGGGGATGCATCCGTGGAACCAGGGTCGCCCTGTTGGGGCTGTCTGAGGCATTGGGTCTCGACGCTTGGTAGGGACCGAAGGCACAGAAGCAGAACGCGGGCCTTTCGGGGAAGGAGAAGAAGAGACTGATGATGTATGTATCTGATCAGACAAGACCTTCTTCATGATGCCGAAGGCAGTGGTGCCCCGATCCGAGGATCCGACCCGATCCGAAGATGGTGGTCATTTCTCCGGAACTGGAACCACGGGCTCTGACACCGAGGACGGATCCGAACTGATCTGAGCCGAGGCACCGAGGGGAAGAGTCGGAACCGACATCTCGGTTCGACTGTCCCCCCTGGAACCCAGGAAAGATCTTCGGCTCCGAGACTCTCCGGCTGGTTCCGAAGGAGTCGAGGTCAACGGGGCCGATAGCGCTACTGGAGGCTTCGGCACCGAAGGCTCTACGATCATCGGTTCTTCGATTCCTAGCTCCGATGACTCGACGGGTCTCGGAGGAGGAATAGTCTCGAGTTTCGAAACCAGCTGGGACGAAACCTCGATTAATTTGGACAGAGCTGAGTTCTCCATTAGCTTCTGTACCACTCGGTCCACATCGGAGTCGGAAAGCGGCCTCGAAGAACGGGTCGAAGGGGCCGAAGCCGTCACCGAGCGAAGGATAGAAGGATTTGGTACCTCTGATACCGGCTCCAAGACCTGAGTCTCGATCAGAGACAAGCGCTCGACGCCTGGCACCGAGGTCATAGGAGCCGGCGTCTGAATCTGGAAAGAGGTGCTTGGAGCCGATGACTTGGGCTCCGACACTCTTGAAGACTTCGACCCCTTCGAAGACTTGGACACTTGTTCAGCCTTGTCCAGGGCCTTTTGAAATTCGGGTTTAAGCAACCCTCTGTCAACCAACTTCCTGCGTCTTTCCAGCATGACCCTCCCACTAAAGGAATGACAAATGGAACAGTCTTCCTGCAAGTGGAGAGGGCCAGGACAGTAGACGCAGGATGAGTGGTTATCAGTAATGGACATCTTCTGTCCGCACTGACATCTCTTAAAGCCTGATTTGGCTTTCTCTGACATTTTGAATAGATATAGTATATGTCCAAAAACACAGCACACTTAGAAAAACACACTATATAAACATGTGTGTAAAATTTAAATGTCTATAATAATAATAATAATAATAATAAACCAACAGTTCTCTAACCTACTATATTATAGAAATATCCAAAACACAGCACACTATAATATATATATATATATATATATATATATATATATATATATATATATATATATATATATTGCAGGCCTTAACTAGTAAAAGTTAAACTATCTATTCTACCTGAAATACACTATCAAATAACACTCCTACACTATATTACTTATAAAAAAATCTATTTTAAACACTAAGAACTAACTATAAGTTGACTAGATGAAAAAATATAGAAAAATATAGAAAAAATATACTGGCACGAGCCTCTCATATGCGATCTGCTGCTAGCGGCAAACTAGATCTGAGGGTTAGCACCGTGGATCATGGGATATTACTGTGCCTCGAGCTTTCTCAAAGATGCGGAGCTGGTGATGTGGCCGACTCGGAGCCGAGGATCGGCTCCAGACCCCATGTGTAAGAACAAACGGCGAGATTGAACAATTTCACATAGTAGGATTTGTCCTCCGAGATACCCTGTTTGGATAAAATATAATAAAAGGCTCTACAGCCATGAGGGCCTGTAGCTCTGAAACTCTTCTTGCTGAAGTAATTGCTAGTAGCAGAGCTGTTTTCCATAAGAACTTTATTTCAGCGGTAGCAGCTGGTTCAAATGGAGGCAGGGTGAGCTTTTCCAACACATAATTGAGGTCCCATGCAGGCAGTGGTGATCTTCTAGGAGGCCTTAAATTTTTGGCTCCTCTAAGATACTGCTTTAGTAAAGGATGAGAAAAGATTGGTGGCTCTGTATTGTAATGAGCCGTAATGGCAGAGGCATGGATTTTAATTGATGAGAAAGATAGGCCTTTGTCAAGCATCTCAGTTAAGTATTGCAATATTTGAGGAATATTTGGTTCTGCTGTATCAGTTCCTTGTGCTTGATTCCAAGCACAGAATCTCTTCCATTTGTCAGCATAAGATTTTCTAGTACTAGGCCTTCTGGCTTCCAAAATGACATCCATCACAGATTTACTGGGAGGAGTTGTTTGTATAACTACATGATCAGCCATGCTGCCAGGTTCAGAGTCTGTAGCTGATTGTGCAGGATCTGATTGTTTAACTGGGACAGTAGTTGTGGTGTTTGAGGGAAGGTCCAAGCTGGGTACTGAGACAAGTTCCCTAGGATTGGGTACCAGTCCGTGGCAATTAGTATCATCTTTGCTTTCTCTTGTCTGACTTTTAGGAGGACCTTGGGGAGAAGAGGCAGGGGCGGAAAGGCGTAAACTGATAGGTTTTCCCAACTGAAGGATAGGGCGTCCACTTTCCCTGCTTGTCTGTGATTAGTCCTTGTGCAGAATTTTTTCAATTGATAATTTTGAGGAGAGGCAAACAGATCTATGTCTGGGCTCCCCCATTTCTCTGTTATCATGCTGAAGACTTGTGGATTTAGTTTCCACTTGTGAGGATCCATAAGGTTTCTGCTTAAATTGTCTGCCAGAGTGTTTTGTTTTCCTGGCAGGAATTGAGCTTGAAGATGTATTTGGTAGGTCAAAGCTGTGTCCCACAGTGCCATGGCTAGTGTGCATAGGGGGTAGGAGTGTGTGCCCCATTGCTTGTTTATATACCACATGACTGTGGTGTTGTCCGTCTTTATCAGTAGTCCTGGACGAAGTAAGTTCCT
The DNA here is from genome assembly GCF_019279795.1 of Protopterus annectens. Lineage (NCBI taxonomy): Eukaryota > Metazoa > Chordata > Ceratodontiformes > Protopteridae > Protopterus > Protopterus annectens. The sequence goes on from NC_056730.1 coordinate 69,013,782, forward strand.
GAAGGCTGTTAGAGCATTTTGAACAGCTAGCATCTCTTTCTGGTTGATATGTAGATGCATTTGTTTTGGTAACCATATGCCCTGAATGCATCTTCCTGCCATGTGGGCCCCCCAGGCATAATCTGATGCATCTGTTGTTATGGTCTGGCTGGCAGGGGGTAGAGTGAATGGCCGTCCCATGTTTTGGTGGCATGCCTTTGCCCACCATAGAAACTCCTGTTGCAGACGGAATGAGAGGAATCATTGTTTCCAGACTGTGAGAATGTTGACTCCATAAACTTTTTAGGTACCATTGAAGTTTCCTCATATGCAGTCTTGCATATGGAATCGGTATGATGCAGGATGCCATGAAGCCCAGAGCCTGCAGAATTTGTCTTGCAGAAGACTGGGTTTTTGTTGCCATCAGTTTGAGGTAAGTAGTCAGTTGGCTTTGCTTGTCTGGCGTGAGGTAAGCCATCTGGGCAGTTGTATTCGAGCTTGCACCCAGGAATGTTATCTTTTGAGAGGGTACCAGTTGTGATTTCTTTTCGTTTGTGTACCCTAGGCATGTTAGAAGCCTTTTCATAAACACCAGGTGTCGAAGAAGAGTGTCCTTGTTCTCTGCTTGAATGAGACTGTCGTCCAAGTAAGGATATATTTGTATACTTTTTTGTCTGCAAAATGCAATTACTGGTGCCAGGCACTTTGTTAAGACCCTGGGCGCAGTAGATAAGCCAAAGGGCAGTGCAGAGAATTGGTAATGGATTAAGCCAGCCTTGAATCTGAGGTATCTTCTGCACGATTGTCTTATTGGGACATGCAGGTATTTCTCTTTTAGGTCTAAAGGTCACCAGCCAAGCATTCTAGCCCAGCATGGGCAGAAGTTGCTGCAAAGTTAGCATTTTGAATTTTGGAATGTCCAGGTTGTTGTGTCTTTCGGCTTATCCCGGTTAGGGCTTGCCACAGCAGAACTCCTGTCCGCTAATGTTTGGTAGTGGATTTGTACGTGCTGCGTTACCAGCCCTGACGCACAACCTTCAACGAAGGCACGCCCATTCACGCATGCCTCCACACAGAAGACGCTCTAGCTAAGAATCGAATGCGACAACGTCTTGCTGTGAGGCAACAATGCTACCGCAGCACCACTACCCAGGTATGTGTTCAAAATCGATAAATCCAGCATTGGCCGCCAGGCCTTGTCCTTTCTGGGTACCAAGAACAGTCGAGTAAAAACCTTGTCCTTTTTCCTGTTCTGGTACTGTCTGAATGGCCCCCATATCCACGAGGGACGTAACCTGTTTCTGTGCCTCTGCCCATTGATTTTTTTGGTAGATCTGGCCAACCATTTTCCATTGGCAAAGTGTGGAAATAGAATCTGTATCCTTGTGCTACAATGTTTAGTACCCACTTGTCCTGGGTTATTAACTGCCAGTTTTGAGCAAAAAGTGCTAATTTTCCCCCAATGGGTGCTGCCAAAAGATAAGTGCTTGCTGCAGGCAGAGGGAAGTCATTGGGATTGCTTTCTGTAGGTTTGCGCTTTATCTCCTCCAGATTTGGAGGTGGAAGCGCCCCATTGCTTTGACCTGTATGAATCTTGCACCTGGTATCTGGAACCTTTAGGGCGTCTGGATTTGCCCCTTTAAGCTCTGTCTGACACAGGAAAGGACCAATTTTTTGTAGGCCAATGTCTACTGAATCTTGGTGGCTGCATTTGTAAGACGTCTAACAGTTTGCATAGAATTAGCTTTGTCTTTCATTTTCTTTAAAACCTCTTCTGCCTTAATACCAAACAGAGAATCATGCTGTAAAGGTGCAGCTAGCAATTTAGCTTTAACATGATCAGGCAAATTTTGTTCCTTTAACCAGGTATGCCTCCTAATCACCGATCCAGTAACTGCGGCCCTGCAAGAGGCCTCTAAGGAATCAAAACCACATTGCAAAGTATGCTTTCCAACTTGTTCAGCTGCATGCAATAATTCCTGCAATTCTTTATTCTCTGCACATTCTGAAATCAACATCATTTTCTGTTTCAGCAATCCCATAACATGTTGTTGGTACTTAAGCATATGAAATTGACAGTTTAAGGCCCTGATTGCCAAGGTTGCAGATGTATAAACCTTTTTTCCCCCATCTGTCCAGTGCCCTTGAATCTCTGTCAGAGGGGGTAGGATCTTTTGCTGTTGAGGCCTTAATTCCCTTTAGACCTTGTGAAACAGTTTCAGGATCAGCAGCAGGGTTTCTAAATAAAAATTTATGTGAGTCAGGGACCCTGCAATATCTGTCAGGCTTACTGGGAGCCGGAGCTAAGGAGTCAGGGGACAAGCTTGACTCCGAAAACATCATCCACAATGTCTAAAACAGGGGGAATGGCTAAAGGCCTGTGCTGAGGGAGAAGGAGGAAATCCCTGAGCCTCTTTTTAGATTCTGAGAAGTCTTGACTCTCCCAGTGAAAATGCTCCCTCAAAGTATGCAATGTTTCTCCAAATGAATAATCCTCAGGAGGAGATGCAGATGGAACAGATTCCTCAGCATCAGAATCCTCATAGGGAGGCATAGATAATTCCTGATCAGAAGAAATAGAAACCTGATCTGAAAATTCATAATCAGTGTCTTGCCTAGGCCTCTTATCAGGAGGGGGATGGGTACCCCTGATCAAGGTAATAAGGTCTTCAGCCATTTTGATCATCTGTTTTTTAGGCATAGAGGCCTGTGCACATGGCTCATGCGTCAGTGTTTTAGTTTTACAAGTTGCTTTATTCTTTGGTTTTGCAGCTTTCGTCGGTTTGATATACAAATGTTGAGGTCTGAATACACCCTCAGTAGCCGGTGCCTGCTCAGCGGCTCCGGACCCATCCGAGGGAGATACATCCGTCGGTCCAATACCTTGAGTATCTTGTGGCAGGCGCCTCACTGAGCACCGGCGAACCGGCGACTGGCTTAGGAGAAACTTCATCATCGGTTTTGGATCTCGACTGCCTTTCTCTGTCCTTTTCTTTGCGTTTTTTTATGTACTCCAGTAGTCGGATTACTATCCGACGACATTTCTGGGTAGTTAAATCTGTTTCCAAAATACTTTGATGCAAAAATATACTGACGCTTAATAGTGCGTTGGATAAATCTAGCACAAAACTGACAGCCAGGCACGTTGTGATCAGGACCTAGGCAAGGAATACAGTATAAATGGAAATCCTTATGAGGTATTTGCTTTCCACAAGTAATACAATTATTAACTTTTTCTGACATTGGTAAAAAGCAAGAAAAATGTTTCCCCCACAGGGTACTTAGCTTTAGTGAAGACTTCGGTTCTGAAACTCAAACTTGAATATTTCAGTAGTCGGCCAACCGGCACTTGCGAAATGCTTCTGCTTCGGGCACCGCGGGGCAAGAAAGACTAAAGAAAATGGCATTGGCTGCATGTTTTATACCCCTGCCGACCTGATGTCATGGAAGAGGAGACAGCAACTGACGCAGGACCCAAGACTTTGGAATTCAGGCCGACTGAGGGCAACCTGCCAGCAGATTACCCAAATGTAATGACTGCAACAGTGAAACACAAAGAACATCTTGTTCAGTGCACTGAGATCCAAAATGCTAAGACTCATAGCGTTTAGCAGCATAACCTTGGGGTCGTTTTTTGATGGAATTTTTATGTCGGGGAATTTTATCCTTGTGACATTGCCTAAAAAAGACACTAGCCAGGTCTCCAGAGATTCTTTCTCTGGTCAGCTCTATCAGAATTCCTGAGGAGCAGCCCAATTGCTTACCTCTGGAGACCTGGTTTTGCGGACTCCCTATGCCATGGTTGGAGCATCTTCCGGATGAGTTTTCCCCTCTGCCCCGGGGGGGGGGGGGGATTGCTCACCACGTGTATAACAGAAAGGCCCTTGGGATTTTTTTAACCACATCTTTCTGCCCCTCTGATTCCTGGAGTAGGATCGTTGAGGGGTGGAAAAGTGTATGGCCATGGCAGACAGGGTTTTTCCATCCTTCTCACACCTGGCTAGTGCGTCCTTAACTTTTGGTTCAAACAAGGAAGACTCATCAACAGGAGCGTTGATGAAGGAAGACTTGAAGGGGTCTGCAAAATCACATAAGCACATCCAGGCGTGACATCTCATGACAATGCCTGAAATGGCTGTTCTGGTTGCCCCCTTGGTTGTATGAGCTATCAACCGCATAGAAGAGTTAGAAATGGGATGGCAAGCTGAGAGGAGACTTTATCTTGCACCTCTTCAGGTAATACCCCTGCGAAAGTACCTGAAAGTTCTGTAATCAGGTCCCTTTGGAGACATGTAAAATCTGTCATGTAATTAAGTGACCGTAAGGCGAAGGTCACTGAAGTGCAAGTCCGCTTCTCTAATCTGTCTATCGTCTGTCACTGATGGAGGATGGACAGTCGGAGCTTTCTTCTGTAAGTTCTTTCATTGTGGCCGCCGCCACAACCATGGAATCTCCTGCCAAACCTCTGGACCAGTGAAGGTGGTCTTCTGGTGGAGAGAGAATTTTATCAGGCCTCCGGGGAAATGGCTCACTGTTATCAGGGGGCCTTTTCCAGGCACAGTGCATGATGAGCTTAATCAGCTCATCTGCAGGTAGGGTCACCCAGGAAGTAGAAGGTCGAGCACGGAAGGCTTGTAAGTATACAGCTTCCTCAGTAGAAAGGTTGATGGGCTTCCAATCGCCCCTCTATTTCAGGATCTCCAGGATGTCTCCGAATGAGACATCTTCAGGGGGTGACCGTGGGGACCCTTCTCCCTCATCGAAATCTGTATCTTCGGTGATGGATTCCTCTGGGGAATCCAAGGGATTCCTCTTGCACATTCTCTTTTGGGGTGTCTCCTCAGTGGGATCTTCTGAGGAGGACTCTGAAGAGTAGATGCCCTGGAGCAGGGTTTCTTGCTGCTCCCATGCTTTAAGTCCCTGCATTGTGGGCTGTGTTAACTGCATGCCAAAGGAAATGGAAAGGTCAGGTTCCGATAATGGAGGTGCCAACTGCATGCTTACAGAAAAAAGAACCCTTGCCATCACCTGGAAAGCAGGTCCACCCAAAGAGGGATGGGAGCCTGGAACGGAGAGGGACAACCTTGGAACCGGGGTCACACCCCATTCCAATGAGCCCGCTTCCAGGATAGGAGCCCTGAGAGGACTAGGAGCTGCTGAAACATCCAGAACCATAGACGGTGCCATAGAAAAATATTGGTGCCAAACTAGGGGTCACGGTGCCGACAAAGCAGTCATGGTCCCAAGGGTGGATTGACTCCAAATGGAGGAAAGTTGAGAGGGTAGGCTCCAGAACCATGGAGGGTAACATTACCGGAACTGAAGACGTAGGTACTGGGATAGACATCAGAACCGAGGGCTCCAAAAGCCTAAGAAGAGGTTGAAGGAGGATATGTTGGAGTCTGTGCAGAGAGGAGGGAGGTCTTGGTAGGAGTTGAAATCCCTCTGGCTGCTAAGAGCTGATCGACAAGCCTCACTACATCCATTTTGGAAAGACTCCTGGTGGAACGTGTTGATACTCCGGAAGGAGAGTCAGGTCTCTCGAGAAAAGGACTATACTGCTGTCCACAAAAGGGGTCGATTGCCGGTAAGTATTTGGTCCCGGGCAAAATTTCAGTTTTCGGCACTGAGGAGGATGGAGCCATGAAAGAAACTGTTGGTGCCGAAATTGTGTCTGGTACCAAAGTAACTGTCGGCACCGAAGCAGTTATCAAAGTTGTTGGTATCATGGTAGGTGTTACCGACTTCAACACCGTAGAGTGAGTTATAGGCTATGGTGCCGTAACAGAGCAATTTTGGAAATTTTGGTGTAGGTTTAGATACTGTCTGAGAAGATTTAGGTTCCTTGGAACTTGGAGAAGTAAGAACCGAATGGGCTTCGCTTTTCTGGGAGGTGTTGAGACCTCCGCCTCAGAAAGGGCCTCCGAAAAGGGAGATTTCAGTAATCCCTTCAGAATTAATTTATTTTTCCACTCTGCCAAAGTGCGAGAGCTAAACCTTTTACAAATGTCGCATGGCGGTTTCAGGTCAGGAACTCTGAGGCAGCAGACATACAAAAGATGCCCATTTGAGTTGGGCATCTTTAGGCCACATTTGTCACACTGCTTGAACACTGTAATTTCTTGCTTGGCAGACATCGTGTCATGATTTTGGCTAACCAGACAGAAATAGTATAACAATGCAGTCACAACTTCTTGCTAGAAAACAAGTTATTTTAAAGATAAACACACATGCACACAGAAGGAAATATTTTTTTTTTTTTTTTAAGAAAGGCAGAAAGGGGAAATACCAACAATGGTAAAAGCAATTACCACAAGAGTAAGGGAGGGGCCTGTACCAACAATGGTACTAATAATACCAAAAGGTAGGAAAAGGGAAGAAACTCACATGCGCAAAGCACAACAGTGCAGAGGAAGAGGTAGAAGGTATCAGAAAGAAAACAGAAGAAAAAAATATATATATACATACATACATACATATACATGGGAACACTATTATCCTGAAATTCTGAAATATCGAATTTCAGAATCCCAAGATTATAAAGCCGAAAGCTCAAAATTCCGAGACCTCAGAAGTGCGCATTTCAAAATCCTGAAGTCTGGAGATGTTGAAGTAGCGCTTCTGGTGTTGCGGTTTGTGACTGGATAGCTGGAAGTTCAGGTAAGTATTTATGTGTAAGGGTTTTGGTTGGGGGCTTTGGTGTGTGTCTTGTTACTGTGATGTGTGCGCGTGAGGGGAATGTACCTTGTATGGTGGTGTTTTCGTGTGTTTGTCTGTGTAGTGCGACCTTGGAGTTAGTATATTTAAGTAAGGGGTGCAGGGGGGCTTGCCCCCCCCGCTTGTATGTAGTGTAGGTTTGTGTGTGGGGGGGAAGGTGTGTGTGTGTGTGTGTGTGTGTGTGTGTGTGTGTGTGTGTGTGTGTGTGTGTGTGTGTGTGTGTATGTATGGTTAGTGTAGGATTTGCGATTTTGAAATTTGCACTTTTGGGGTTTCAGGATTTTAAGATTTCGGCTTTATGATCTCGAGATTCTGAAATTCAGTATTTCAGGATTTTGGGATTATAAAATGAACATATATATATATATATATATATATATATATATATATATATATATATATATATATATATATATATATATATATATATATATATATATATATATAAATAAATATATATATATCAATCAAAAGTTTCACTACTTAGCTGAGAGTTGGCTTGGCACATCTTAACAAGTACGTGGCAAATGGGATCTGAAAAAATAAGGAGAGGGGTACTACGGGTAGGACTTAGCTTGAGAGTTTTTTTTGGCTGGATCGAGCTTGTTTATTGGCTGAGTCGATTCCAAGGACGGAACTGAAGCCCATTAGTAAGGAATGAATGAAGATTTACATAATCAGATCTGCTATTATATGAAGAATCTGCAATAATCTTTTTAGTTATTCCTTGCTACTGAAAAAACACATTTAACATTTAAATAACTGCATAGAAGCAGCAGTACAAAACCAAAATAAACAAGCCCCTTTGGTGTACCCTTAGTATAAATAGGTCATACAACAAAGAAAGAATATCCTGGCCAAAAACAGGAAGGGTTATTCTCAACAAGACAAAAAAAAGTACAGTTTTGTACCTACCATAAATGTAGATGTTCGAAGATCCACATTGCTGCAGTCCTTACACTTGGGTAGTCCGCTGTCCTCGGTCGGCCCGAATATCAAAGTATAAGGCTGACGTCGGTCAAGGCGCATTTGACTGACATCAGGACGTCAGGGTACAAATGCGCATGACCGACGTCATATCCTCAGTCTTTTCTTGCCCCAGATGTCAGAAGACCCTAAAAATAAAGGTCAAAACCAAAAGACAGCAAACAAACAACCAACCACCCTTGCACTAATTATATGTACAATATATACAATATACACAATATTTACAACCCAACCCACACAACCACCTCTAACTACAGAGGGAAGGAGGGAGGTAAATTGGACTGCAGCAATGTGGATCTTGAACATCTACATTTATGGTAGGTACAAAACTGTACTATGTTCTTCATCTCACATTGCTGCAGTCCTTACACTTGGGTAGAATCCCAAAGCAGAGGTAAGGGAGGATGGCCAAACTATAAGGAAGCAGGAGCTGCCAAAATGCCCTGCAAAACAGCAGTGGCAAAACCAGCCCTGGATTTAGAGTAAAGTGGTAGGTGATAATGCCTAGAGAAAGTATGCACTGAACTCCAAGTAGCTGCCTCCAAAATATCCTTGGTTGCCACCCCCCTCAAAAAGCTGTCAAGTAGCAGTAGCCCTAGTGGAATGAGGCCTAATCCCAGCTGGAATCTCCTTGCCATGATGGGAATAACAGAAGGCAATGCAAAACCCAATCCACTTAGAAATAGTTTGTTTTGACACAGGCTTGCCCTGAGAACTCAAAGCAAAAGAAACAAATAACTGCTGAGACTGCCTGAACCCTTTAGTTCTGTCCAAATAATATCGCAACTGCCTGTGTACATCTAAAGTGTGCAAAATCTTTTCCCCTTTATTTTGGGATTTGCATAAAAGTAGGCAAATGAATAGTTTGGTTTAAAGCCACACTAGAAACCACTTTAAGCATAAAGGAAGGATTAGTAAAAGATACCCTATCCTTATGGAAAATTAAGAAAGGCTCAACCGCCATAAGGGCCTGTAATTCAGAAACCCTTCTTGCCGAGGTAATGGCCAACAAAAAAGCAGTCTTCCATGATAAATATTTCAACTCAGTAGTAGCTGCAGGCTCAAAAGGTTGTAGAGTGAGTTTCTCCAACACAAAATTGAGATCCCAAGCAGGAGTAGGAGCTCTACGTGGGGGTCTTAAATTCTTTGCCCCTCTAAGAAATTGCTTGAACAAAGGATGAGAAAACAATGGTGGGTCACAGTCATAGTGAGCTGAAATTGCTGCAGCATGAACCTTAATAGAAGAGAAGGACAAACCTTTGTCCAGTAACTCAGTAAGATATTGAAGAGCCACACTTAAATTAGGCTCAGAAACATCAAAATCCTTTGCTGTACTCCAAAATAAAAATCTCTTCCATTTATCTGCGTACACTTTCCTTGTACTAGGCCTTCTAGCTTCCAAAATCACATTCAAAACTTGTGGAAGTTGAGACCCTCTATGGTTCAAAACAGAATATGCCAGGCTGTTAGGTGAAGAGTGAAGTTTGACATTGAGCAAATGACTGTCCTCCTGGAACAACAGGTGTGGAATCGAAGGCAAAGGCCATGGAGGCTTCCGTACCAGACTTCTCAGTAATGGGTACCAGTGCTGTCGAGGCCAATCTGGAGCTATTAAAATCATCCTTGGCTTGTCCTGTCTGACCTTTAGAAGTACCTTTGGGAGGAGAGGCAGAGGTGGAAAGGCAGACACATGAAGATTGCTCCAATTGAAAGAAAGAGCATCCACTTTCCAAGCTGTGGGATGAAACCTTTTCGTGCAAAACTTTGGCAGCTGATGGTTTAGTGGAGAAGCGAACAGATCTATGTCTGGAGTTCCCCATGACACTGTCAATTTCTGAAATACATGAGGATCCAATTTCCACTCGTGGGGATCCATAATTGTCTGCTCAACACATCTGCTAAGGAGTTCTGTGCTCCCGGCAGAAACCTTGCCTGAATATTGAGCTGTAAACTGAGAGCAGTCTCCCACAAAATCATTGCTTGCCTGCATAGAGGATAAGAATGTGTTCCCCTTGCTTGTTGATGTACCACATGACAGTTGTGTTGTCTGTTAGAATCAACACCTGCCCTGGAAGAAGTAAATCCTTGAAAGCTATTAATGCAAACTGGACTGCTAACATCTCCTTCAGGTTGATATGTAGATGATGTAGTCTGGCAGGCCACTTGTCTTGTATCCACTTTCGATTTAGATGAGCTCCCAAGCTTTGTCTGAGGCATCTGTCGTTAAAATCTGACTCGCCTCTGGCGGGTCACAGAGAGTCCCTTGTTTAGGTGACATTCCTGAGCCCACCACAAAAATTCCTTTTGAATGCAAGGTATTATTTGAATGACAGTGTCCAGATCCTGGCAGTGCTGTGTCCATACATTTTGAGATACCATTGCAGCTTCCTCATATGCAGTTTGGCATTGGGAAGCACCAGAATACAAGATGCCATGAACCCTAAGGCTTGAAGGACTGTCCTTGCAGTCAGCCCGGACTGATGAGAAAGTTGATGGAAGTAAAGGGAAAGATTCTTTTGTTTGTCCGGGGTCAAAAAGGCCATCTGGGATGCTGTATTCAGTCTTACACCCAGAAAGCACATGTCCTGAGAGGGTACTAGACTGGACTTTATTTCGTTCACAGAATACCCCAGGCATCTTAGCACTGCTATCACATATTCCAAATGATGAAGAAGCTCTTCCCTTCCTTGAGCCAGAATCAGGCAATCGTCCAAATAAGGATAGATCTGTATTCCTTTTAGCCTGAAGAAAGCTATCACTGGAGCCAGAACTTTCGTGAACACTCTGGGCAGTAGATAAGCCAAAGGGCAATGCAGAGAACTGATAGTGAGAAGTCCCAGCTCGAACGCAGATAATTCCTGCAACTTAGTCTGATAGGAACATGAAGGTAAGCCTCCTTGAGATCCAAAGTTACCATCCAATGATCTTTGCCCAGCAGAGGTAAAAGCTGTTGTAACGTCAACATTTTGAACTTGGGAATGTCCAGATAAGTGTTGAGGATAGATAAATCCAAAATTGGTCTCCACGTGTTCCCCTTTTTGGTACTAGGAACAGGCGAGAATAAAATCCTAGGCCCACTTCTGGCATAGGGACCGGCTGTATGGCCCCTAGTTGAAGTAACAGAGAAATTTGCTTGTGAGCCTCTATTCTTTGTTGAGGAGGAACGTCTGGCATGCCTCTGAAAGGAGGCAAAGTATGGAAATAAAACCTGTAACCGTGGTGTATGATATCCAATACCCATCTGTCTTGGGTAATTAAACTCCAATTTTCTTTGAAAAGTGCCAACCTTCCTCCCAAAGGTGCTGCCAGGCGAAGGCTCTGGCAGCTGAAAAGGTAGGTCATTGGGTCTGTTTACGAAAGGACTGACCCCTGCCCTCACCTGAAGACTGTGCAGGAGAACTCCCTGTTCTAGGCCTGAAAGAGCCCTGAGCTCTGCCCCTACCACGCCTAGATCTACCCTAGACTGGGAATCATAAGAAGGATACGTCCACCCTTTAGAAGGCCAATTTCTACTAAACTTTGGAGGCTGAACCTGCAAAAAATCTTTAACAGTCTGCATAGACTTAGCCTTGTCTTCCATTTTCTTTAAAACTGCCTCAACAGGAGAACCAAACAACACATCAGATTGTAAAGGAGCATCTAAAATCCTAGTTTTAACATGGTCAGATAAATTTTGATCCCTCAGCCAGGCGTGCCTGCGAAGAACTGACCCAGTGGCAGCCACCCTAGACGAGGCCTGTACAGCATCAAAACCACATTGCAAAGAATGCTTACCCACCTGTTCAGAAACATGTACTAAATCTTGTAACTCTTTACAATCAATACCTTCCGCCAGAGCATCAACCTTAGACTTCAATTGTGAAAGGAGATAGTTTTGGTATTTCAACATGTGAAACTGGCAATTCAAAGCCCTCATAGCTAGACTGGAAGAAGTATAAACTTTCTTTCCCCATCTATCCAAGGCCCTGGCCTCTTTATCTGCAGGAACCAGATTCTTGACAACAGAAGCCTTAACACCTTTAGGCCCCTGGCTAACAGTTTCTGGGTCTGCCCTAGGACTCTTAAAAAGATACTTATGAGCTTCAGGCGCCCTGTAATACCTATCCGGTTTAACAGGAGCAGGAGGCAAAGAATCAGGATTAAGAGAAGCCTCTGTAAAAACATCTTCCACTACATCCAAAACAGGAGGTATAGCCAAAGGCCTATGCTGGGGTAAAAACAAAAATTCCCTAAGCCTTTTCCTGGAATCAGAGAAGTCCTGACCTTCCCACTTAAAATGCTCCCTCATGGAATGAAGAGTTTCTGAAAAGAAAAATCCACAGGAGGAGAAGCAGAAGGAGTAGAATCATCCACATCAGAATCAGAATAAGGAGAGTACTCCTGCAAGTCTTCAGCCGAAGACTCTGAAACATCCGAAGCCTGCTCAAAACTCCCTAGCTCAGGCTCCACCCTAGGTCTCTTATCAGGAGGGGCAAAGAACCCTAATCAAAGTAATCAAATCTTCTGCCATTTTAAGCATATGCTTCTTGGGCACAGTTCCAGAAGAACTAGGGGTGACGCCAACTGAAGCTAAACCTGGCCTGCCTCTAGGAGAAGCCTTGGAAACAGAAGGAGAGGGCCTAATCACCCTAGGCAGGAGGGTATAGTAACCTGAGAAGCCCCCTCACCCTGACCTGCCTCCTGAGAGGCCACATCCTGCAATAACAAAGTCTCTCCTGGGAACCCAAGAAACCTCGGTGGAACCACCGGCTCCACCGACACCTCTAAAGAACCGGCGTCCGGTACAGACGGTTCTTCTAGCCTAGGCTTAACTGCTTTGTCCTTGCGCTTCTTCGAAGAAGCGGGCCGAGCATCCGACGGCATTTTATAATGCACCGCTTCAAAGACTAACCTGGCACAATCTAATCTCCTCTTTATAGTGCGCTTATTGAATCTAGCACAAGAGCGACACCCAACAACGTCGTGCTCAGGCCCTAAACAAGGAATACACAAAGTATGATAGTCTCTATGCGGTATCTGTTTCCCACAAGAAATACAATTATTCACTTTTTCTGACATCCGGTAAACCACTGAGGCAAGAAAAACTAAAATATTCCCCAGCGGTACTTAGCCAACTTTGACTCGGTCTGAAACTCCGAAATCGAAAAATTTCAGAACGCCAACCGGCACTTGCAATACTGCTTCTGCATCGGACCATGCGGCAAAAAAGACTGAGGATATGACGTCGGTCATGCGCATTTGTACCCTGACGTCCTGATGTCAGTCAAATGCTCCTTGACCGACGTCAGCCTTATACTTTGATATTCGGGCCGACCGAGGACAGCGGGCTACCCAAGTGTAAGGACTGCAGCAATGTGAGATGAAGAACATCCTCTTCAGTTTCTTCAAGCAACTTAGGGGACTAATCAAGTCAACCAAAGCCAACTTTAAGGCAAAAATTGCCTCCCAGGCTAAGGATAATGATAAGGCACTTTTAAGTTATGTAGCGGGTTGTCAGCCCACCTACCACAACTCCTACACATAACACACAGCATACACAAAAACTAAGATATGTGGAGGTACTCACAAAAAATCTGCCCAAACACCAGAGACTTCCAAAACACATACATATTAAACCAAGCATAACACCCAAAGTTACACATAACGACAGAAGCACAACTGTCTCACCATCAAAGCCCATAAGGCAATGCACATCCACTCCAAATATCCTAGTCGCAGGAGACTCTACAGTGAGACACACACAAGTCTCCCTCACCAGGCAGAACAAGGAGAAAGTTGCAGTCAGCTGTCTTTCTGGTGCCAAGATTCGTCAGATCATGCAGGTACTCAGGTCTCTCAACAAGTACCATTATGTTTCAGTCGTAGTACATGTTGGTGTGAAAGACTTGAGATGTACCTCCCTGGACTACATGAAGGGAGACATGATTGAGCTCTGTGTGTGTCACAGGCAGGTATGTCCCTGGCCTTGAGCAGCATATTACTCTCACCTAGGATGACACCACAACATAAACAGGAAATCAACAACTTCAGTTATTGGCTTAGTTTCTGGTGTCATTCTAAGGGAATCCAGTTTCTGCCAGCTTGGGATGACATGATCGACAGACCTCTCTGCTTTGCCAGAGATGGTCTTCATCTACCACCCCTGGGATTTCAGTTACTGACAAAGGCTCTTGCTACCCCCATAGTGTCTTTTTTAGGCAATGTCACAAGGATAAAATTCCCCGACATAAAAATTTCATCAAAAAACGACCCCAAGGTTATGCTGCTAAACGCTATGAGTCTTAGCATGAAACTGCACTCCCTGGAAGAAGTCCTCACCTTGGAAGATACTGACATCTGTGGAGTCACATAGACCTTGTTCAAGGCTGTGGACAGCACCCCAGGCATGCCAGGTCACACCTCCCAGCACATGTTCAGACCACGAATGAAAGGCGCAAAAACTAAGAGGCAATGCATCAACATTCATTAAAGATAAATACACCTCCAGATTAGTTAAATTATATGATTCCCTAGAGACACTTCAGGTGCACCTAACTGTTGGTAAGACACCTATTCAAGTCACTGGCAGCTACAGGACCCCCTCCATAAATCAAGACACAAACTCTGCCTACTTGGATCTACTGGAATCCATCAAGATACATCCGAAGACCATGGTTCTTGGTGATTTTAATTACCCATTCATTGACTGGGTAAATTACTTCTGCTCAAACTCACTTGCCCAAAAGTTTGTAGAGTTCATTAACTCCCAACACCCTGGACCAGCTGGTGGGAACCCCAACTACGGGCGCCAGTATCTTGGATCTGGTGCTTACCAATATGGGGGAACCACTGTAGCACCCCCACTGTGAGGTCTTCCCTTGCCAGATCTGACCACAAATAAGTCTCATTCAAAGTAACTATCACACCAGACCCCCCCCCTGCAGCAACTAAACTAAAAACTTCTCCAAAGAAGATTATATCCTTCTAAAGGATGGTATAAATAGCTCCACTGCACACCCCCCCTCAGATGGAACTGGCAACTATGTAGAGTCCAACATTAATGCTTTTTACAAACACCTGTATAACTGCATTCACGTGGCCATACTGGATAGGACCAAAACAAGCTTGTCAAGGAAGAGCAAACTTGCCTGCTGACCAACTGCCACTAACAGGCTTTACAATAAGAAGAAGAAATTGTTGTCTAAAAGTTAAGAGGGAGTGGGCCCTAAACTGGAAACACTCCCTCCTCAACATAAACAAGTAAATAAGACTTCTTGTGAAGTCTTGCAAAGCAAAATTAGCGTTCTCAACTAAGGACAACCATAAGACATTGTTTAGTTTCATCAGTAGCTTAAAAGGTAAGACCCAGATTTGTGCCCAACTGCTAGTTAATGATACCACATACACTGAGCCTGTGGATACAGCAAACTTGTAAGCAGGCAGGTTCTGTGAAAACTTCACTCCCCTGTCCCCACCCACATACCCCATGACATTCCTTCCACCTGAACCCCAGCTTGTATCTCTAGAGAACAAGTCGTAAATGTCCTCTCTAAGTCCAAGAGCACAGCATCTATAGGACCTGATAACATCCTGGCTGCATCCTACATGGGCTCCAGCAAGAATTAGCAACACTACTGGGTACGCTTTTCAATCAGTCTAAGCACCAGCTTCGTACCAACTAAATGGAAAACGGCCATCTTTATCCCCTTGCACAAAGGTGGTGCTCCTACTGACTTTGCGAACTACAAACCTATTAGCTTGTCTAGCCTTACTTGCATGGCCATGGAGCGAATCATCATGGACCTTATCAACAAAGATATAGGTAATCTCCAAACACCTGATCCTACTCAGTTTGGATTTGTCAAAGGGAGATCATGCCTGTTAAACCTGGTGGACTTCTTCGAGACAGTCACTAGAGCCCTGGACGAGGGGAAAACTGTGCATACAGCCCACCTGGACTTGGCCAAGGCATTTGTCACTATTCCCCACTCAGGCATTATCGACAAACTCACCCAGCTAGGTATCAACTTTTATATTGTTGGGGGGGGTCGCTAACTGGCTCATCTACAGAACCCATACAGTCAAAATAGGGGAATCCACCTCCAACAGCAGACACAATAACCAGTGGTGGTCCACAGGGATCAGTTCTGGGACCTCTACTGTTTAGAATCTATGTCTCCGAAGTACAAGCAAAAAAGTACAGTTGTATACACTTACCACAAATGAAGATGTTTGAGTGTATTCACTGTTGCAGTCATCACTTGTGGGCTGGCCTGAATATCAGAGTAAAGGATTTACCTCCTGCATCATCTGTCCTGGGACTGTGGCTGACGTCAGGTCGACAGGGCTATAAAGGGTGGCAGCCGACGCCATTACATTAGTTTTTCTTGCCCCCCCACAAGAGGTAGGAGCCCCTAAGAGGATACAGAAATAAGGGGGAAGGTGGGAGGGAAACAGGACTGCAACAGTGAATACACTCAAACATCTACATTTATGGTAAGTGTACACAACTGTGCCATGTTCTTTGTGTTTCACTCTTGCAGTCATGACTTGTGGGAAGATTCCCAAAGCTGAGAAAGTGGGTGGAGGCATGCTGTACAGGTTATGGGGATGGTAGCATACCCTGCAGGACTGTAGATGCACATCCTGCCCTTGTTTTGGAGAATGTAGCCGTCTGGTACTGCTTGGTGAATGTGTGGATAGATGTTCATGTAGCAGCCTCCAGAATATCCTTGGTAGAACCCCCCTCATGAAGGCAGTGGCGGTAGAGGCTGCTCTTGTGGAATGGGATCTAACAGTTTTGGGAGGACTCGTTCCATGGAAGGCATAGCAGAAATGTATGCAGTGAGAGATCCATTTTGAAATGGACTGCTTTGTAATGGGATTCCCCTCTCACCCAGGGGCGAAAGAAACAAGTAGCTGGTCAGATTTCCTGACTGATTTGGTCCTGTCAAGGTAAAATCTCAATTGTCTGTGTACATCCAGAGCATGCAGATTTCTTTCTCCTTTATTGGTAGGTTTAGGAAAGAATGTGGGTAAGGTGTATGGTCTGGTTGAGGGTTACATCAGAGACCACCTTAAGTATAAAGGAGGGGTTGGTTCTCAGAGTGACCCTGTCTGCATGGAAAATGATGAAGGGCTCAGTGGCCATAAGGGCCTGGAGCTTAGATACCCTCCTGGCAGAAGTGATGGCTAGCAAGAAAGCAGTCTTCCAAGAGAGAAACCGGAGATCGGCTGAGGATGCTGGCTCAAAAGGGGGCAAAGTCAATTTTTCCAAGACAAAGTTCAGATCCCAAGCTGGTGCAGGTGGTCTTCTATGTGGTCTGATGTGAGCCACACCTCTGAAGAACTGTTTTAAGAGGTGTTGAGATATCAACTGCTGCTTCACATGGACATAGGCTGAGATAGCTGAAGCATAAATCTGGATAGAGGAGTAAGACAGCCCCTTTTCTAGAACCTCTGCCAGGTAGTCCAGAACTAGTGGTAGAGAGGCATGGGTACTGTGTGCGCCTCTGCTTTTGCACCAGTAGGTGAACGTTTTCCATTTTACAGAATATGATTTTCTGGTGCTGCATCTACGGGCCTTCTTAATAATGTCTAACACTTGTTTGCTGAGGGCTGAAGGGTCATCCGCCTTTATAGAAACAGCCATGCGGTTAACTTGAATGTGGCAAGGCCTGGATGCAGTAGCTTCCCTCTCTGTTGTGTGAGAAGGTTTGCTGTGGGGTGTAGGGAGATGGAATGGTGTTTGCTCAGACTGAGAAGCATAGGGTACCAGTGCTGCCTCGGCCAGTCTGGGGTGATGAGGATAGCCCTTGGTCCTTCCTCTCTGATCTTAACCAACAGGCTGTCCCAGTGGAAGGAGAAGGCATCCACCCTCTTAAGCTTCTGGGCGAAACTCCCTTGAGCAGAATTTGGTCAGTTGGCGATTGTGGAAGCTTGCAAAAAGATCTAGGTCTGGTTTCCCCCAGATCTGATTGATTTTTAGGAAGGTTTCCCTGTGCAACTGCCACTCGTGGGGGTCCAGGAGTTGTTTGCTTAAATGATCTGCCAGGGTGTTTTGCTTCCCTGGAAGGTACTGTGCTATCAGATGCCAGAGTTGAGGCTGACTGCCAGATTTTTATAGGTAAGCGACGCAGGGGGTAAAAATGCATGCCGCCCTGCTTGTTGATTTACCACATGACAGTAGTGTTGTCTGTCTTGATTAAGAGTACTCCTGGTGACAGCTGCTCTTGGAAGGTTAGGACTGCCTGCACGCTGCTAGTATTTCTTTCTGGTTGATATGAAACCCCTAAACCTCCTGTTCCCAAATAGCCTGAGTTTGCAGAGTTCCATTGTGAGCTCCCCAATCAAGGTCCGAGGCATCTGTGGTTATGGTGTGGTCATGTGGCTGAAGGACAAAGGGTATGCCCTTGTTCAGAGTGCAAGCCTTGGCCCACCATAGGAGCTCCTTCCTTAAACAAGAAATCAGGGGGAGATGGTGCTCCAGTGACAGAGTGTTGGCACCAGAGGTTCCTTAGGTACCATTGCAATTTTCTCGTGCAGTCTGGCAAGGGGTACCAACAGGATGCAAGAGGCCATGTATCCCAGGGCTTGCAGGATTTTCTGGCAGTGAGGTGAGTTGTGTGTGTCAGCTGGGTGAAGTAAGACTGCAGAAAGGCCTGCTGCTCTGGGGGAGGAAGGCCATTTGTGCTGAGGTGTCTAGAAGGGTACCCAGGAAGGTTAACCTTCATGTGGGTTGTAGATAGGACTTCTCCAGGTTGATGGTGAATCCCAGTGAGGTTAGTAGGGTCTGCACAAAGGAGAGGTCCTGCAGGAGTTTTTCCTTGGTTTCTGCCTGGATGAGGCAATCGTCGAGATAGGGATAAATGTGTATGTCCTTCTGTCTGCAAAATGCAATGACTGGTGCCAGGCACTTGGTAAAGACTCTGGGAGCAGTGGATAACCCAAATGGCAGAGCAGAGAACTGAAAGTGTTGGGACCCTGCTCTGAATCTTAGGTAACTCCTGCAGGACTGTCTGATAGGGATATGCAGGTAGGCATTCTTCAGATCTAGGGTCACTAACCAGACTTGCAGTAGCAGCATAGGTAGTAGTTTTTGCAGAGTCAGCATCTTGAATTTTGGAATCAGGAGGGAGAGATTCAGGGTAGAGAGGTCTAGGATAGGGTGCCAGGTGCCCACTTTTCTGCAAACCAGGAACAGTCTTGAATAAAATCCTTTTCCGGCCTGTTCCTTTGGTACAGGTTCTACAGCATCCTGGGCATAAAGCTTTCTGATCTGACGAATAGCTTCTGCCCTGTGATTGACAGGGACATCTGGGCAACCTGACCTTTTTGGCTTTTCTTTGAAATAGAATCTGTACCCACAGGTATCATTTCAGGCCCCATAGATCTGAGGTGATGGCCTGCCAGTTTTCTAGGAAGAGTGAAAGTCTTCCTCCCAGCCTGTCTGGTGACATAAGTGGCAGAGGGGGAGGAGAGAGAGTCATTGGGAGTCCTTGGAGAAGGGAGTGGGCTTACAACTGCCTTGCCTAGGAGCAGCAGTGGACCACTGCCTGGGTCTTTGTTGGCCATGGGACTGGTATCAAGGGGTTCTGTCTCTGTGTCCCTTCCTCTGGACTGGTTTTGTCTGTGAAGGAAAGGACCAGTGCTTAGTGGTGAAGTTTCTGCTGAAACTGGGAGGTTGCACCTGTAAGACGTCCTTGACAGTTTGCATGGACTTGGCTTTGTCCTCCATTTTCTTAATGACCTCTTCCGCTTTAGGTCCAAACAGCTGGTCCTTATCCAAAGGGGCATCTAACAGTTTGGATTGTACCTGGTCAGACAAAGGTTTTTCCCTTAACCAGGCATATCTTCTGATCACTGAGCCTGTAACTGCAGCCCTGCTAAAAGCTTCTATGGCATGAAAACTACAATGCAAGGAGTGTTTGGCTACCTGACAGCTGGACTGTACGTGGTCAGATAATTCCTTGGTAGTATTATTTTCAGGAATGGAAGATAACTTCTGTTTCATTACTTCTAGGACATTCTGCTGGAATTTCAGCATATGGAATCGACAATTCAAGGCTCTAACAGCTAAAGTGGCTGAGGTGTATACCTTTTTCCCCATTCTGTCTAAAACTCTGCTTTCCTTGTCAGCTGGAATGGGATTTTTAAATGAGCTTGCCCCAGCTCCCTTATGGCCTTGAGTAATAACTTCTGGGTCTGCAGTCGGGGTTTTCAAAAGATATTCATGGGTGTCTTGCACCCTGTAATATCGGTCAGGTTTCCTGGGTGCTGGGGGGAGAGAGTCAGGTGAAAGAGCAGATTCTAGAAAAACATCCTCTGCTACATCCAGAACAGGAGGAATGGCCAGAGATTTATGCCGAGGCAGGTGAAGGAACTCTTCTCAGTCTCTTCTTAGACTGAGGGTAATCCTGGGCCTCCCATTGAAAGTATTCTCTAAGGTGTTTAAGGTTCCCCCAAAATAAAGGTCCTCGGGGGGAGGCAGACAAAATGGGGTCGTCAGCATCAGAGTCCTCAAATGCTGCAAAGAGCTGGTCTTCCACGTCTGACTCCTCAAGAACAGATTCTTCTGATTCCTGGTCGGTGAGGACCTTCTTTTTCTTTTGGCTGGGGTGGGAGGGTGGGTCTTGCTTCCCCTAATAACAGTCATCAAGTCTTCTGCCATTCTGAGAAGTTGCTGTGACTGAGGGGCAAGCTGGCTGGTTGTAGGTCGGTGACTGGGTTCCTTGGGGAGAGAACTTTTCAGGGGTAGTCTTAGGCTTGAGCCTGGACGGGTCGGTAGTCTTATAAAAGGTTAGTTTAAATGACGGCGTTGTCGTCGGTCTAGGCCTGGCTTTTGTAGTTGGAGGTGTCTCAGCAAAAGCCAGTGCCTGCGAATGGGCTCCAGACCAGACGATGTGAGAAAGACTTGACATACCGGGCAGGTTGAGGTGGATCTGGTGGCGTACCGGACTCCGAATGGGTCTTGGCTGAGGCCTGTGACAGTTCCTCGGCTGGGGTCAGGGGCTGCAAAGACACCTCACTGAGTTCAGCTGTAGCACTGTGTTGAAAAATACCAATTTTTTATCTTAGTTGTCAGAAGGCCTAACGTTTTGAGGCCTATCTTTATCCCTGTCTTTCTTTTTTCTAGGTAAGTCAGAAGCCGGCTGACCAACCGACCGACACCATTTCGCATTGGGAAAAAGACTTGCTAAAATACCTAGCTACAACTTCAGCTCTTCTTCTTATGGTTCTAGCATTAAACAGGCCACAGACCTGACAACTGAGGACATCGTGGTCTGGGTCTAAGCAAGTGATACAGAGAGAATGGAAGTCTCGGTGTGGGGGTGTGGAATCTGCTTTCCACAACTGAGACAATTACTGACTTTCTCTGACATCAGTTAAAAGGAAGAAAAGGTTCCCCAATGGGGTAATTAGCTTTAGACAGCTTCCCTCACTCTGGCAATGGCCAACCGATGCACTTGTAATACTGCTTCTGCTTCAGGCACCACGGCAAGAAAGACTGATGTAATGATGTCGGCTGCCACCCTTTATAGCCCTGATGACCTGACGTCAGCCACAGTCTCAGGACAGCCAACACAGGAGGGAAATCTTTTACTCTGGTATTCAGGCTGGCCAAGGGCTACCTAGCAGGGATAACCCACAAGTGATGATTGCAACAGTGAAACACAAAGAACATCTAAAGGTCTGCAGCTGACAGTCTGCTGATGGCTGCAAACTAGGAACGGTCACAGAATCCTCAAACAATGTCAACATCCTACAAGAGGGTCTTATGCAAAGAAATGATTGGTGCCAAAGTCACACCCTTAAACTCAATGCAAAATGTATTAGCATCCCTTTCGGTAACAGTAATATTCCAGCTAACTAACACATCAATAGAAACACCCTAAGCACGCATTCAGTGATGACAGACCTGGGCACACAGGTTGACAGCAACCTTAACTTTGATCACTATGTCTCCACAGTGGTAAGAAGGGCACTGTATACTGCTCATCTCATAAGCAGGGGTATTGCCTCCAGAAAAAAATATGTTGTAACCTCCCTGTACTCTTCCCTCGTCAGGCCAATAGTTGAGTACCAGGCCAATAATTGAGTACAACACACCTTTTGGTATGTACCTTTCCAGGCACCTGCAGCAATTGGAGAGACCACAAAAGTTCCTCACAAGGAGAATTCAAGGTCTTCAGCATCTGTCCTATGTGGATAGGCTGAAACCATTGTCAATTTACTCCATTTTATACAGACTGCTCAGAGGTGATCTCTGCCTTGGGTATAAGGCAATCTCTGACTCTGCTTTACTGGCAATTCTGCATATCTATAAGTCCAATAGCTCACAGGTTACTCGCTCTAAAGATCTTAACCTGATTATGACATTAATAGAACCTGCTCTATGGACAGATCCATCTCCCAGAGGTTACCACACCTGTGGAACAGACTCCTAATTTATGTCAAGCAGAACAATTCTTTGGCCCTCTTCAAGTGCAATCTGGACGATTGGATGGGTAACCATAAATTCACTCTGGGGGTTCCATTTGTCTCTCTCTTAGACAGTGGCAATAAGTGCTGATTGTGAAAACAAAAGCATAACATGGCTAGGTTTGTAAGGGCCCTAGGGCCATTAACGCAGTAACTTCCTATGATCCTATGCAAACTTAAGGGGAACACCAACAATGTGCAAAACATACTGCATACGTCAGTAGGCATATCAGATTCACAGTGGGCCAACTGAGTCTTGGGCCTCAGCCTTTTAAGCTTTTTCTTAAGTGGTGGAGGTACATCCATGGTAGCAGAATTCAAAATCTTGGAATGGGCCAAGTGTTTCAGACACTGAGTCTTGAGAAAAGTGTTAAGAGAAGACAAGCGGGACTGCAAGGTCTTAAGCAAAAAGGATTGGTAGATGTAACAAGCTTTGTAGTCGTGTTTCACTTCTCTGCAAAAAAAAAAGCAATGGGTCTGCAAGTATTTGTATGGGATTTGCCTACTACACTCACACTAACCCTTCCTAAATGGCATCTAATGCCAGTAAGAAAAAAAAGTCTAGAAATACATAGGAATGGTACCAATGACAAAATGACGATCAGTTCAACGGGTGAATGACCTGTATTCTGGCTGACGGTGAGAAACTCTGAGGAATTACACTCATATGTCTGGCTGTATACTCTTACTCTTGCGAGCTGAAGTCACAAATTGGATGTAAGATCCTCTACCCTGGCCGATAACAGCAGTGATAATCCATATGTTAGAAATACTACAACAGTGATTTCAGTCAAGAAATTTATGTTTTTTCATGAACTTGGATGGGCATAGGAAAGACAAGGATAATTACAAATCCTTCTTTACTTATGTCAGCAAGTTACAAAATAATACCCGGCACTGCTCTGAACTTATTTATAATGGCACTGTCAACTCTAATCCGGTGGACACTGCAAATATAATAACAAACAAATTCAGAGTAAACGTCACCAAAGAGACATCTATGCAAAACCCACATTTACCCAAGGATCTCAACTCCACCATCCCTAATCACAAAATCCTTAAAAAGTACTTATACATTCTTTATGGGATCTGACAACATAACATGCTGCCTGTAAACAGCACTAAACATGCACTGGTGGATGTACTCCCAACAACTACTCAGCCTAAGCTTACCTACTGTCTTTGCCTCCAAGGTTTGACACACTGGTAGTGATGCTACTTCACAAGAGTGGCCCCAAGGACCCTGGGAGTGACAGCTCTATCGAACCAATGAGATTCAGCTGCAAAACCACACAAAAGATCATAAAGTTCATCAAGCTGTGGGCTTCTGCATGACAGAAAGATCCATGAATCAGTACTGCAACACTGATCTATTCAAACATCTACATTTATGGTAAGTGGGATACAACTGTACTATGTCCTTTGTAGTCAATGTTGTAGTACTGATTCTTGGAGGACTCCCAACTTTAACAGATGGGTGGTAGGTCATGTGGAAGACCCCAGGAAATAAGGTTTTATAGGACAGCAGCAGCGTTACCTGCTCTAGCCCTGGAGACACTGCCTAGGTTATAGTGTTTTGTAAACGGGCGCTTTGAGTTCCATGTTGCTGCCTCTAGGATGGCCTGGGGAGGGACACTTTTGAGGAAAGCAATGGTAGTTGCCCCATGCCTGGTGTGAGTAACAGTACCTAATGCAGTTTGCTATCCATTTTGAAATGATTTGCTTGGTGACAGGCCTGCCTTGTTTATACTATGTAACTGCTCTGCTCTATTGGGGGGGGGGGCGGTTGTCCCGTCAAGGCAGTACCTGATCGGAAGAAGTTCTAATCAGGATGAAAGATCTTAAATGGGATAATGAAATATTCTGCTCATATTGGCTTGGTCTGTCAGTCTTGTGTTTGGTTCTAATATTTTATTTGGCTGACAAGTCCTGTATTTGGTTTTATATGTGGTTTCTATCCTTCTATAAACATAGGTACTACTGCCACCTACAGGCAAATAAAATGAACAATGTAAGAAGTATGAACATTTTACATCAAGTCTCCTGGGAAACACCCAGTATATGCTAAAAATAGTGCCTAACTACAGAATTGCTGCCTGGAGATACACAACTTACTCCAGAATAAGCAGTACCCATATACTCTCAAGTTTACGCATGGGTACAGAGTCTAACCTCTGGAGTGTCTTTCTACTGCCATGTATCCTATATCAAAATCTTAAAAAGTACAGTTGTGTACACATCACCTGTGGGTTATCCCGTGGTAACCCTCTGCCGGCCCGAATACCAGAGTCAATTTTTTTTGCATCGGCTGCAGTCCCCTGTAGTCTGAGGTCAGCTCGTCAGTGCTATAAAGCAAGGTAGCCAACGTCATTACATTAGTTTTTCTTGCCCTAATCCATCAAAAGCACAAGGAAATAAGGAAAAGTGGTCTTGATGGCTAAAAGCCACCATGGGAAGCTTATGTCGCCCTACGGGAAGATGCTATATGGGGGATGGAGGGAGGGAATCCAGGACTGCAACACTGAATGCACTCTAACATCTACATTTATGGTAAGTGTACACAACTGTACTATGTTCGTTGTGTTTCACTGTTGCAATCATCACCTGTGGGAGGATTTCCAAAGCTGACAAGAGGGGTGGGAAGGATAGGTTAGTGTCCTACGCATGGGTCAGCAGGCCCTGCAGAACTGCAGAAGCAAACCCTGGCCGAGACTTAGAAAAAAGAGGTAGGTGGGAATACTTTGTAAAGGTATGGACGGAGGTCCAAGTGGCAGCTTCCAAGATGTCCCTGGTGGGGACTCCTCTAAGGAAGGTTGTTGAAGTGGAAGCTGGCCTAGTGGAATGGGTACAGATAGACTTGGGGGAGGGGTTCCCTTGTAGTCTGTAGCAGAAATGGATACAGTGTGATATCCATTTGGAAATGGTTTGTTTGGAGATGGGCTTCCCCTCTGCCCCAGGGGTAAAGCTGACAAGTAGTTGGTCTGTTTTTCTGAATGGTTTTGTGCAGTCCAGATAGTACTTGTCTCATAGTCTCATAGTTTAGTACTAAGCTAACTGCCCTTGCGAGCCATTTTAAGCTTAGCCAATTATCCCTTGTGAGACTCAAACCCTGCACCTTGTGTTTGTAAGGCAAACACCTTAGACATTAAGCCACCCTCCCAACCATGTCTAGCAAGTGTAGAATTATTTCCCCCTTGTTTTGAGGGTTGGGGAAGAAAGTGGGTAGGTGTAGGGCCTGATTGAGGGTCACATCAGATAACACCTTGGGCATAAAGGAGGGATTAGTCCTCAGGGAGACCCTGTCTGCATGGAAAATGATGAAGGGCTCAAAAGCCATGAGATCCTGAAGTTCTGATACCCTTTCTGAATGAGGTGATAGCTAGTAGGAAGGCAGTCTTCCAGGAATGGTATTTCAATTCTGTAGAAGCAGCAGGTTTGAAAGGAGGTAAAGTTAATTTTTCTAGAACATAATTCAGGTCCCAGGGTGGCATGGGAGGCCTTCTAGAAGGTCTGATATTAGAAGCCTCTCTGAGGAACTGCTTAATCAAAGGATGAGTGGGTGGGTCTGAATCGTAATGGGCAGAAATGGCTGAGGAATGGGATTTTAACAGAGGAGAGAAAGAGAGGCCACTATTGAGCAACTTGCTAAGTAATCCAAGATGAGAGGGATGGAAGGGTGGGAGGTACTGGCCCCTTTGGACTGGTTCCAGGAGCAGACTCTTTTCCGTTTCCCTGCATATGATTTTCTGGTACTGGGCCTTCTGGCCTCTGTGATGATGTCTAGGACTTGTTTGCTTAACAGGGACTCCTTGTTAGCTTTTAAGGTATAAGCCATGCAAAAAGATTGAGAGTCTGTAAGCCTGGGTGTAGTATCTTCCCCCTCACCTGGGTCAAGACGTCTGAGATTAGGGGAAGCAGCTTGGGGGCGCTGTACGGTCAAGGCTACACATTAAGGGGTACCAATGCTGTCTGGGCCAGTCTGGAGCAATGAGGATCAGCTTTGGTCTCTCCTCCCTTATTTTGATCAGTACCTGCACAGGGGATAAGATTGGGTCCCTCCCTGTTTGTTGATATACCATATTACTGTGGTGTTGTCTGTTTTTATAAGGAGAACCCCTGGCCTGAGATGTGGTTTGAAAGATGTCAGAGCCTTTTGTACTGCCATTTCTTTCTGACTGATGTGCAGGTGAAGTAGCTGGGCATCCCAAAGACTTTGGATACACCTGCCTGCTAGGTGAGCTCCCCAAGCAATGTCTGAGGCATCAGTGGTGATGGTCTGGCTAGAAGGGCAGAGGATGAAGGGAAGACCTTTGTTCCTGACACAGGCCTCTGCCCACCGGAGAAACTCAGCCCTTATACAAGGGATCAGAGGGAGAGAGGTCTCCAAGGACTGAGAGTGCTGGCACCAAAGGTTCTTTAGATAACACTGAAGTTTTCTCATGTAAAGCTTGGCCAGAGGAATGAGAAGGATGCAAAATGCCATGTATCCCAGGGCTTGCAGGAACTTCCTTGCAGTGAGGAGACTTCTGGAAGCCAGCTGGGTAAAGTAGAGAGGCAAGAAGCTCTGCTTTTCTGGGGATAGGAAGGCCATTTGGGATGTTGTGTCTAGCACAGCTCCCAAGAAAATGAACTCCTGGTGGGGTTTTGCTTTGTTTTCTTCTCATTGATGGTGAATCCTAGGGAAGTTAGGAAAGATTTGACAAAGGGAAGGTCATGCAGCAGCTTTTCCTTGCACTCTGCCTGAATGAGGCAGTCCAGGTAAGGGTAAATCTGTATACTTCTCTGTCTGCAGAATGCTATGGCCGGGGCCAAGCATTTGGTGAATACTCTGGGAGCAGTAGATAAGCTAAAGGGCAGTGCAGAGAACTGAAAATGTTGTGAGCCTGCTCTGAAGTGCAGGAATTTCCTGCATGATTCCCTGATAGGGATGCAGAGGTAGGCATCTTTTAGGTCTAGAGTCACTAGCCAGGCATTTTTTGTTAGCATAGGCAGCAGCTGTTGCAAAGTTAGCATTTTGAATCTGAGGACCACCAAGTTGGTGTTCAGAATGGATTGATCCAGGATGGGGTGCCAAGTGCCTTCTTTTCTGGGAACAAGGAATAGTCTGAAATAAAAGCCTTTGCCTGTTTGATCTGAGGGGACAGGTTCTACTGCCCCTGGGATATGAGAGTTTGGAGCTGTTTCAATGCCTCTGCCCACTGATTTGGAGGTAAGTCTGGGTACCATCTTGGAACTGGGAGTTTGCTGAAAGAGAATTTGTATCCCTGAAAAATTATCTTTAAGACCCACTGGTCCTTTGTTACAGAAAGCCAATTGTCTTTGAAGAGGGAGAGCCTTCCTCCTAGTTTTTGATGAGTGAAGGAAGGGCAAAGGGGGGAGGGGAAGTCATTGTTAGGGTTTGCCATAGAAGGTTGGCTTAGAACTCCCTGCCTTAGAGACAGAAGTGGTCCACTGTTTGCTTCTCTGCTGGCCCTGGGGTAGGGGCCTGGAATTTCTGTCCCTGCGGGGCTTACCTTGGCCCTGTCTGCTAGGTGCAGGGAAGGCCCAGTGCTTAGAGGGGAAAGTTCCTGCTAAACCTTAGAGGTTGAACCTAAAATAAATCTTTTACTGTTTGCATAGATTTTGCTTTGTCTTCCATCTTTTTAAGCACCTCTTCTGCTTTTTCCCCAAACAAGCACTCCTTATCTAGGGGTGTATCAATAAGTTTAGATATGACATGATCAGGGAGAGGTTGTTCCTTCAGCCATGCATGTCTCTTAATAACAGATCCCGTCACTGCTGCCCTGCTAGAGGCTTCTAGGGAGTCATATCCACATTGTAATGAGTGTTTGGCCACTTGACAAGCAGAGTGCAGTAAATCTGCTAACTCTTTTGAATTGGTACAGTCAAGTAAGGTAGCAATCTTCTCTTTTAATAGTTCCAAAGTGTGTTGTTGATATTTTAACATATGGAACTGATAACTGAGTGCTCTGATAGCTAAGGTTGCAGAGGTGTATACCTTTTTTACCCCATCTGTCCAGAGCTCTGGAGTCCTTGTCAGAAGGAAGAGGATTCTTGGCAGAACTAGTCTTAGCTCTTTAGGTCCCTGTGTAATGACCTCTGGGTCTGCAGCAGGAGTTCTGTACAGGTATTTGTGAGAATCCGGTATTCTGTAGTACCTGTCAGGTTTAATGGGAGCAGGTGGGAGGGCATCAGGGGCTAAGCTGGATTCATGGAAAACATCATCCACCACTTCTAAAATAGGGGGATGGCCAAGGGTCTGTGCTGGGGCAGGTCCACAAACTCTCCAAGTCATTTCTTAGACTGTGCAAAGTCCTGAGATTCCCCACTAGAAATGTTCCCCGAGGAAGTGAAGGGTTTCCCCAAAGGAAAGGTCCTCTGGAGGGGAGGCAGAAGGGATGGATTCTTCTGCATCTGAATCCTCATAAGCAGTTAAAGGATGCTGTTCCTCTTCAAAAACTGAATAATCAGACTCCTCAGAATCCTGTTCTGTCAATTTCTGGAGAAGGCTGCCTTTTCCTTTTAGAAGTTGTGGCTTGACTACCCCGGATAAGAGAGATGAGATCCTCTGCGATTTTAAGCATTTGTGTTTGGGGTGGTGGAGCAGTAGTATGATGGTGGCTAGAAGCAGACTTCCTAGGAGTGGCCTGGCTTCTAGGCCTGAGAGTATCTGTCGGTCTAAGAGAAACGGTAGTCAGATGAGAAGACGTTGTTTTTTGTCTAGATTCAGTAGTGCGAAAGGCCTCCACAGAAGCCAGTGCCTGCGTCGCGGCTCCAGACCCAACCGAGTCAGAGACAACCCCAGGCTCATAAGACAAAGAAGATTTCTGCGGCATACTGGATTCAGAAAGGATCTCAGTAGAGGCCTGTGTAGATATCGAATTGGGCATCAGGGGCTGGAAAAACACCTCACTGAATTCCGGAGAACTGACGACCTGCTTAGCGGTAGTGTCGTCGGAAGGCTTAGCCTTGTGTGGTCTGTCTCTACCTTTATCTCTACTTTTTTTGGAATGTCCACAGATTGCTGGTTGACAGACGCCATAACGGAATGCGAGGATGGAACACAAAAATAACTGTCTACAAAAAGAGCTCTATGGCGAATGGTTCTCGCATTAAAGAGGGCACAGAACTGGCAAAGAGGGACATAATGGTCTGGGTCTAAACAAGTGACGCAATAAGAATGGAAGTCTCTGTGTGGGATCTGCTTTCCACAGGTGAGAAAACTGTTAACTTGCGGTCTGGGCCTAAACAAGTGACGCAGTAAGAATGGAAGTCTCAGTGTGGGATCTGCTTTCCACAGGCAAGACAACTGTTAACTTTTTCAGACATCGGTTAGTGCAAGAAAAAAGGATCCCCATCAGAGTACTTCGCTTTAGACATTTTCAATTGAAATTCAACTAATGGTAGCGACTGACCGGCACTCGTGCGAACTGCTTCTGCTACAAGCTCCACGGCAAGAAAGACTGATGTAATGACATCGCCTGCCTTGCTTTATAGCACTGACAACCTGACATCAGACTACAGGCAACAGCAGCCAACTCAAAAAAAACAATGACTCTGGTCTTCGGGCTGGCCGAGGGCTACCACAGCAGGGATAAGCCACAGGTGATGACAGCAACAGTGAAACACAAAGAACATCTGACTTTCCTTCAAAACAATTACATGCTTACATTGGCATCTTCTATGACTGGGTTATTTGAAGTGCTCCAACTCAGTTGTGCTGGTTCTTCACCTTCAGGCAAACCAAACCAAGGCACCTTTTTTGGATAAGACAAAATACTGACATGGAAATACATTACGTTTTATTACTTCTGTCTAAATCTGTCTTACTTTACAAACATATGCATATAATTATCAAGTCACAGAAGCACACATGTACTGGAGAGGAATGAAATGCTAGTAAGGGACCCATTCAAAAGTACTGTATAGCAGTACCCATAGATGATTTCTGAAGACAGAATAACCAAAGGGATACTCTTCCAAGTGGTTTATCAGCATGTGAACAGAAACAGGAAAAATGTCCAATACCAACCAAAGCTTAAGGAAGCAGACCATTCAGGATGCCACCGTAAGCATTGCTCCTAGAATGCAGCGTAACTTATTTTTGTTTTGTAAGTCATACTGCAGTCTCTAACTGGTGCAAAACAAGCACTGGTAAGATACATTCTTGAACCATTCAAAGGTACCATTTAGCACAACATAACGCTGCTGGGCCTTGAAGTGGCAAAAAATGAGAGAGTTAGCCAACGACATATAGGTTTATAGGACATTACTAGTCTAATGGCTTAAGAGCCCTTACAAGCCTAGTCAATATAACCTGATTTCACCCAATGTAAGGCCCCTAGGGGCAAGATGATGGCATGAGTTCGTGCCTATGCCTCGAGCATCTTACAGACTGCCCCATCCACAGAACACAGGCAGTACCCCAGGTGTGAACCTGCGATTCCCAATCCATTGATCCAAACTGCATTTAAAGAGGGTCAGGGAAGGGCTCTGCTTAATGTGAATAGGAAGCCTATTCCAAAAAGAAGGGGCAATTTCTGAGACACACATCTGTCTCTACAGCATGTTTTGTTTGAGCTGCTTACTAAGTTTAGATCCCTAGACTGGGTGACTCTCGTGCTGTTTGTCTTGCAAATGTGTAGCAGCTCTATCAGGGCTGGACTTGTGAGTGCCTTGTAGGTCAGGCACAGGTCACTCCTTAATAGTCAGTAGGAAACAGGATAGGGCTTTTTAGTCTATCCACTTAGGACATCTTGTTTGAACCCTGTAATTTCCTTGTGAGGAACATCTAAGGTTGTTTCAGCTGCTGTAAGTGCCTAGTCAAGTACATGCCAAGTGGTGTATTGTAGTTGATTACTGGTCTAATGAGGGCTGAGTAAAATTGGACTAATTTCCTTGGATCTGGATGCCATACCTTTACTTATAAGTTGTGCCACACAGAAGGACTTCCTCACCACTGGTGGTCAAAGTTCAGGCTATTTATCTGCGTACCTAGATCTCTTACCTCTGAGTCTTCCCTTACGGGTGTGCTACTGATGTTGTAATTTGCAGGGGTATTTGAATTCCCAAAGGGTATGATAATGCATTTTTTTTCCATTTAATTTTAGGCCATGGTTCTAGCACCAATTATTTGTCTGATTTGGACCCTCCTGAATGATAACTACATTGCTGGGGGATTCTATGATTGCCCCCAGCTTGCAGTCATCTGCATACTTTGTCATCCACAAGACGTCCACATTAGTCTTGACTTCAGAGAAGTATATTCTGAATAGGATTGGTCCCAGCACAGAGTCCTGTGGCACACCACTAGTAACTGGCCTCTTGCTGGATCTGGATTCACTCACTTTAACCATGTGTCTAGTCTGTGAGCCAACTGGTTATCCATCTGGTGGTGCAGGGATTTATGCCTAGTTTTGTGAGTTTATTTATAATACCCAAGTGGGGAATTGTGTCAAATACCTTGTCCAGGTGAAGGTAGGTTATTATGTATTTGTTTTACCCTCATCCATGGCCTTAGTGGCTTTCTTAAAGAAATCCACCAGAGTCAGTATGCATGACCTGCCCCTGACAATGCTGAATTGGATGCGGCCCAGTGTTTGGAGGTTTTCTTCATAATTAATTATCAGGTCCATAATTATTCTTTCCATGGTCATACATATAAGACTAGTCAAACGGAGGAGTCTGTAATTTCCTGGGTCAGTAGATGGTCCCCCTTTATCCAGAGGGATGATTGTTGCTGTCCTCTACTCTTTCGGGACAAAGCCAATCTGGAAGTTGTGGTTAAAGAGAGATCCTAATAGGCCTGGTCTCCTGATTTAAGCTGTTTAAGAGGCAACCTGTTATATCACCAGGCCCCACTGAAGCTGTGTTATTAGCTTTAGAAAGTGTAGTGGCAACCTATTCTTTGGTGATAACTGGCAACGGAGTGGTTGAGGGTTATTTCATGGGGGAGAACTGGTGATGATGGGGAGGTGAAATTTGAGCTAAATCTGTCAGCTAGCAGATTTTCAATTATCGTCCAACTGAATATAGGTGATGCTATCTACAACTAATTCTGCACATTGTTAGGTGTTGCCTTTAAGACTGCGGATATAACTGAAAAATGCCTTATGGTTATCCTTAGCTTTGGATGTTATTTTTACCTCAAAGTCTGCTTTCAGGGACTTGACTAGCTCCCCGATTCACTTGTTTAGACTAATGAGGGACTTTCTGATCTGTTGTGCACATTCCCTCAATTTTTGAAAGGATTTTCTTTCTTTTGTTGTACAACCTATTAATACCAGACATCCACCAAGGTGGCTTGTTTCTGCAATTTAACGAGGTTTATTTTGGTCTGGTACTGTCATTTGTATGCAGTTGTTTATGTGGTTATACAGGGCTTTTCTGTACATTGTTGCTTCTGTGTTTTCTGGATTTTGGGGAGCTTGAAAACTAGCTATGCCATTGTCATTCCTTAATAGGGGGTACACTACCACAGAGAAGTTCTTACAGTTTTTGGGGTTAGGTAGGGAGACTAGTTTTACCTTTGTTTCAAGGGAGACTGCTTTGTGATCTGATCTCATCAGTGAGGACACCACACAGGGGGAGCAGCACTCTGCCATATTTGTGAGCACCATATCTAGGATATTGTTCTCCTAGTGAGAGTGCAGACTAACAGTCCCAGGGCACTTGAATTTCAAAGTCAAGAAATCTTTGGGCCTGCATGTTAGTAGTTGTGTGTGCCTCCCAATTAATAGAGAGGTAGTTAAAAATCACTCGAGTATGGTACTGGGCTTGATGGTGGGTGATTCTAGTAACTTCAAGTATGATATATGGGTTTTCTGGTTCATGGTAGAGGACCTGTAGCTAGCAAGAATATGGTAATGGATTTTTCCCATGGTTAGTTGGACACAGAGTAGCTCAAGCATGCCATATTGTTTGACCAGCCTTGAGGTATGCTTACCCTTTAGCTAGACAAATACATCTCCACCTTTTGCTCTTTCATGTTCAGGGGGTAGTCAGAATGTATGAAAGGTGTTATAGCAATGCACTGTTGGAGTGCTTTCAGTGGCTTTGAACCATACTTAAGTAACAAGTAACTGCACAGATGTTGGAATTCTCAATGGTCAGGAGAGGTTCCAGGGAGTGCAGTTTCCTGTTGAAACTCCTAGCATTGAGCAGTAACACCTTTAGCTTGTTCTGAGTAGCTTTTGTTAGGTTTGAATGTTTGTCTGTCTGTCAGTGCCTAAATAAGGCACTGCAGGGGTGGATACTGATTTGGCCAATATACAAAAGCCTAGAGGTGACAGGTGAGACCATCCCTGGAAAAGAAATGTGGCCTGTCAAACATGCCCTCCCAGGCTGACAAGTACTGGAACCCTTTGGAATGACACCAATAGCTATGACAATTGTTAAAGTTGATCATTTTCTACTACTACTGTGGCATCATCCTTGGAAATGGTAGAATGCTCTGCAATGCTAGGTTCACATCTGTCTGGGACACACATTTTGAGAAGTCAATCATGTCTCTCTTCATATATTCCAAAGAAGTACATCATAAGTAATTCACACCCACATGGACTACGATCGAATAATACTAGTACTTGGGGATAAGCGATCTGAGTGCCTGCATAATCTGGTGAATCCTGGCCCTTGAGAGGCAATTAACTGTGGCCTTCCCCTTATCCATTCTGGTAAAGACTTCAGTGTCTCTCACAATGGAGTCTCCTATGTCCAGAACACTGGGTTGTGGAGTGTTTCACCTTATTGAAATGGTAGTTGAGACACAATGAGATGTTGCTTTATGTACTGTGATGGGAATTGTCTCATTTGTGTGCATGCTGAGTTTCACAGGAATGTGCCTGAGAGGCCTTGGATAAGTTACATGTGAGCACTTCAACATATGTGGGTTTATGTGTGTGGTCCTTTGTGGGTGCAGTGAGTGATGTGTGTGAGTGACAACCTGTTTGTTCCTTTATGTGTCTGTATATCAGAGTCTAGCCTCCAGTTTCAATGTGTAACTACACTTCTCACATACTGCATTTGTCTGTTCGAGAATTAAGTGGTTTTCAGTGTACATAAGACAACTGTCATACTGCCTCATGATGCCCATGTCCACCAAGCTGGAAGCAGAGAAAGTAGGAAAGTGCCCATCCATGGTTGCTGGTCCTAATGTGTACTTGCAAGGGAGAAGAGTGGAGGGTGTTTGTAACCGGATGAGGGATGGATACTTACTCTGTGTATTTTATTTTATTTTTTTATTTTATTTTACATTTGTTGACCGGGCTAGTCTGGCTGGATAAATGTCCATTTTCAGCAGAGGCCCAAGGAGAAAAGCTCCACTAATATACTAGTAATTTACAATAAACAAAAAATATACAAAACATGTAAGCAAATAAAGGAACAATTATCATGTAGTATAGTACAATGCAGAGGCAGTTTAACAAGAAATAAACAATAGTGAGGAATCATTTTCCCATAATATTTGCTAGAGTAAGACTGCTAAAAAATGAAGAAGAGAGAAAATAGTGACACATGGAGAGTCTATAAATATTTACACCATTAACAAATTAGGATAAAACATGTTGTGCTGGGGTACTAGTTTTAGGATAGAGATTTGCACAGAAGTGATCAGCATCTAGGTTAGATAAAAGGACAGATGACAGGTTGCAGTGATATAACAAGTATAAGGAGAAAAGCTAGTCTAGGAAAAAATCATATGCAGGTGGGTATCTAGGTGCACTACACTGGAGGGATAGAAGTAGTGAAAGAGGCAAGTAGAAGTGAAAGGAGGGGACTGGAGAGAGGGATTGTTTGCTGAGCTCAGTCAGGATTAGAGCAGGGGCATAGCCAGTGGAATTGCAAATAGTTTCTTAGTTGTTTTTTGAAAAGGTGAGATGAGCCTAAGGTGGTCAGTTCTATGGGAAGTTTATTCCAATATGATCCAACAGTATTGGCAAATAAGGAGTCACCTGCTTTATTGTGAGATTTGAGAGTAGCTACTAGAAGTTTGCTGGCTGAGCGAAGGGAAGTAAGATTTTTGTATGGGGCAATGAGGTTATTAAGTATGGGTGTATTAGAGGGGTAATGGAGAATTTTATAAGTGATGACTATTTGATGTAGGAGAATTAGATTCTGAAGTTCCAGCCAGTTAAGGTTTTTGAGATTAAGACAATGATGAGTACGGAATGGGGAACCTGTGGCAAACCTGGCAATACTATGGTAGGCTGTGGCAAGTTTCTGAAGGTTAGCTTTTGAAATGTTGATAAATGATGGAGAGGCATACAACAGTGTAGAGATGAGATGAGTTTGGGCAAGAGACACTCGGGTAGTTGCAGTAAGAAAGGGCTTGAGTCTATAGAGGGCACCTATCCTTTTATTAACAGCCTTGATGGTTAGATCAATGTAGCAGTCAAAGTTTAGTTGATTGTCTATAGTAACGCCTAGCAGTTTAGTGGAACAGTCAGGTTTAATGATAGTGCCATTGCCAGACACAATGGAAAATGAGATTGGGGCAGATTTAAGGGTTGGGGTGAAGAGTAGTAATTTGTTTTTTTTGGGATTGAGGAGGAGACAGATATGTTGGAACCATTTTTCTGCTGCCGTAAAGACTTTTTGGGTGGACGAGTGGAGTTCTTCTGGAGATAAAGCAGAACAGATGAGAGTTGAATCATCAGCATACTGAATACAAGTGGATGTCGGGAGTGAAGTAGACAGGTTATTTATAAATATGGAGAAGAGGAGGGGACCTAAGATGGATCATTGAGGAACACCAATAGTGACTGTGAGCTGAGAGGATATATGGCTGTCCCAGAGGACTGCTTGTTTTCTATCTTTCAAATAAGAGTCAAACCACTGTAATGCCAAAGAGTCAAGTGAGAGGGATTTCAAAGTATCTAGGAGAAGTTGATGGTTGACCATATCAAAGGCTTTTGAGAGGTCCAGGAATAAGGCAGAGGAGAAAAGGTTGTTATTGCGATTTTTGTTGATCATGTCTGTGAAGGAGAGAAGGGCAGTGGAAGTACTATGGTAGGGCCTAAAACCATGTTGGGAGTCTACGAGTAAGCTATTTTGCAAGAGATGATGTAAGAGTTGATGGTGTATACAACGTTCCATAATTTTAGATAGTGGAGATAGTAGGGCTATAGGCCGGAAATTAGAAAGTTCATTAGAGTTACCTCCTTTATGGAGAGGAATGATATGGGAGACTTTCCAGCAGTATGGGATAGTAGATTCGGTTATTGTTCTGTTAATTAAGATGGAGACTGGGTAAGCTAGTTCTGCTGCTGCTAGTTGCAGATATTCGGCTGGTAGTTTGTCGGCTGAAGGGGTGCAAGGTTTAAGTTTAGAGAGTAACTTACGTATGTGGGTTGTGGAGACTGTACTAAATTTTAGAGTGGGGGTGTTATTTTGAGGAGAAGTCTTCTGAATGGAAGGGGGGGGAGTCATGGTGTTTGCTAGGGAGGCGACTGTTTCAGAGAAAAAGTTGTTGAATGCATTGGCTATTATATTTGGTGGGGTCTGAGTTAAGATAGCTGGTGTGGGCGTTTTGGAATTCCCTGGATGGAGCAGTTTATTGATTCCTGACCAGAATTGTTTGGGGTTGTGATTTTGGTTTTGTTGATATTGAAGGTAATAGTTTTTTTTATCAAGATAGGTGAGTTTTTTGTAGTATTTCTAAGGTGTTTGAAGTTTTGATGGTCAGATGGGTTTTTAGTGGTTCTCCATTTTGTCCATAGTTTATTTCTACCTAGCATTGTTTGTTTAGTTTTTTTTTGGAAAGCCAGGGGGCAGATTTGGAGCCTATTCTAATTAATCGAGAAGGGGCATGACGCTGGAGAATTTGTAGGAAAGTGTTATTGAAATGGGTAACAGCTTCGTCAAGTGGGAGGTGTTTTAGAGTTGACCAGTTACATTCTTTGAGTTCATTAAGGAAAGAAGACAGGTTAAAGTTTTTTTTGTTACGTACAGTACGATAAGTAGCCTGTTTGAGATTGTTATTTTTTGTTTAGTGATGTAGGTGAGGAGATGGTCGCTGATATTGTCTGGGAGTATTCCAGTTTTATAAGAGAGGGGATTGTTGTTGATCAATATCCAGTCCAGGATGGCTTGTTTATTGGTTGATTTGTGAATTCTAGTAGGGGAGTTTATGGTTTGTTGAAAGTTAAAGAGAGTGAGGTGAATGGTAGGTTTGGGAGAGATGCAGGAGTTCCAATCAATATTAAAGTCTCTTAAGATTATGTTTTCTTGAGGAAAGCTACAGGAAACCCAGCTAAGAAAATTTTCAAGTGTGTTTAAGTTTTTGCCTGGAGGGATGTAGGAACATATTATATAAATGGCTTTGTTCTTATTTACTTGGAGTTTGCTAGAGAGTATTTCAGCATTGGCTGGGGAGGGAGGCAGGGAGTCAATTAAGGCCACCTGTAGGTGGGATTTGTATAGTAAGGCCACTCCCCCACCCTTTTTGTTAAGACGATCTTGCCTTAAGGTACTATAGCCAGGAGCACAGGAAAGGAGTATTCTGCAGCTACCCTAACCAACGATGCTGCCCAGCACCCAAACCAGATGCTCTCTGAGCAGCAATAGTCCTGGGTGCTACAATAAGGTAAGATAGACCTAAATAGTCCTAACTAAATACACAAATGTTGCTCAACGCACAAAGTAGTTGCCCCATGAGTAATGCAGGACTGAGGTAAAGTTCCAATGCGTTTTTTATGGGGAAATTTCAACTTCTGATTATTGTGTATATACAAGGCACCAGAAACTGCTGCTGCACGAAGATCAGATTCTCACAAATTGTTCTACTTTTGGCTTTTCCCGGTTAGGGGTCGCCACAGCGGAACTCCGGTCCGCTAATGATTGGCAGCAGATTTTTACGGTACCGAGGTGCCAGCTCGATGCCCAACCTTCAATGAAGGCACACCCTACGCATGTCTTTCAAACGCCACTCGACCGTGGGCAGGAGATGCAAACTCCACATAGAAGGCACTCCAGCCAAGAATCGAACGGAAGAACCTCTTGCTGACAGTCTTATATATATGATCAGAAAAAAATCAAGTTTTACACCAACTGTGCCCTAAGACCAATCAGGTAAGTACACAATGAGCTTTTCACCAGCAATTCCCAGCTCAGATAGGTGAAATTAACCCTCTCCTGCCACAACAGTGCAGACTTTGACCCCCCTTAATGTAAAATGACTGGTTTGGAGCCCAATGTTAAGGAACCTCAAACATATGCCTAACACTAATTAAAATACACTAAATACAATGTATTCCACTGCAGAACAGCAGCCTTTATAGCAGTTTGAAAATGCAACTTTAAAGAAGTGCAAAAACAGTAACAGCACAGTAAACTTTCACAGTATAATCAAAATAAGCTATGTTTCCAGATATTTGCATCTGTACTGGGCACTGGCACAGCAAACAGTTCCGTGCAAATGTGCTGAATGTATACCAGCACTGAAATACAGAAAACTGACTGGCCAATAAATCAATTACACTTCATAGCACTTTTGTATGCTTCCCAACTCAGACCAAGTAAGCTCCTAATGTAAAAGCACAGTAAAAGTATGTCCAGAGTGAAATGTTACCACAAACAAACTTAAACTTAATGAAAGGCAACAGGTAATTCAAGATAGCAGCAGTGTACTTCAAACTGCTTATAAAAGTGTGGTCATTCAATAAAAGTACTTCACTTTGTAGAAACGAGCCAAGAGCCTCTCAATTGTGCAGAATTTATAAAGCCACGAAAAGCAGGGTGAGTGAATTAATACGCTCTCCATCCAGTAAAATAACTACATGCAGGAATGTCCAGTATGTTTCCCCAACCCATACAGACCAGGCTACTACCAGCTGCTATAAGATGGAAAATTCTCTGTTCTCTTTATGTAAAAATACAGAAGAGAGCTTGGTAGAATGTAAAAGCACACTACTTTATCCAATAGCTAGCTAGAATATGGATTCAGAGCAACTAACTCAGTAGAACCGACAATGAGAAGTAAAATGCACTTTTTTTTTTCAAAATAAGCAAAAGGAAAGACAAATAAATAATTCAAGATATAAACAGCAGTGCAGAAAGGGAGGAGCGTATAAAGCTCAATTTACAGTACTAGTGGGCAGCTTAAAATCACCAAGTTTAAAAAGCAGATCGATTAACCAATTAAATCAACACATGAAACTTGCAGCTTGGGTAATTTAAGTGTCTATCTGACACATAGAACAAAAACAACAGGCCAAGCAGATTTCTTAAAACAGACAACAAAATGGAGCGGGTAAAACAGTGGCAGAGCTAGAGTTCGTGCCACACCAGGGCAGTCTTTAAGTTTGCCTGCCAGATGAACGCCACACCCCTTGTGCTGCCCATCACATCATACATTTCCACTCGCTCTCTGCCCATTTTGTGACATCATTGTGATGTCACCCGACAGAGGATGCCATCTTTTTCCATGGTGGGTTCTGGCTGTAGCCATGCAAAAGCAAGGATGCCACTGTCATCAGCTATTAAATAAATATTTCAGCAGCCCATGCTCCTGGCTGGCAGCTGGAGAAATTTCAAAGCTCTCTTCTGGAAGGGATACGGGGGTGGGGGGGGCAGAGAGCTGGAGCTCCTCTAGTGTAGTACATCATTGCAAGGCAGTGACAGTCTTGGTGGGCAGCTTGAGAAAGTGGAGAGATCATTAGCATCGAGCTTTGTGGATCCTTCCCTCCCACATGCTATAAAGCACCCCAACCCCGCGGCATACACCCACTCATGTTATTGATTTTAGGGATGGGAGACAAGTGCAGCTTGAGGAGTCTCTCGACAGGGGACAGAAGGCCAACAGCCACAAAAAGCAGTGCAGCAAGGAGGTGAGGGCATTGAGCGGTACTTACCTGGGAGAAAAAAAGAGTGCAGAGTGCAAGTCGCATTCCTTCCCCTTCCTTCTCCCAAGTCCTTAGCTGAAGTTTGCTTTTGAAGAATTGTTCGGCTGCAATGACGTGAGCTGCTGTTGTACACCTGCAGCAGCTGCAAATGTCCAAAACTTGGTCAAAGAAAGTAGAAGCACAGCTGGAGAATCGCGGTCTGTCTGAAGCAAGTACTCCCATAAGCGCTGCTAGTGTTAAGTGCATGCATGATTGTTGTGTAACAGGAGCTGGGCACACCTGCACTTGGGGCAGCTGAGGTGCAGCAGTGCAGTGACAAGTAATGAGAGAGAATCCCTCTTCCTTTCCAGCACTTTTTCAGCCTAAGTACCTTTGAGGAACAAGCAAACTGTGTAAATTCTGTAGAGAGGCAAAGCAGTTTGCTCATCAGTGGGCTTCCCTACCTGAATGCATACTAAAATCTAGCTTTAATGGTACCTTGCCTCCATGCAGGAGACATGGGATATGGAACGCACAAAGTCCCTTTACAAAGTTTTATTAAGTAACATCAAGCATTCTTGCCTACCTTTTGGAAATCATGAACTTCAACCATCTACCACTGAGGAATTTTGATGCAACTTACACCTTATCAGAAGTTAGGCACCAATACAAACTTCAATTTTTTTTTTAATCCATGATGTTATCAGTTCTCAAAAGGGCTAACACCTCTCCATGACATTATCAGTTCTCAAAAGGGCTAACACCTCTGAAATAGTCAAACTGCAGCAAGGAATAAATCTATTAAAACTTCACAGAAACAGGGGCCACCTTCCATGGTCAAATTTCATCCTGTAAAATCCCCTGGAATCTGAGGAATGGTTGGCAATTGATCAAGATGTTCTGTACAGCACACTGAAGTTTATTTAAAAGTGCTTCCCGGGGCAGACACCCCCCCCCCCCGAGCTATGCCACTGAGGTAAAACAGAAAGCAGCTCTATCTGTTTAAGTAACTCTTTGACAAAAACAGATTTGCTTTCCTTATCCAGTAGGTAGTCACCAACAGTGCTTGCAACAAAAATGTATAACTAGATCTATTAGTACAGGTTACCCATTAATATTCCCTACTCATTACCAGATGCAGTAAAAAATTAACACCTTTCGCCTGCAGTCCCTGTACTGCTAGAAGCAGTCTTGCATATACAGCAACTGTTTTAAAAACACCTGAATATGTTAAAATAGAAATTTAATTCAGAAGTTCACACAAATGTTTTTAACACATCTGAGCTATTTACTGTCTTATTTATTATAACAGATACACTTAAATAGCAATGATCAGAGTCTGATCAATATAGTACAATGCTTGCTGAAGGATAAGCACAATGAAGTTGCACATGCAGACAGCATTCTGTCACTCTGGGCACCATGCAGATAGCACATTCCCTTGCACTATAAAATTGTATGTGCAAATTAAGGCAGATAAAAACTTTACTATTTACTTTGTGATTGATATGCATGAATAACCAATTTTTTTGTTGGTTGGGTTCCAGATGCTGCGGATTGTCTATCAGCTGCTAGGCCCCTCCTCCCATATCTCTTGCTCTGCTCCCTCTACTACCAACCCCTCCAGGTTGGACAGGGTGAGAAGAGACAGCAGATCTAGCATCTGAGGGATGCATACACAGGAGCCATGCTGCACCTGCAGCCTCACACATGCTGATCAAGCTAGTTTTTTCCTCTTAAGTCTTACCTCCTATGAGGTGCTGGGCTAACTGTTATGGGGGTTGTGCAATGGACCTAAGTGCTGAGATGGCCCTCATGCTGCCTGCTCCCAACACACATGGACTCCAACACTGTATGGCTCTGGTATCACCACCGGTTCGCTTGTGCCTTACGTTACCCAGCGTACTTGCATAAGGACAGGTGTGCTTGCATAAGGACAGGTGAACAGGCAATGCCTCAAAATAGCTCTTCCCCCCACAATGATTCCAGCAGGTAGCCAAGCATCTAGTCAAACCTGTGTTGTAGAAGTCACAGTCAGGGCTTCATCCCTCTGTACCAGTAGAGTGGAAACACAAAAAGCTGTTAAGCAGTATTCCTTACTAAGATAAGTAAGGCCACATATGCAGTGTCATAAGGGGTCCCAAATGCATTCTGGATGCTTCTACTAAAATCTTATTTGAATGAGTTTTCCAGTCTCACCTATTCTTAACCAAACTATGGTATAGAGAAGCTTATATGCTAGAGAGTACAGTTGTGTAAAATCTTACCCTAACAATAGATGCCCTAAAAGGATCCCCTTCTAAGGGTAGCCCAACATTCAGCCGCTATACCAAAGCCTTAGGTTTTCAAGGACATCATATGTCACATGTATGCTCCCCACTCATGGTGTAGGATGTAAAGGTGATGTACAGACGTATATACCTTTAGAATTGAAAAACCCCAGGAGGAACAACAATCCAAGGAAA
Source organism: Protopterus annectens (assembly GCF_019279795.1). Lineage (NCBI taxonomy): Eukaryota > Metazoa > Chordata > Ceratodontiformes > Protopteridae > Protopterus > Protopterus annectens. Next base: position 69,056,212 of record NC_056730.1, read on the forward strand.
AAAGGAGGAACATGTGCAGACAGATGGAAAAAAGTAGGAGTAAAGAAAAGGGGAAGGAGAGGACTGAATGCTGCAACAGTTAAGAGAAGAACATCTGTTACGTAACATTTTACATAACTGTACTACATCCTTTCATATCACTATTGTAGTATTCTTTATTAAAGGGCATGTACAAAAGCTCAAGAGGAAACCTGGAAGGAGGAAGGTCCAGAACAGCCCTCAAGAAAGCCATGCAGGATAGTTCTGTGGCAAAGCCAGCTCTCACCCTGGAAACAACATCTAAGTTGTTATGCTTAGTAAAAGTATGGACAGAGATCCAAGTAGCAACTTCAAGAATGGAATTGGTATCCAAACCTTTGAAAAAAAAACACCAGAGGAAGCCATAGCCCTGAGTGAATGAGCCTTTGCAGAAGCAGAATTTCCCATGAAAGGCGTAACAGAAAGAAATGGCCTTAGAGATTCACAAAGAAACGGTTTGCTTAGAAACAGCCAAACCTAGAGATCTAGGATAAAAAAATACATAAAAAAAAATAAAATTGCTCAGACTTGAGAATGGCCTTAGTTTTATACAAATAACATCTGAGCTGTCTATGTAAATCCAAGGTATGAAGAACCTTCTCAATGGTAGACTACAGAGAAGGGAAAAAATAGGCAAATTAATAGAATAATTAAGAGACAATTCATTAATCACCATGGGCATAAAAAGAAAAATTAGTAAGAAGAGAAGCCCTTTCCCTATGAAAAACTAAAAAAGAACAGCTATAAGGCAAACTCCTAGCTGAAGTTTGGGCCAAAAGAACAAAGTCTTCTATGTACAATGCTGCAAAGAAGCTGAAGCTGAAGGCTCAAAAGGAGTCTGAGTCAATTTTTCAAGAACAAATTTAAGGCCCCAAGGAGGAGGAATAAGCTTACTGGGAGGCCTAATATAAAGGACACCTTTAAGAAAGCAGTTTTATGGCTTGATTGTTTGATTAACCCATTGAGCATTTGATTGTTAACCAACTGTGTATTTAAAGGGATGTATGGCACATGGTTTTATCTAAAGAAGTCGTTTTATCGATGAAAATGTGGATGTGTAACATATTGTGGCGTTTATTTCAGTGTTCTTTCTGTGGAGTCAATAAACCTATTGGATTTTTAGCAGCCTTATTGTGAGCCGAGTTCATCATGTGGTGGTGGTTTTGGACTGGTTTTTGCTGTTTTGGGATTTCATAGTTATTACAGCATATTTTCTTTTTGGTGGATCTGGTATGGAGGCCAGTTCGGGATCTTCCACCCTCGGTGATGGCCATGGCATGGGCAATGGCAACTCTAATAGGTCCGAAACGGACGAATTGCGACAGCTCACGGGTCAATTGACTCTTCTCATTAATCTACTTAACCCGTTAAGTCAAGGTATTAACAGCCTGGTCACAGAACAACGAGAAGTTTTAAAGGCTGTCACCAAAATTTCGACACCCCCTGTGTTTACCGGTTCCAATGGTGCAATCCATGTAAACGCACCAGAAGTTGCTGAGCATTCTGCTGGGACTGATTTTCGGCATACGCCAACTGCTTTACAGGAAAAGACTAACAACCATGTACCTGATATTCCTCTGAATACGCAGGGAAGGACTGGAACACCAGTATCAACGTTCCAGGACTGGTTTAATTCTAAACCTATCTTTCTTTTCAGCCAGGAGGGAGTTCGTGGTATCGAGGACACTCGCATGTACAGGGAGTCCCTGCGTTTACTAGAGAACGCTTTATACAGGTACAAAGCACTGGAGCTGGATAACCTATATTTAATAGAATGCCTTAAGAAAAATATAGTTCCGAAGGGATTGCGGGTATATAAATACCCTAACCAGGTTGTTCCTGGTAGTGACTTCCATATGGACTTAATAAAAGCCTTTGACCAATGTGGGTTAGAGGTTGTTAGGGCCATCATTAAAAAGAACGTAAAAGAAATTGGTTGTTTGCAAGCTGATATTGTTAAGTTTAATGAAAGTGTAACTGCTGATTTGTTGTTCAATAATGAATCTGAAAAGCTTAGATATTATGACATCAGAAAGGAGGTTGACCAGCATTGTAACACTATTTTAAATCGCAAATATAAGAAACTTAACAGGGATATTAAGGAGTACCAGGATGGTAGACAGTATCCCAATCCACCATTTCATAGGTGTAACACGTATGTTAATCAGGGAGCGTACAACACCTTTAGGGATGAAATTGAGCCACCTGTTCAGGAGGGACATGACATGGAGGTTTTTGTTGAAAACCAACAACATATCGAGGGGAATGAGGTTGATTTTTTACCCCGAAGGTCAGAACGGATCTGCCAACAGGGGTATTCATCAGTGGGGGCTCATCCACCCCCAGTGTTGTCTCCCCAATACCAGGGGAGAGGGGGGCAAACCAAGGGATGGAGAAAGAACAGGAAACAGGATTGGTAGTCACTAGTAAGATTACAGAAACCAAAATAGGTGATTATTTTATGTATTCTAAAGACCATTACTACATTTACAACTATAGTGATTTTCCTGTTACTGGCCATTGTTTTAATTTATTTATGAAAGGATTTAAGTTCGTCCCCAGTAGATGTAGTAGTATAGCACATACTATTCTCGATCTGAAACTGCTTATACGCAAATTAAATTTAGAAAACTTGTTTGGGGAGACCCCGGGGGCTGCCAGCTTACACCTAAGAAAGTCTAGTACATTCAACCCTCCGCTGCACCCCCAACTTAAGAACCTAGAAACCAGGATTGAGCAGCAACTCAGAAAGGAACTTCACCAGGCCAAGCATGTAGCTAATTTAAGCCCAGAGGAGAACTCCTTATTGCAGGATTTGAGTCACAATTTCTCTATTAGGGTTATGGAGCCAGACAAGGGTGGGGGTACAGTGTTAATGGACCAGAATTTGTATGAATCTAAAATGTACAACCTTTTACATGATTATTCTAAATATACGTCGGTCTCTATTAATGAGATTAATTTATCATATAAAAAGATTGATTTAGCCATTAAAGATCTGCTAGATCAGGAGGTCATTGAGATTGACATTTTTTCATACCTTGACAACACGAATCCCAGAGTACCCACCCTTTTTGGCGTGCCCAAGATCCATAAAAACCTTTCAGCTCCACCTATGAGACCCATAGTTGCAGCACAAGGGTCCAAAATACACAACATCTCAAAATTTTTGGACTGGAAACTTAAGCAAATATGGGGGAGGCATGACTACATTCTTAAGGATTCATGGGCCTTTCTTCATGGTGTGACCAAGGACCTTTTCAATACTGAAGTTATATTTCTAACCATTGATGTGGTAGATCTTTTTTCAGTAATTCCATCTGACCTTGGTTTATTATGGATGGAGGAAGCTTTATGGGCATGCCCAGGGGTCACTAGTAATGATGTATATATGATCATTGAAGTATTGGGTTTGGTTTTGCACAACAATTTTCTTTTCTTTTCCGGAGAATATTTCCAACAAATCTCCGGTGTATCTATGGGAGCCAATTGTGCTCCCATATACGCTGACATAATATTGTCTATATGGGAAAAGAAATCTGTTTTCAATAGTGAATTTTCGATTTATTGGAACTATTATTGTAGGTTTTTAGATGACATCTTTTGGGTTGGGCCTGCCCACCGTATCGATGATTTCATTTCCTATATTAATGGCTCTACTACATTTTTGAAATTCACTCATCAAACCTCATTCAACAGTGTAAACTACTTGGACGTGACCCTCACAAAGGACGGTGATGGTGTCAAGTCATGTACATACAGGAAGCCTACATTTTCTAACAGCTATGTTCATTTCCAAAGTTCACACCCCAGATTTCAAAAAAGGGGAATTCTAAAAGGACAATTTGTTAGAATTTCCCGTATGACTTTGGATGACCTGCAATTTGGGAATGAATGTGACAAATTAACTTCCTTGTTCTTGGACAGGGGGTACCCTATTGGTATGATTCTATCCGTAAGGCAGGAAGTTGTGGTAGCTAGAAATAGTAGATTTGGCCCCATACTAGGTAGGGGTTCTAGCGAGGTTCATGGTCAACCCCATCAGAATGTTGAGGGTGTATTCCCCAGTAATTTTGCCTTTATTACGGATTACAGCGCTAATGCGGGACATATCAGGAATATCATTGATAAAGAATGGCGACAATTTCAAGATTTCACTGATTTGGGTAACCTTAAGGGTAAGTGTTTAAAAACAGTTTTTAGGAGAGGTTTCAACATCAAGAGGGTGTTGGAACAAAATGATCAACCAGCAAGATCTTATCGACTGAAAAAAGGGACCTACAAATGTGGTCATTGTACCTCATGTAAATATATTATTCACGATGACCATGTATATTTGGAGAGCAGAAATAGAGTTATAAAGGCCCTGAAATACTCTAACTGCTTTACCACTGGTGTGGTATACCTGGCAGTCTTGTCAGTCTTGTCAGGCCTTCTATATCGGCAAAACTGAAAGACAGTTAAAGCGCCGTATATACGAACACCAATATGACATGGTCAAACTTAACACCAAAAATGCATTATATAGACATTCACTTTTATGTGAGGGAGCCAGATTTTTGTTTTTTGTATTAGAATCTGTTCCCAAGGACATTCGGGGTGGACCTTGGGAGGCTAAATTAGCCAATAGAGAGACCTTTTGGCAGATTTTCTTAGAATCAAACACATTTCCGGGTCTCAATGACTCCATTTCTATAGTACCTTACCTCAAGCTTAAGTCAGGATGAATATAAAGGGGACAATGATTTATTTATTTCATTACCCTTAATAATGAAGTAAACAAAATTTACTATTATTAAATTATATGGTATGGTTATAGTACAATCATTCCATCATTAATTTATTTCTCTATCAATTTTTGTACGTAACACCCTGTGTACCATTTTATACATATATACTTTGTATATACTTTATTTGCTGTGTAATTTTGGTATATTAGCATAATTTTAATATTGTTTTTACATAGAAACATTTTAATGTACCTAAAACAGTATGTTGCTTTAAAATTGTAACAAGCAGTTTTATGGCTTGATTGTTTGATTAACCCATTGAGCATTTGATTGTTAACCAACTGTGTATTTAAAGGGATGTATGGCACATGGTTTTATCTGAAGAAGTCGTTTTATCGATGAAAACGTGGTTGTGTAACGTATTGTGGCATTTATTTCAGTGTTCTTTCTGTGGAGCCAATAAACCTGTTGGATTTTTAGCAGCCTTATTGTGAGCTGAGTTCATCGTGTGGTGGTGGTTTTGGACTGGTCTTTGCTGTTTTGGGATTTCACACCTTTAAGAAATGCTTTAACTGAGGAGTAAGCCAACCCACCATGAAGTACTTCAAAAAATAACAGAAAACCAGAGGAACCTCCACAGAAAATGGATCCTGATTACGAGCAAGGCACCAAACCAAAAATCTCTTTCCATTTGGACACATATGATTTCATGGTAGTGGGTTTCCTGGCCTTCTGAAGGAACCAAAGCACATCCTCAGAAAAGAGGCACCTAAAGGAAGATCAAAACCCTATCACTCAGTGTCAGTTGAACAGTGGATGAGTCAGGATGGATGAGATACCCCTTGTCCTGTGTTGAGTAGGTCCACCCTGTGAGGTAACTTACGGTGACTCACCTTGGCTAGATGCTGAAGAAGGGTAAACCCAGTGCTTTCCAGGCCAAAAGGGAGTCAGCAGCAAGATTTTGTGGGGAGTCATGTTCTACCTTGGGCAAGACCATCAGTATGAGAGGAAGGGAAGGAAAGGCATAGAGAAACATCCCCTTCCAAGAAAAAGATAGGATGTCCACCTTCCATGCCAGAGGACTTTGGACTCTGGTGCAAAAGAGGAAGTTGTCTATTCAGAGGGGAGGCAAAACGATCTACCTGAGGAGCACCCCACTGGTGGACAATGTCCAAAAACACATCTCTGTGAAGCATCCACTTATGGGTCTATGTTATGGACCTGCTCAGAGAGTCTGCCAGACTGTTTAGTTCTGAAGGAATATAAACAGCATGAAGCATCACTTGATACTGGACAGCCATACCCAAACCTGATGAACCAGTCTGCACTAAAGGTAGGAACTTGTACCCCGTTGTCTGTTGATGCACATCACTGTAGTACTGTCTGTAAAGAATCTGAGAGGCCCTACAAGAAAACAAAGTATGGAAGGTCTGAAGAGCAAGAAGGAGAGCTCTCATCTATTTGATGTTGATATGGTCCTCCCTCTGACGAATGGCCAAAGACCCTGAACCTTCAGAGGGCTGAAAGAAGCTCCCAACATGTGCATGAGGCATCTTAGCAAAGCTCCTGAGAGGGGACTTGGGGGCTACGAAGGAAGACCAAGGTTGAGCGACAGCTGATGAATCCACCAATGAAGCTCTAGTTTGAGACATGGAAGAAAAAGGAACTAGAAAGTCTAAAGGGTGACAATGCTGAAGCCAGATAGACATTAGGAACTACTGTAGCTTCCTCATATGGAGTCTGGCTAGAGGAAGCATAGGAATGGTGGAAGCCATGAAACCCAGAGCCCTTAGGAACTCCCTTGCCGTAACAAAGACCTGAGGAAGAAGGAATTGGAAAAAGATGCAATTAGAGCCATAGCCTTGAGTGAAGGCAGGGAAGCCAGCATAGGAATGGTATGGAGCCTGCACTCGAGAAAAACATGATCCTGAGACGGAGTCAGGAAAAAACAAGACAAGAAAATCCTAACAGGGCACTTATCTGAAAATGGCCTGGTAACCAGCAAAAATGAATAAGCATTCAGACCAATGACTGAAGATGGCACTTGGACTGGCGACAAAGAAATTCTGAGGGATGTACGTCAGTACATCACCTTTATGCCCTATACTGTGAGTGGGGAGCATGTGTGTGCTGTACAATATTCTTGAAAACCTAAGGCTTTGGTATACTGGCCAGGGGTTGGGCTACGCCTGGCAGGAGATCCCTTTAGTAAAGAATACTGCAACACTGATATGGAAGGACATCATTAGTTCACTAGTAATTCTTTGCAGTACAATATTAAACTTGTACCTGTACAGTTTTGTTTACTGTGTAACTAAGAGAGCTCTCCTCCTTGCTCTTCAGACCTTCCATCATATAAGCCAGACTCTTACAACTGGAAATCAACTTCCTCTGAGCCACAAATGGATAATTATGATTAACCTAGGGCTTTCAAACCAAACCGTTGTCAGGTGTCTCAAAAGGAATTTAAAGGGAAAAAATGTACAATTAATGTCTTTCCACTGAAGGGCAGAGGCATTAACTACCCAATCCCTTCAGTTGTGCAAGTGAATGGACCTTAACAAAAATGTGTTTCCTGATGAGCAAGAAGGTCCACATGAGGCAAAGTTAATTGACTACTAGGTTTATAGGCATACCCGCAAACCAGGCTTCCTTCTCTAGGAATGTGAACTACCTGTAGACAATACAATACTGTAAAAATTCTACCCTGATGAAGGAAATCACATAAAAAACAACGTTCCTTGTGTTTTATGCCATAAGCAGTACGCAAGTCAAGAGTACTTTGCAATGTAACTACATAACTAAGATGGAAGGGGGATCTGAATTTAGTAGTTGCTTTATACAGCACTTCTAAAAAATAGTCCTACAACTGGACAACCTGACAGGTAAAGGAGAGACTTTTTAGTGAGTCTGCTCACACAACTGTCTAATGTCCATCATTAGGATCAGTGTTGCAATATCCCTTGTAATGACTGTGTAAAGCAATAAAGAAGTACTCAGCCACAAACAAAAAGCAGAGGAAAGCACATGTCCCGCAAGACTAAAGAGGCAAAATCTAGCCTACACCTAGAGTAAATGTATACTTTATGATGTCTTGCAAAGGTTAGACTGGAAATCCACATGGCTGCTTAAATTAGGAATTTCTGAAAAAGGTAGCTGTGGCATATGCTGTCCTTTACAATGTACTTTAATCCATCTCTGCTTGAGTTTCCAACTATGACCATAGCAAAAAGCAACATGTCTAGTCAGCCATTTTGAAATTTGGAGAGTGCCCTGTACAGGTACAGATGTTATTCCAGGGATCATTGAATTGATGGCCTCAAGCTTCTCCTTAGGCGTTGCTTGCCTTTCTATTCAGTACCAGAACCTCTCTCATTAGTTGTGTTACCTTTTACCTGGCTTGGGATACAGAAGCCAGGACTTATATGGGTTAATTTCTAATGAACATGGCTGCCTGACCAATTGCATGATCTTTCCCTTCTCCTCCCAGTTTTTGAAGGACAATTTTTGCAGAGGTTCCAAAGAGGGGTTCCTTGTGCAGGGGTGCATTTAGGATTTCCACATACAAGATCTGTCAGAGACCGTGTCCTCAGGCAGGTATATCTTCAAAGAACTGAACCTGTTGCTGCTACCCTTCAGGATCCATCTACTGTATCACACCCCCACCTTCTGAAGTATTTAACCTGGGAAGTTAAGTCACACAAAGTTAGCACCTCCTGTTTCAGATCCTTAACCATGATCCATCTGCCTTACATCTTACTGTATTCAGACAGGATTACTGATAATCAAGCGTATCAGTCAGACATTTCAAGGCTGGTATGGCTAGGGAATCACAGGAATAGTCTTACTTCATTAAAGCAATCAAGAATCCTACTCTGCCTGTCACCAAGACTCCTAGATAAAACTGAAGAAGATCCCTTCCAGAAATACAGGGCACTGGCTGGATCAGCCAGAGGATTCTTAGAGAAACTTGCGAATATCCTTGACTGGTAAAACTGGTCAGGATTAAAGGAGCAAAGCAGGAAGGGACACAAGCTCCAGACGTGCACTGGAGAATGCATTCTCCAGGGCACTGGTGTCTGGAGAAATAGCTAATGATTTTAGCTTTAACAAAACAAAGAAGTTCCTATATATTAGCTGGACCAGAGGATATTCTTTGGAGTTTGGTCCCCATTTGAACTATACCCTCATCTTATGAAGAATGTCCTCAAAGGAAAAATCCTCTGGTGCTGATGCACAGAATAAGGTGTCCTCAGTGTATGTGTCATAAATGGGAGGTGAAAGATCTTGCCCACATATCTGCCTTCTTACCTGTTGCATTAGAATCCTCTAAAGGAGCAGATTCCATCTTTCTCCTCTTGGAAGAGATCCCTGACACCTCAGAAATTTTCAGAGTTTGGTGTTTCGAGTTCATGAAGTTCATACAAGGCTTGAGCTAGTTATAACAAATACCAAGTAGTAGATTGGGACCTCAGCAAACTAGTGGGCACTGGTTTAGGCTTTGGTGTTTTATGCCTCACTTTCTCCACAGCAACTACCTTAAGGCTTTTAGTCAGACAATCAAGACTGACAGTCTCTGGGGAAATCCTCTCAGGCTAAAGGTCAGCAGATATTGTCCTCTCTCCCATGTTATTCACAAATTGGTCAATGGCATCTGCAGTCTCAGAAATGACCTCTGACTTGATTGCTTCAGTTTGGCTGGCCATGAAATGAACCAAACACATGCCAGCTTGCAGAGGAGTAACAACACAAGTCTTGACTAAATCCAAATCTGAAGCTATGAGCTGCAAAAGCACCTTACCATGTTCAGTGGGCTGAATGTAAGAAAACTGCTGGAATCAGGCAGACTATTCATTTTTCCCCAATACTTCTTCTGATGTCACATTTCCAAGTACTTATGCTTCTAACAGGGAGGTTCCTAAAGGCTCTGGCCAATGCCACAGCAATACAGGAACAGACATGCACTGTAGTGTGAGCTGCATATTCCTGGACACTTTGTTCTCCTCCTGATGGTCCTCAGAGTGAACATAAAGTGTAGACAGTTGTCCACATTGAGCACTGGGCCCAGACAAAAAAAAAGACAATGAATTCTGAAATCCTTATGTTGCATCTGATTGTCCTAATCTTCTCATTTATTTAAACATTTAATTCAACATCAGGACCTCTATCAGACACTGACAGTACTAATTAGAAACAGATTCCCCCGTGGGGTAGTTATTTTTCTCTGGTAGCAGGCCAAACCCTCTGGAACAATGGCACTTTACAGCAGGTAACTATATCTGACACTGTGACAAGAAAGATCTAAAGATGACCAACATGCCCGTTTGTACCACCAACATCCTGATGTCCAAGTGAAATGGGAGGGAGTCAGCTGAGGTCATTGGGGGCAGGTAGAGCTCTAGAAGTCAGGTTTGGTTCAGGCTACTTTCAAGCAGGATATCTCATGGATGAAGAGAAAAACGACAATGAATCAATGCATAGTATAATCATCTGTCAAAATGTGTTTGACATGAAAGAATTTAGTACACATTACACAATGGGAAGTCAGTCATCAGAATAGGAAGTGCAGAATATGATGACATATTAAACATATTTAAGCAATAAAATTCAAGCATACTAACAAAAATGTAGGATTATATATATAAAAACGTTTTGTGTGAAGTCTGTATATACTGAAAGAATATCTGACTATTAGATTTCAAAGTTATAACAATGTGTAAATGAAACTCAATGAAACTCTCTCTTTATGATGTACAACTATTATACATATATTAATTGCTAAATAACAGCAATAAATAAATAAGTGTTTTAAAAAAAAATTGTTGGCTGTCTGACGTAACAACTGGGTAACTCCAAAAATTACGAAGGATAAATTAATGGAACCCCCCCCCCCCCCCTCGGTGTGGGAATGCTTGGACTACAAGATTACAGCTACCATTACAGAAGTACAAGCGCCATTTTAAACACAAGCCACACAGTTACTTTGTGGCTGCCAATAAAGCATTTAGGATCGGTATCAGAAATATGTGAGGGTCTCAGCATTACCTGCACTGTTTATGAAAGGATGCCACAGCTAATGTACCTGACAGATTATACATCACCATATCTGATGGCATAGAGTTCAATAACTGATGATGGTATGTGCAAATAGTTCAGTTACTGGGCAGCAAAACAACATAACCACTGCATTTTTGCTTGCACTACACTATAAGGCTACAAAACGATTTGATTTTCTGTTTTTCTCACATTGTTTCATTTGTCACAATGTACAGCACAGGGCATCTAACTCGTACAGATTTGGATTCCACTTGACAGGGCTCAACAGCTATGAAACAGATATTAAAAAAAAAAATAGTAAATGGGTTAATGACACAAAACTCAAATGCAAACATTTCTGTGGATACATAATACAGATATAGGGGCAAAACTGGCATATGACAGTTACAAAGACAAGAAAACTAGTTTTCATTTTAAACAGGTCTCAGAACAGTAAAAAGAGAATAACATTTTTACTTTCTGTGATCCAAGCTTTTACAACACAAACATGAAAAGGCACAAGACTGATATGCATGTTAAATATGTCATATCGGGCAGGTCTGTAATAAAACTATTTCTGCATAATGAATGCTGCTATTTGTAACTCCCTGTGGTCACTGACAGTCACTGCAATGCCATTACAGACTACAGCAGGACTTTATCATAATGCCTCGGTATTTCATGCTAATATACACATATTTTGCATGCATAATTACAGGAAATTTAAATTACACACAGCTTCTGAGCTCGCTTCATACCTTACTCCCATAACTCACTTATTACCTACAGCTGGGTACACAATATCACCAAAGTAAATCATCCGAAGGGGTCTTGCTCCACCCTAGAAGGATTATGGGATATATGTCTGTCAACCATATATCATCATGGGTGTCAGCAATGGTCTTCTGATTTTGCTTGGCATTCCCACTGCACAGTGCCTATCATGACAGAAGATGATAAAGCAAACACATTTCAGTGTACATAACAGTCCAATACATTTGTACTTGCCACTCTCATCCTTGCAAGCAGGACATCCGAATGGTGAATACTCAGCTTCCTCTGTTAGGAGAGTTCCCTACCGAACCACATCATCCGCCAAACAAACCTCTGGGCTGTAGGATAAGATTCCACAAGCCTACAGTCAGTGCCAGTGCCACTAGTGTTACAGGCTGATACTCTGCTCTCATCCCAAAATTTACACTGCATCAAATTATACGGGGCATATAGGAAAGAAACGGAAAGACAAATATTATCAGGCTGCTGAGTACCACAGTTAAAACCATCATCACTCATAACTGGAAGGTGAAAAGTAGTACTGAAGCATGAATTACCAAACCCAGGATAAATGTTTACATTTTAATACACTGTCTACTGCTTTATCATGAACGCCTTAGTACAATCTTTCTCCAATTACCACCACTGCTAGGCTACCTTTACATTAACCACAGAGATAATGTACTAATCAGCTGCTACCATACTGCAAATGTGTATATATTTTCTTCATATTGTTCTACTTTATTACACAAACTATTACTGATGACATTAAATTACCATAATGTATGTATGTATACAATTAATTTACAGTGTTTTACTCACTCAACATTGTCATCTGATTCTTGTAAAACTGTCAAACAGAATTAATAATTTATACGTATTTGTTCACTGTAACAATATCTTTGTACTAGGAGCTTTTGTTCCATGATCTCCATTAAAAAGGGATTCTTTTGTAGAATCCTGATATTTTATCTTGCAAGTCCAACTTCTTGGCACATCTTGATTGAGAGTTACCCAAGTCTTCAGTGGAGTGTGACAGAATTTGTGTTGACCGTTTGAGGCATAAGGTTAGACTCTGACCATTGACTGCAAGAGATGGCTGAGGAGCAGCAGAATGGTTGTCTAAAGCTGGAATCTGCTGATCAAGACCTGAAGGGGATGAAATTATCCTTCCCATGATCTCAAAAGCAGATTCCACATCCTCTGGATCCAAGAAGTCCCCCTTTGGCCCGCAAGCTACTCCTCCAAAGATGGAATGGTGCCGGTCGAAAGGAACACCCCGGACTCCAACTATGTGGAAGGTCTTAAGGAGGGAATCAGACCCAAAATCAAGAATGCTGAGGAACCCCAACCTAGGAGCAGTAAGGCAGGTTTAGAGGATGGGGCGGAAACCTTAGGGTCAGGGAAACACCACAGAGTCACATATGGATCCAGGGACTTGGGAATCAAGTGCAATGGATTTGATAATTCCTGCACATTGGAAGAAAAAAGTAGTTTTGTACCTACCATAAATGTAGATGTTCGAGTGTATACCCTGCTGCAGTCATCACACTTGGGTTATCCTGTTGTCAGGCGGTCCCGCAGTCAGCCTGAATTCCAAAGTCTTGGTCCGGCGTCGGTTGCTGTCGCTTCTTCCCTGACATCAGTACGCCAGGGGTATATAAGAGGCATCCGACGCCATTTTCTTCAGTTTTTCTTGCCCCAGATGTCAGGTGCCCCCCCAAAAATGGTCAGTAGATAGTACCAATAATAAAAGCTTAGCACAAACAAAAACATCTCTCCAGCTATAAGCAAATACACCACAAAGGTTGTATCAAATTTTAAGGTATGGAAAGGTTTTTAGTTAGGTCAGAGGGGATGGAGGGAGGGTAACCTGGACTGCAGCAGGGTATACACTCGAACATCTACATTTATGGTAGGTACAAAACTGTACTATGTTCGTGTAACCCTGCTGCAGTCATCACACTTGGGTAGAATCCCAAAGCTAAGGATGGGAGGTGGAGTCAAACAGGGTTAGAGGGGGCTAGAAGGCCCTGCAAAACTGCAGTGGCGAAGCCAGCTCTACTCTTAGAGTAAAGTGGTAAGTGATAGTGTTTGGTGAAGGTGTGTACTGAACTCCAAGTTGCAGCTTCCAGAATATCTTTGGTTGGCACCCCCCTGAGGAAGGCTGTAGATGTAGCTGCTGCCCTGGTGGAGTGGGGCCTTATGCTAGCAGGAACTGGTTTTCCATGATGGGTGTAGCAAAAATGTATGCAATGTCCTATCCATTTGGAAATGGTCTGTTTTGAGATAGCCTTTCCTTGTGATGCTGTAGCATAGGATACAAAAAGTTGGTCAGATTTTCTGAAAGCCTTAGTTTTATCCAAGTAGTAACGTAGTTGCCTGTGAATGTCCAAGGAATGCAGGAGTCTTTCTCCTTTGTTCTGTGGATTTGGAAAGAAGGTGGGTAAGTGGATGGTTTGATTTAGAGCCACACTGGATACCACCTTTGGCATAAAGGATGGGTTAAGTTCGTAGAGAGACTCTGTCTTGATGAAAAATGAGGAAAAGCTCAGGCTCTACTGCCATGAGTGCTTGTAGCTCTGAGACTCTTCTGGCTGAAGTAATTGCTAGCAGCAGGGAAGTCCTTCCATGATATAAGCTTTAAGTCAGCTGAGAAAGCTGGCTCAAAAGGTGGCAGTGTACGTTTTTCCAAAACAAAATTTAGGTCCCAAGTTGGTGTTGGCGCTCTCGTGGGAGGCCTAATGTTTTTTGCCTCTCTGAGATACTGCCTTAGAAGTGGATGTGAAAATAAGGGAGGATCCGTGTTGTAGTGAGCTGAAATAGCTGAGGCGTGGATTTTAATAGATGAAAAAGAAAGTCCTTTGTGTAACATCTCAGTTAAATATTGTAGAATCTGAGGCCTGTCCGGCTGGAGGGTATTTTGGCCTTTAGCTTGGTTCCATGCGCAAAATCTTTTCCATTTGTCTGAGTAGGCTTTCCTGGTGCTGGGCCTCCTGGCCTCCAGAATGACATCCATAACAGCTTGTGAAAGAGGGGTTGGCTGGTTGCTTAGGTGATGTGCCATGCAGCCAAATTTAAGGTTTTGAGCTGGCTGTGTAGAATCTGACTGCCTTGCTGTGTAAGTAGATGAGGAATTTGTGGTAGAATCCATGGTGGGCCCTGGGCCATGTTCTTTAGTAGTGGGTACCAGTGCTGGCGTGGCCAGTCCAGGGCAATGAGTAGCATTCGTGGTCTCTCCATCCTGACTTTCAGCAGCACCTTTGTGAGAAGGGGCAGTGGAGGAAAGGCATATACTGTCAGCATTTTCCAAATGAATGAGAGTGCGTCCACTTTCCAAGCTTGATGGTGGAATGTCCTTGTGCAAAATTTTGAAAGCTGATGGTTTTGCGGGTTGGCAAACAGGTCTATGTCTGGGCGCCCCCATTTTTGAGTTATCATTGCAAATACTTGTGGATCCAGTTTCCACTCGTGGGGATCCATGATGTTTCTGCTTAGGTCGTCTGCCAATGTGTTCTTTTTTCCTGACAGGAATTATGCTTGTAATTGAACTTGGTAAGCCAGTGCTGTGTTCCACAAGGTCATTGCTTGCCTGCATAGAGGGTAGGAGTGTGTACCCCCTTGTTTGTTTATGTACCACATTACTGTGGTGTTGTCTGTCCTTATTATAAGCTGTCCTGGATGTAAGAGGTCCCTGAAGGCTGTCAGAGCATTCTGTACAGCTAGCATTTCTTTTTGATTGATGTGCAGATTCCTTTGGTCTACAGTCCATAAGACCTGAATGCACCGTCCTGCCATGTGTGCCTCCCAGGCATAGTCCAATGCATCTGTTGTCATAGTTTGCCTGGCTGGGGGTACATTGAAAGGCTGACCCTTGTTGAGGTGACATGCCTGTGACCACCATAGAAACTTCTGATGAAGGCAGGGAATGAGAGGTATTATTGTTTCCAAGCTGTGGCTGTGTTGAGTCCATACGCTTTTCAGATACCATTGTAATTTCCTCATATGCAGTTTTGAAGCCCAAGGCCTGCAGAATTTTTCTTGCAGGGAGTTGGGTCTTTGTTGCCATTATTTTGAAGTATTGAGTTAGTTGCAGTTGTTTGTCTGGAGTCAGATAAGCCATCTGGGCCGTTGTATTCAAGCTGGCACCCAGGAATATTATCTCTTGTGAGGGCACTAGTTTTGATTTCTTTTCGTTTACTGTGTACCCTAGGCAACTTAGAGGGTGTTTTACAAAAGGCAGATGTTGTAAGAGAATGTCCTTGCTTTCTGCTTGGATGAGGCAGTCGTCCATGTATGGGTATATTTCAATTCCTCTTTGTCTGCAGTATGCAATTACTGGTGCCAGGCATTTTGTGAAGACCCTGGGTGCAGTAGATAAGCCAAAGGGCAGTGCAGAGAATTGGTAATGGGTTGAACCTGCAATGAAACGGAGGTATCTTCTGCAATTTTGTCTGATAGGGACATGCAGGTATGCCTCCTTGAGGTCCAGTGTTACTAGACAAGCTTTATGCCCAACATGGGAAGAAGCTGCTGTAGTGTTAGCATCTTGAATTTGGGTACCTGCAAGAAGGTGTTTAGAATTGAAAGGTCCAGAATGGGTCTCCAAGCATTGTCCTTTCTGGGGACTAGAAAGAGCCTTGAGTAAAATCCTTGGCTTTGTTCCTGTGTAGGTACCAGCTGAATGGCTCTCATGTCCATGAGAGGTGTAATTTGTTTTTGTGCCTCTGCCCATGGATTTTGTGGCAAGTTTGGCATTCCTTTTATCCTTGGCAAGGTGTGGAAATGGAATCTGTATCCTTGTGAGATAATGTCTAGGACCCATTTGTCCTTTGTGACGCTGCACCAGTTGTCTATAAAAATGCAAATTTTCCTCCCAAGGGGGCTGCCAAGAGATTTTTTCTTGGCAGCTTGAGGTTGTAGTCATTGTGTTTGTCTTCTAGTAGTTTGGGACCTGTCTTCTCCTCCCTTCTGTGTTGCAGTGCCCCATTGTCGAGGTTTGTAAGGGATTTGTGCTTGTCCTCTGCCCCTTGGGTGTCTGTATTTACCCCTCTGTGGTCTGTCAGAAGCTGGAAAGGACCAATTTTTTGCTGGCCAGTTTCTGCTGAAGCGTGGGGGTTGTACCTATAAGAAATCTTTGACCGTCTGCATAGATTTTGCCTTATCCTCCATTTTCTTTAAAACCTCTTCTGCTTTAACCCCAAGTAAGACATCCTGCTGTAAGGGTGCATCTAGTAATTTTGCTTTAACATGATCAGGCAGAGTTTGTTCCTTTAACCAAGCATGCCTACATATAACAGACCCAGTAACAGCTGCTCTACAGGAAGCTTCCAGGGAATCAAATCCACATTGTAAAGTATGTTTGCCCACCTGTTCAGTGCTCTCATAGCTAGAGTAGCTGAGGTGTAAACCTTCTTCCCCCACCTGTCTAGTGCTCTGGAGTCCCTTTCAGAGGGTACCAGATTTTTAGCCATAGAAGCCTTAGCCCCTTTGGGACCCTGGGAGATATTCTCTGGGTCAGCAACAGGGCTTTTGTAAAGGAATTTGTGAGAGTCAGGCACTCTATAATACCTATCTGGTTTGGCTGGAGTAGGAGGCAGAGAATCTGGATTTAGACTGGATTCTAAGTAAACATCATCCACAATGTCTAAAACTGGAGGGATAGAAAGTGGTCTGTGCTGGGGGAGTAAAAGAAACTCTCTGAGCCTTTTCTTTGAGTCGGAGTAGTCCTGTCCTTCCCAGTGGAAATGCTCCCTCAGGGCATGTAAGGTTTCCCCAAAGGAATAGTCTTCAGGGGGAGAAGCTGAGGGAATGGAATCTTCAGCATCAGAATCTTCATAAGGGGGAAAGGAGTAATCCTGTTCCTCAGAGGAGCCTGAGGAAATAGACACTTGATCAGAGTAGGCATAATCCTCCCACTTGTCTAGGTCATTTGTCTGGGGGGGGGTTGGGAACCCCTGATTAAAGAAATCAAATCTTCAGCCATTTTAAGCATCTGTTTCTTAGGCATGGGGCCTTGAACTCGAGACTGATGTGCAGTCTTTTTTGGTTTTAGAGGAGTCTTAAGCTTAGCATAAGATTTTATGTTGAGAGTAGTCGGTATGAAGACGCCTTCTGTAACCAAAGGTGTTTCTGCAGCACCGGCTTCTCCTTCTGCAATGTTGTCGGTAGGGCCTAAAGAAAATGGCTCCGTCAGCCTAGAACTCTCTGCTTGAGAATCCGAAGAGGTCTGGGGTTCCAATTCTGCGGTCGTCAGGGGCTGCGTAGGTGCCTCACTGAAAACCGGAGAACCGGTGACCAGGCCAGCAGAGGCCTCGGAGTCTGGCTTGGATTAGGCTGCCTGTCTTTATCTTTGCATTTTTTATGCACGCCGGTAGTCGGTTGCTCCGACGGCATAGTGTATTTAAATTTCCTACCGAAGTAGTGTCGTGCGAAATCAAAGCGTCGCTTTATAGTTCGCTTACTGAACCTAGCACAAAACCGACAACCAGTGACGTCGTGGTCTGGGCCTAGGCAAGGTATACAATAAGAATGAAAGTCCTTATGAGGTATTTGCTTCCCACAAGAAATGTAATTGTTAACTTTTTCTGACATTGGACTGAGGCAAGAAAAGGTTCCCCAATGGGGTACTTAGCTTTGAAGACTTCGGACTGAAATTCGATTTGAAAATCTCAGGTGTCGGCCGACCGGCACTTGCGAACTGCTTCTGTTTCGGGCACTGCGCTGCAAGAAAGACTGAAGAAAATGGCGTTGGATGCCTCTTATATACCCCTGGCACACTGACATCAGGGAAGAAGCAACAGCAACCGACGCCGGACCAAGACTTTGGAATTCAGGCCGACTGCGGGACCGCCTGATGACAGGATAACCCAAGTGTGATGACTGCAGCAGAAAAAGTACAGTTTTGTACCTACCATAAATGTAGATGTTCGAAGATCCACATTGCTGCAGTCCTTACATATGGGTAGTCCGCTGTCCTCGGTCGGACCGAATACCAAAGTATTAGGCTGACGTCGGTCAAGGCGCTTAAAACTGACATCAGGACGTCAGGGTACAAAAGCGCATGACCGACGTCATATCCTCAGTCTTTTCTTGCCCCAGATGTCAGAAGGCCCTAACAAGAAAGGTCAAAGCCAAAAAACAGCAAAAAATAACCAACCACCCCTGCACTAACCATATTCACAATATGTACAACCCAAACCACACCACCACCTCTAACTACAGAGGGGAAGGAGGACTGCAGCAATGTGGATCTTGAACATCTACATTTATGGTAGGTACAAAACTGTACTATGTTCTTCATCTCACATTGCTGCAGTCCTTACATATGGGTAGAATCCCAAAGCAGAGGTAAGGGAGGATGGCAAAACTATAAAGTATTAGGGGCTGCCAAAATGCCCTGTAAAATTGCAGTGGCAAATCCAGCCCTAGATTTAGAGTAAAGTGGAAGGTGGTAATGCTTAGAGAAAGTATGCACTGAACTCCAAGTAGCTGCCTCCAAAATATCTTTAGTAGCCACCCCCCTTAAAAAAGCTGTAGAAGTGGCAGTAGCCCTAGTGGAATGAGGCCTAATCCCAGCTGGAATCTCCTTACCATGATGGGAATAACAGAAAGCAATACAAAACCAATCCACTTAGAAATAGTTTGTTTTGAAACAGGTTTGCCCTGAGAACCCAAAGCAAAAGAAACAAACAACTGCTGAGACTGCCTGAACCCTTTAGTTCTGCTCAAATAATATCGCAACTGTCTGTGTATATCCAAAGTGTGCAAAATCCTCTCCCTTTATTTTGGGGTTTGCATAGAAAGTAGGCAAATGAATAGTTTGGTTTAAAGCCACACTAGAAACCACTTTAGGCATAAAAGAAGGGTTTGTACGAAAGACACCCTATCCTTGTGGAAAATTAAGAAAGGCTCAACCGCCATAAGGGCCTGTAATTCAGAAACCCTTCGCAGAGGTAATGGCCAACAAATAAGCAGTTTTCCATGATAAATATTTCAACTCTGCAGTTGCTGCAGGCTCAAAAGGTTGTAGAGTGAGTTTCTCCAACACAAAATTGAGATCCCAAGCAGGAGTAGGAGCTCTACGGGTCTTATATTCTTTGCCCTCTAAGAAATTGCTTAAACAAAGGATGAGAAAATAATGGTGGGTCACAGTCATAGTGAGCAGAAATTGCTGCAGCATGAACCTTTATAGAGGAGAAGGACAAACCTTTGTCCAATAACTCAGTAAGGTATTGAAGAGCAACACTTAAATTAGGTTTAGAAACATCAAAGTCCTTTGCTGTACTCCAAATTAAAAATCTCCTCCATTTATCTGTAAACTTTCCTTGTACTAGGCCTTCTGGCCTCCAAAATAACATTCAAAACTTGTTGTGGAAGCTGAGACCTCCAGGGTTTAAAACAGAATATGCCAGGCTGTTAGATGTAGAGAGTGAAGTTTGACATTGAGTAAATGACTGTTCTCCTGAGACAGCAGGTGAGGAATCGAAGGCAAAGGCCATGGAGGCTCCCGAACCAGACTTCTCAGTAATGGGTACCAGTGCTGTCGAGACCAATCCGGAGCTATTAAAATCATGGTTGGCTTGTCCTGTCTGACCTTCAGGAGTACCTTTGGGAGGAGAGGCAGAGGTGGAAAGGCATACACGTGCAGATTGCTCCAATTGAATGAGAGAGCGTCCACTTTCCAAGCTGTGGGATGAAACCTTTTTTGCAAAACTTTGGCAGCTGGTAATTTAGTGGAGAAGCGAACAGATCTATGTCTGGAGTTCCCCATAACACTGTCAATTTCTGAAATACACGAGGATCCAATTTCCACTCGTGGGGATCCATAATTTGTCTGCTCAACACATCTGCTAAGGAGTTCTGTGCTCCTGGCAGAAACCTTGCCTGAAGATTTAGCTGTAAACTGAGAGCAGTCTCCCACAAAATCATTGCTTGTCTGCATAGAGGATATGAATGCGTCCCCCTTGCTTGTTGATGTACCACATGACAGTTGTGTTGTCTGTTTGAATCAACACCTGCCCAGGAAGAAGTAAATCCTTGAAAGCTATCAATGCAAATTGGACTGCTAACATCTCCTTCAAGTTGATATGTAAATGTTGAAGTCTGGCAGGCCACGTGTCTTGTACCCACTTTCCATTTAGATGAGCTCCCCAAGCTTTGTCTGAGGCATCTGTCGTTAGAATCTGACTCGCCTCTGGTCGGGTCACAGAGAGTCCCTTGTTTAGGTGACATTCCTGAGCCCACCACAAAAATTCCTTTTGAATGCAAGGTATTATCTGAATGACAGTGTCCATATCTTGGCAGTGTTGTCCATACATTTTGAGATACCATTGTAGCTTCCTCATATGCAGTTTGGCATTGGGAAGTACCAGAATACAAGATGCCATGAACCCCAAGGCTTGAAGGACTGTCCTTGCAGTCAGCCTGGACTGACGAGACAATTGGTGGAAGTAAAGAGAAAGATTGTTTTGTTTGTCCGGGGTCAAAAGGCCATCTGGGATGCTGTATTCAGTCTCACACCCAGAAAGCACATGTCCTGAGAGGGTACTAGACTGGACTTTATTTCGCTCACAGAATACCCCAGGCATCTTAACACTGCCATCACATACTGTAAATGATGAAGAAGTTCGTCCTTTCTTGGGCCAGAATCAGGCAATCGTCCAAATAAGGATAGATTTGTATTCCTCTTAGCCTGAAGAAAGCTACCACTGGAGCCAGAACCTTCGTGAACACTCTGGGCAGTAGATAAGCCAAAGGGCAATGCAGAGAACTGATAATGAAAAGTCCCAGCCCGAAAACGCAGATACTTCCTGCAACTGGGCCTGATAGGAACATGAAGGTAAGCCTCCTTGAGATCCAGAGTCACCATCCAGTGATCTTTGCCCAGCAGAGGTAAAAGCTGTTGTAACGTCAACATTTTGAACTTGGGAATGTCCAGATATGTGTTGAGGACAGATAAATCCAAAATTGGTCTCCAAGTGTTCCCTTTGGTACTAGAAACAGGCGAGAATAAAATCCTAGGCCCACTTCTGGCAGAGGGACCGGTTGTATGGCCCCTATTTGAAGTAGTAGAGAAATTTGTTTGTGAGCCTCTAGTCTTTGCTGAGGAGGAACGCCTGGCATGCCTTTGAAAGGAGGCAAGGTATGGAAATAAAACTTGTAACCTTGGTGTATGATATCCAATACCCATTTGTCTTGGGTAATCAAAATCCAATTTTCCTTGAAGAGTGCCAACCTTCCTCCCAAAGGTGCTGCCAGGCAAGAAGGATCTGGCAGCTGAAAAGTAGGTCATTGGGCCTGTTTACGAAAGGACTGGCCCCTGCCCTCACCGAAGATTGTGCAGGTGAACTCCCTGTTCTAGGCCTGAAAGAACTCTGAGCTCTGCCCCTACCACGTCTAGATCTACCCCTAGACTGTGAATCATAAGAAGGATACGTCCACCCCTTAGCAGGCCAATTCCTACTAAACTGGAGGCTGAACTTGCAAAAAATCTTTAACAGCCTGCATAGACTTAGCCTTGTCTTCCATTTTCTTCAAGACTGACTCCACAGGTGGACCAAACAACACATCAGACTGCAAAGGAGCATCCAAAATCCTTGTCTTAACATGGTCAGATAAATTCTGATCCTTCAGCCAGGCGTGCCTGCGAAGAACTGAACCAGTGGCAGCCACCCTAGACGAGGCCTGTACAGCATCGAAACCACATTGTAAAGAATGCTTACCCACCTGTTCAGAGACATGCACCAAATCTTGTAATTCTTTACACTCAATGCCTTCCGCCAGAGCATCCACCTTAGACTTCAATTGAGAAAGAAGAAAGTTTTGATATTTCAATATATGAAACTGGCAATTCAAAGCCCTCATAGCTAAGGTAGAAGATGTATAGACCTTCTTTCCCCATCTATCCAAAGCTCTGGCCTCTTTATCTAGAGGAACCGGATTTTTCACAACAGAGGCCTTGACACCCTTAGGTCCCTGACTAATAGTTTCTGGGTCCGCCCTACGACTCATAAAGATATTTATGAGCCTCAGGCACCCTGTAATACCTATCCGGTTTAACAGGCGCAGGAGGCAGAGAATCAGGATTAAGTGAAGCCTCTGAAAACACATCTTCCACAACATCCAGAACAGGGGGTATAGCTAAAGGCCTATGTTGAGGTAAAAGCAAAAATTCCCTAAGCCTTTTCCGGGAATCAGAGAAGTCCTGACCTTCCCACTTAAAATGTTCCCTCATAGCATCAAGTGTCTCTGAAAAAGAAAAATCCTCTGGAGGAGAAGCAGAAGGAGTGGAATCATCTGCATCAGAATCAGAATAAGGAGAGTACTCCTGCAAATCTTCAGCCGAAGACTCAGAAACATCCGAAGCCTGCTCAAAACTTCCCAACTCTGGCTCCACCCTAGGCCTCTTATCAGGAGGGGGCAAAGAACCTCTAATTAGAGTAATCAAATCTTCTGCCATTTTAAGCATGTGCTTCTTAGGCACAGACCCTGCTGAACTAGGAGTGACACCAACAGAAGCTAAACCTGGCCTGCCCCTGGGAGAAGACTTGGAAACAGAAGGAGAGGGCCTAACCACCCTGGGAAGGGAGGGGAGTACAGTAACCTGAGAAGCCCCTTCAGCCTGACCTACCTCAAGAGAGGCCACATCCTGCAAAACTAAAGTCTCCCCCTGAGACTCTAAAGAAGTCTCCGCCGGACCCACCGGTTCCACTGAAACCTCTAAAGAACCGGCGTCCGAACGGACGACTCATCTTGCCTGGGCTTAACTGTTTTGTCTTTGCGCTTCTTAGGAAGCGCCGGAGAATCCGACGGCATATTATAATTGCACCGCTTACAAGACCAGCCTAGCACAATCCAACCTTCGCTTAATAGTGCGCTTATTGAACCTAGCACAAAAGCGACACCCAACTACGTCGTGCTCAGGCCCCAAACAAGGAATGCACAAAGAATGATAATCCCTATGCGGTATCTGTTTCCCACAAGAAATACAGTTATTCACTTTTCTGACATCCGGTAATACACTGAGGCAAGAAAAACAAAATATTCCCAACGGGTACTTAGCCAACTTGGATTCGGTCTGAAACTCCGAACTCGAAAAATTTCAGAACGCCGAACGGCACTTGCAACGCTGCTTCTGCATCGGACCATGCGGCAAAAAAGACTGAGGATATGACGTCGGTCATGCGCTTTTGTACCCTGACGTCCTGATGTCAGTTTTAAGCGCCTTGACCGACGTCAGCCTAATACTTTGGTATTCGGGCCGACCGAGGACAGCGGACTACCCATATGTAAGGACTGCAGCAATGTGAGATGAAGAACATCATGATGAACATCTAACAGTGCAGGTCCAGCTCTAAATCAGATGCATTTCTAACAGATCTTAATGACCTGATGCAGGATGCCGCAGGATGACTGGAAGGGATCCAAGACTGCCACTCTCCAGAGGTGATCTGGCTGGTCACGTTGGATAAGCTTCATCTAAAATTAAGATCAGCTCTGAGAGGACTGAAGCAAAGTTGTAAGAAGGCTCTGGATCCAATCTTGAATAAGCAACCTTCCATATCTTACGTGCCACAGATGATGCCTTGCTGTTTGCCTTTCTTTTTCTGGAATATTAATTTTCCTTCTCTTCATGCTTTTTTTTTGTTTCTCTCAGGACTCCCTCTTGTCCACTGCTTTTATGGTCTTTCCTCCCTCAGGATCAGGAGGGAGAAGACACTAACACTAGTTTGTTGCATCTGTCTGACAAAGCCCTTTGACCAAAGAACTTACAGATTCATCTGTCAGCAGATAACTGATCCATCCGTAAATAGAAAATGCACACTACTCATGCCCACTCTCGGGGAGGGGGTGGGCTGTCTTGAGGCCACACTTGGTGCACTTTTAAAAACTCTTCTACTCCTTGTCACCCATGATGAAAAAGAGTATACACATACTCACCAGAAAAAACAAAACAAATGGGACTTTAACCCTGCAATGCTAACAGAACTATCAAAGTCACAGAGCTAATACCCATACAAATAAACAACAAGGAAAAACCTCAGTTATACTATTTCTTTTGGAACAGGATGAAAATCTAAAGAACACAGGCTGCAAAACATGCAGGAATCTACAATCACAAAAAAGAGGGATAGTCTACAAAACAGCATCGATAGATTACAAGGGTTTTAAACGACCACTGATATATAATCCCTAACCAAAAATTCAGCCAAAATTGGCAAGGCAAAAGGAGAAAGTACAGTTTTGTACCTACCATAAATGTAGATGTTCGAGTGTCTTCACTGCTGCAGTCATTACACTTGGGTTATCCTGCCGTCAGGCGGTCCCCGCAGTAGGCCAGAGTTCCAAAGTCTTGGTCCGGCGTCGGTTGCTGTCACCTCCTCCCTGTCATCTGTGCATCAGGGGTATATAAGAAGCAGCCAACGCCATTTTCTTCAGTTTTTCTTGCCCCAGATGTCAGATGCCCCCAAAAAGATAGGCAATACATATTGCTTACAAAACATACAATGAGGTAAAAACAAAACCTTCAGTAACCAGCAAATGCACCACATAGGTAGTATAGTGTAGAAAAAAGGTATAGATAAGACCCAGCTAAGAAAGAGGGGATGGCGGGTGGGTAACCTGGACTGCAGCAGTGAAGACACTCGAACATCTACATTTATGGTAGGTACAAAACTGTACTATGTTCATCGTGTTTCACTGCTGCAGTCATTACACTTGGGTTGAATCCCAAAGCTGAGTCAGGGTGGCTGGTTCTATAGAGGATTTGGTGTGGCTATGAAGCCCTGCAGCACTGCAGTGGCAAAGCCAGCTCTGGATGTAGAATAAAGAGGCAAGTGGTAATGCTTGGTAAAGGTGTGCACTGAACTCCAAGTTGCAGCTTCCAAAATGTCTTTGGTAGGTACTCCTCTAAGGTAGGCAGTAGAAGTGGCAGTTGCCCTGGTGGAATGTGATCTAATGTTAGATGGTACAGGTTTCCCATGCTGTGTGTAGCAGAACCGGATACAGTATCCTGTCCACTTTGAAATGGTCTGCTTTGAAATAGCCTTTCCCTGTGATCATGCAGCATATGGTACAAAAAATTGTTCAGTTTTTCTGAAAGCTTTTGTTTTGTCCAAGTAGAAGCGTAATTGCCTGTGTATGTCCAAGGAGTGTATAAGTCTCTCCCCTTTACTCTGGGGATTTGGATAAAAAGTTGGCAAGTGAATAGTTTGGTTAAGAGCCACCCTGGATACCACCTAAGGCATAAAGAAGGGTTTGTTCTTAAAGAAACCCTGTCTTGGTGAAAAATAATGAAAGGCTCCACTGCCATTAGTGCCTGTAGTTCTGAGACTCCTCGTGCTGAGGTTATTGCCAGGAGCAGAGCAGTTTTCCATGAACCATATTTTAATTCTGTTGAATTGGCTGGCTCAAAAGGAGGTAAGGTGAGCTTTTCCAAGACAAAACTGAGGTCCCAAGTAGGTGTTGGTGCTCTCCGGGGTGGTCTTATGTTTTTAGCCCCTCTGAGGTACTGCTTTAGCAATGGATGAGAGAAAATAGGAGAATCTGTGTTGTAGTGAGCCGAAATGGCAGAGGCGTGGATCTTAATGGATAAGAAAGATAGTCCTTTGTCCAGCATCTCAGTCAAATATTGTAGTATCTGAGGAATGTTAGGGACAAGAGGGTCAAGGCTTTGAGCCTGGTTCCAGGCACAGAATCTCTTCCACTTTTCTGAATAAGATTTCCTGGTGCTAGGCCTCCTGGCCTCCAAAATGACATCCATAACAGCTTTAGAGAGAGGTGTTGTCTGTTTGGCTAATGAATCTGCCATGCTGCCAGGTTTAAGGTTTTGAGCTGACTGTGCAGGATCTGATTGTTTTGTTGAGTCAGTAGGTGTGGGATTTTGGGCAAAATCCAAGGTGGCCCTTGAGCTAAGTTATTTAAGATTGGGTACCAATGCTGGTGTGGCCAGTCTGGAGCAATCAGAATCATCTGTGTTTTTTCTTGTCTGGCTTTTAGGAGTACCTTTGAAAGTAGAGGCAGAGGTGAGAAGGCATAAACTTTTAGGGTTTTCCAGCTGAATGAAAGAGCATCCACTTTCCATGATTGTGTGTGATAAGTCTTTGTGCAGAATTTTTGTAGTTGGCAATTCAGTGGGGAGGCAAAAAGATCTATGTCTGGGCACCCCCATTTTTGCATTATCATGCTGAAGACTTGTGGATTTAATTAACACTCGTGAGGATCCATGATGTTTCTGCTTAAGTCATCTGCCAGAGCATTTTTCTTTCCTGGCAGGAATTGTGCTTGCAGATAAACTTGAAAAATTAGAGCTGTGTTCCAAAAGGTCATGGCTTGTCTGCATAGGGGGTAAGAATGAGTGCCCCCTTGCTTGTTTATGTACCACATTACTGTGGTGTTGTCTGCCTTTAATAATAATTGTCCTGGATGCAGAAGGTCCTTGAAAGCTGTAAGGGCATTTTGTACAGCCAACATCTCTTTTTGATTGATGTGAAGATGCATTTGGTCTGTGGTCCATTTGCCCTGAATACATTTTCCTGCCATGTACGCTCCCCAGGCGTAATCCAAAGCATCTGTTGTTAAAGTCTGCCTGGATGTGGGAAGAGGGAAAGGCTGACCCTTGTTGAGGTGACATGCCTGTGCCCACCATCGAAACTCCTGTTGTAGGCAGGGAATTAGTGGTATGACTGTTTCCACGCTGTGAGAGTGTTGAGTCCAAACACTTTTTAGGTACCATTGTAATTTCCTCATATGCAGTCTGGCATATGGAATTAGTAGTATGCAGGATGCCATGAATCCCAAGGCCTGCAGAATTTTTCTTGCAGGGAGTTGGGACTTTGTTGCCATCAATTGAAAATACTGAGTCAGTTGTCCTTGTTTGTCTGGCATGATAAGCCATCTGGGCCTTTGCATTTAAGCTGGCACCCAGGAATATTATCTCTTGTGAGGGCACTAGTTTTGACTTCTTTTCGCTTACTGTGTACCCTAGGCAAATTAGCAACCTTTTTACAAACGCCATTTGATTAGAAGAATGTCCTTGCTCTCTGCTTGAATCAGGCAGTTGTCCAGGTATGGATATATTTGAATTCCTTTTTGCCTGCAAAATGCAATTACTGGTGCTAGGCACTCTGTGAAGACCCTGGGTGCAGTAGATAATCCAAAAGGCAGTGCAGAGAATTGGTAGTGCACTGAACCAGCTATGAATCTGAGGTATCTTCTGCAATTCTGTCTGATAGGGACATGCAGGTATGCCTCTTTGAGGTCCAAAGTAACAAGCCAAGCTTTCTTGCCCAACATGGGAAGGAGCTGCTGTAGTGTCAACATTCTGAATTTGGGAACATCCAGGTAAGTATTTAGAGTAGAAAGGTCTATTATGGGTCTCCAGGCTTTGTCCTTTCTGGGGACCAGGAAGAGTCTTGAGTAAAAACCTTGTCCTTGTTCCTGCTGTGGCACTTTTTGAATAGCTCTCATGTCCATGAGGACTGTAATTTGCTTTTGTGCCTCTGCCCATTGATTTTGTGGCAGGTCTGGCATTCTTTTTTAGCCTTGGTAAAGTGTGAAACTGGAACCTGTAACCTTGAGACACGATATTCAGAACCAATTTGTCTTGGGTGATTGCTTGCCAGTTTTGTGAAAATAGTGCTAGTTTCCCCCCTAAGGGAGCTGCCAACAGGGTACAGTTTGGCAATGGAAGGGGGAAGTCACTGGGACTGTTTCCTGTAAGGTTGTGACTTGTCTACCCCTCCTTTTGGGGTTGAAGCACCTCACTGTCGTGGTCTGTAAGAGCCTTGTGGCTGAGATCTGCCTCTTGGGCATCTGTATCTGCCTCTTTGTGGCCTGTCTGACACTGGAAAGGACCAATTTTTTGTAGGCCAATTCCTGCTAAATTGAGGTGGCTGTACCTGTAAGAAAGCCTTCACTGTTTGCATAGACTTTGCTTTATCCTCCATTTTCTTTAAT
Source organism: Protopterus annectens (assembly GCF_019279795.1). Classification (NCBI taxonomy): domain Eukaryota; kingdom Metazoa; phylum Chordata; order Ceratodontiformes; family Protopteridae; genus Protopterus; species Protopterus annectens. The sequence continues at coordinate 69,084,729 of NC_056730.1, forward strand.
ACCTCTTCTGCTTTAACACCAAATAAAATATCCTGCTGTAAAGGAGCACCCAATACTTTTGCCTTAACATGATCTGGTAAACTTTGTTCTTTTAACCAAGCATGCCTTCGAATCACAGATCCTGTAACTGCTGCTCTACAAGAAGCCTCTAATGAATCAAAACTACATTGCAAAGTATGCCTTCCCACTTGTTCAGCTGCATGCAATAAATCCTGCATTTCCTTATAGTCAGGTTGTTCTGCACTTGTACTCATTTTCTGTTTTAACTGAGACATTAAATATTGTTGATATTTAAGCATGTGAAACTGGCAATTTAAAGCCCTCACTGCTAAAGTTGCAGAGGTGTAAACTTTCTTCCCCCATCTGTCTAATGCTCTAGTATCCATGTCAGAGGGAACTGGATTTTTAGCAGTGGAAGCCTTTACCCCTTTGGGACCCTGGGAAATAGTTTCTGGGTCAAGAGTAGGGTTTTTATAAAGAAATTTGTGAGAGTCGGGGACTCTGTAGTACCTGTCTGGCTTGACTGGAGCAGGGGGTAAAGAATCAGGATTTAAACTAGATTCAGAGAACACATCATCCACAATATCCAACACTGGTGGAATAGCAAGGGGCCTGTGCTGGGGCAATAAAAGAAAGTCTCTGAGCCTTTTCTTGGATTCTGAGTAATCCTGGCCATCCCAATGGAAATGACCCTCATGGTATGTAAAGTTTCCCCAAAAGAATAATCCTCAGGAGGAGAGGCTGAAGGAATTGATTCTTCAGCATCTGAGTCCTCATAGGGGGGTAAAAAGTATCCCTGGTCTGAAGAGGAATCAGACTATACAAAAACCTGGTCAGAGGAATCATAGTCTGTATCCTGCCTAGGCCTTTTATCAGGAGGGAGATGGGAACCCATAATCAGATTAATTAAGTCTTCGGCCATTTTGAGCATCTGCTTTTTAGGCATTGAGGCCTGTCCAGGTGAATGCTGTACTTGCTTCTTTGTCTTTAATGCAGTTTTAGACTTGGCTGTAGTTGCAATGGTAAGTTGTGAATGTCTGAAAACACCCTCAGAAGCCAATGCCTGCTCAGCGGCTCCAGACCTATCTGAAGGGTTAGTCTCCGTAGGCCCAACACCTTGAGTATCCAGAGGCCTAGGCACCTCCACATGGGAGTCGGTAGTGGGTGTCAGGGGCTGCGAAAGTGCCTCACTGAGAACTGTCGAACCGGCGACTGGCCTAGAAGAGGCTTCATCAGTTTTGGGCCTTGGATGCCTGTCCTTATCCTTGCCTTTGCGTTTTTTGCGAATTGTGGTCGTCGGTTGTTCCGGCGGCATGGTATAATTAAACCTTCGGCCAGATTAATGGCGAGCAAAATCAAACCGACGTTTAATAGTGCATTTGTTAAATCTAGCACAAAACTGACAACTAGTGACATCATGATCTGGGCCTAGGCATGGAATACAGTAAGAATGGAAATCCTTATGACGTATTTGCTTCCCACAAGAAATACAATTATTAACTTTTACTGACATCGGTCTGAGGCAAGAAAAAGTTTCCCCAATGGGGTACTAAGCTTTATTGAAGACTTCGGTTCTCAAAATCGAATTTGATATCTCAGGAGTCGGCCGACCGGCACTTGCAAACTGCTTTTGCTTCGGGCACCGCGCGGCAAAAAAGACTGAAGAAAATGGCGTTGGATTCTTCTTATATACCCCTGACGCACTGACATCAGGGAGGAGGCGACAGCAACCGATGCTGGACCAAGACTTTGGAACTCTGGTTGACTGCGGGACCGCCTGATGGCAGGATAACCCAAGTGTAATGACTGCAGCGGTGAAACACGATGAACATCTAAGGTGCGCACAGCAGATCACATTCTGACACAATGGTGACAAACAAGATCTCGGGGAAAAAGGACAGGTGCATTGAGGGAGGGAAAGGTTTGAGAAGCTCAACAATGGGGCACTTGCTATGCTAGTACAGACCCAACAAATGACCTAATAGTCGGGTCAGACAGATAGAATATAAAGGATTTTCTTGTTTTTACAAAAATTAATCTACTCAGTGCCACAATGAGTCTATGCTTGTGGTCTTTTTAGGTGCAAAAAAAAAAACTGAATGAGTACTCATTTTAGGAGGACACTAATTGAAATGCCTTTCAGTTAAGAACTTTCTGAATTAACAAGAGAGACAGATGGAAATTTATTTAATGTACATGGATCCAGGTCTGAAAATGTTGCTTGCTCACAATTCTTCTGTGTACCCTGTGGACATACCTTCCCTTACTCAGGCATCTGTTACATTCTTGAAACACTAACTTGTAAAAAGGGAAATTCTTTCTCCGATGTGTAGAAGGCATGGGTATAGAGAAATGACACTGAATGACAGGGGTGATTGTCTGTCTGGCAGCTAAAAGATTCTTGGTTATGGAGAAGCAAGATGTTGCAGGCTTGATGTTTCTTTGGATAATTTCTCCACAAAATGTTGCAACTTTGTTTTCTGTATTAAAGCTATAACTACTTGAATTTAACTTTTTTTTTTTTGCACCAGTCCTTGTCTATCAGGCTTCCTTCACCAAACCACCCTACTGATCCCACTCATTCCTCCAGGGTAGTGCCTTATTGTTCATTCATTCCCTGGGGTCAAAGGTTGGACAAACTGTGAATGGCACAACCATCAGCATGGAAGATACCAGTTTTCTTTTTAAACTCTCCATTCTCATCACATGCTCACCAGCATCCAAGGAGTTGGTATGCAACTTGTTTTGCAATACACAGCCCTGACTTCCTTATAGACAAGCACCTCCATTTGATCCCGTTTGTTCCAGGGGTTCCACCATAGAAACTGCCTCTGAGCACACACCCCTCCCTTCTCCTCAGAGAGAGTTGAGCAGACTAAGTCTCACTATTCCTCTCCTTCCCCCATGCCAGTTCTAACAGGTGCCTCAGTAGGTCATTGAACTTGGACCACAAATGTTGTAGACAAGGCTTTATCTCTCTGCCACTAGAGCTGGCTCCTACTTGAAAAATAATTTACATACAGGCAAACAGTTACATTACTTACCAGTTTTATATTTTTTGCCTCTCTCAGTTCTTGTATTAATGTCTCAGAACAAATAGTAGATAATGACCTGCTTTAGCACTAAAACAGTCTAACTTTAACATCTTTTGGAAAAGATGGACAATGCAGTCATGTGACTTATTTAATAACTGATCTTTATGTAGTGTTCTAAAACAGGCATCCATTGCAATGCAATGTAGTATAACCACATTCAACAATGTACTAACCCATCTTAGTTGCAGACCTGATTTATTTTGCTTTTATTCCTAAAGTAAGTACTGGCCAACTTTTACACAAGCAATTTTACTTGTAAAACATCCTAGTATCCAATTTTACTTGTAAAACATCCACAGCATCCCAGAACTCCTTGCTCTTACCCAAGACACTTTTACATCCATTGAAACCTGGCTCACTGATAATCAACTAATTCTAAAAAAAAAAAAAAAAAAAAAACCCCTAAACTTCTACTTTTCCTTCCTAAAACACTGGCAACACACAAATCCACTTTCTCTATTACCTCCCTCAACAATACCACCATCAGTCCAGAACCCCATACTAAATTACTCAATGTTACAATTGACAATTAAAATTCAACATGCATAGCCATCATTGCATAAGAAAAACACCAGAAACTTGGTCTCCTGTACCATAACCACAAACTGCTTTCACCCTCCATCAAACCCTCCCTGGCCCTGTCTCTCCTATTACCCGGTCTTTTGTAAACAGCTCCAGTTTTTACTATCCTTCAGTCTTCACTTCCCTCTAAATTAGAGCAAACATACAATAAAATAGCTAGATTTGCCTCCAATCTCCCTTACAAATCCCACCACAGCCTCACTCTTAAATCATTACAATAGCCCGAATTCCCTAAACAATTGTTTCTTTCTCAACTGCATACCACACACTCAGTTCTTTATAATCCCACTTCCTGTCCCTCCATCTCTAATATCGTATCTCTATACAAAACCCAACGTCAACTTCGTACATCTGACAAACATCTTCTTGACATTTTCAAACCGTCAAAAAATATTGGTAAGTCCCTATATAAATACTTTGTAGCTCACACCTGGAAAGTACAGTTGTGTACACTTACCATAAATGTAGATGTTCGAGTGTATTCACTGTTGCAGTCATTGCATTTGGGTAATCTGCTGGCAGGTTGCCCTCAGTCGGCCTGATTAACAAAGTCTTGGGTCCTGCGTCGATTACTGTCCCTTCTTCCATGACGTCAGGTTGTCAGGGGTATAAAATATGCGGCCAACACCATTACATCAGTTTTTCTTGCCCCAGATATCAGGTGTCCCCCAAATGGGGAGCAAATAAAATGAAAAACACAAAAAATATACCTCCAACCAAAAGCAAATACACCAAAAGGGCTTTTAAGCATAGTAAAAGAAAGTAGAGGTATAGCCAGAGAAAAATAGGGGGCTGAAGGGAGGGTAACCAGGACTGCAACAGCAAATACACTCGAACATCTACATTTATGGTAAGTGTACACAACTGTACTATGTTCTTCGTGTTTCACTGTTGCAGTCATTAACATTTGGGTAGATTCCCAAAGCTATGGTTGGGTGGAGGGAATTATACAGCATTAGGACCGGCTATAAGGCCCTGCATGATAGCAGTGGCAAAGCCAGCTCTGGATTTAGAGAAAAGTGGTAAATGGTAATGTTTGGTGAACGTATGAACTGAGCTCCAGGTAGCAGCTTCTAGAATGTCCCTGGTAGGAACACCTCTGAGAAAGGCTATTGAAGTAGATGCAGCCCTGGTGGAATGGGATCTGATCCCCTGGGGGATAGTTTTTCCATGGTGCTTATAGCAGAAATGAATACAATGGCTTATCCATTTGGAAATGGTTTGCTTTGAAATAGCCTTTCCCTCTGCCCCTGCCACAAGTGCTACCAGCAGTTGTTTCTTTGAGATTTAGTCCTTTTTAAGTAAAATCTAAGTTGTCTGTGTACATCCAATGAATGCAGAATCCGCTCCCCCTTGTTCTGTGGATTGGGAAAGAAAGTTGGCAAATTAATGGTCTGATTAAGAGCCACACTGGATACCACCTTAGGCATGAAGGATGGACTGGTCCTGAGAGATACCCTGTCTGCATGAAAAATGATGAAAAGCTCCACTGCCATAAGAGCCTGTAATTCGGAAATCCTTCTAGCTGAAGTGACAGCTAAAAGGAAAGCTGTTTTCCAGGAGAGAAATGTTAAGTCTGCAGTAGCAGCTGGCTTGAAAGGAGGGAGAGTGAGTTTCTCCAATACAATATTAAGGTCCCAGGCAGGGGTTGGAGCTCTCTTGGGTGGTCTTAAGTTTTTGGCCCCTCTGAGATACTGCTTTAGCAGAGGATGAGAAAAGAGGGGAGGTTCTGTGTTGTAATAAGCTGAAATGGCTGAGGCATGGATTTTTATGGAAGAAAAGGACAAGCCCTTGTGAAACATCTCAGTTAAGTATTGCAAAATCTGAGGAATGTTGGGCACTGTTGTGCTTATCCCTTGAGATTGATTCCAGGCACAGAATCTTTTCCATTTGTCAGCATAAGATTTTCTAGTACTAGGTCTTCTTGCCTCCAAAATGACATCCATCACAGGTTTGCTGAGGGATGCTAAGGGTGAATTTAGGTGATTAGCCATGCTGCAAGATTCAAAGTTTGGAGAGGAGTGTGCAGAGTCTGGTTGTTCTGCTGAGACAGTAAGTAAGGTGTCTGAGGCAGATGCCACGGTGGAAGGTGTGACACACTGCACAGGAGTGGGTACCAGTGTTGGCGAGGCTAGTCTGGAGCAATCAAAATCATTTTTGGTTTGTCCTGTTTGACTTTTAGTAGAATTCTGGAGAACAGAGGCAGAGGGGGAAAGGCATAGACTGACAGGTTTTTCCAGATGAAGGACAGAGCATCCACTTTCCAGGCTTTTTTGTGATGAGTTTTTGTGCAAAATTTGTCCAACTGATAGTTCTGGGGTGAGGTAAAAAGATCTATGTCTGGGCTCCTCCATTTGCATGTCAACATGTTGAAAATCCATGGTTCCAGATTCCACTTGTGTGGGTCCATGAGATTTCTGCTTAGTTCGTCTGCCAGAGTATTCAGCTTTCCTGGCAGGAAATGAGCTTGTAACTTGTACTTAATAGCTCAAGGCCATGTTCCACAATGCCACGGCTAGTCTTCGGAGGGGGTAGGAGTGTGTACCCCCCTACTTGTTTATGTACCACATAACCGTGGTGTTGTCCATCTTTATCAGTAATTGTCCTGGATGAAGGTAGCCCTTGAAGGCTGTCAGTGCATTCTGTACAGCTAGCATTTCTTTTTGAGTTATGTGAAGGTATTTGATTTGGGCTCCATTTGCCCTGAATGCGCTTGCCTGCCAGATGGACACCCCAGGCATAGTCTGATGCATCTGCAATTAGGGTTTGGGCGGCAGGGAGTGGTGTGAATGGCAATCCCTTGTTCTGCTGGCAGGCCTCTGCCCACCATAGGAACTCTAGGCGCATGCAAGGTATGATAGGAATCACTGTTTCCAGGCTGTGACAATGCTGACTCCATAGACTTTTTAAATACCACTGAAGTTTCCTCATATGCAGTCTTGCATATGGAATTAGAAGAATGCAGGAGGCCATGAACCCCAAGGCTTGCAGTATTTGCCTTGCAGAAAGCAGAGATTTTGTGGCCAGCTGTTTGAAGTAAGTCACCAAACGAATTTGCTTCTCTGGCGTAAGGAAAGCCATCTGGGCAGTTGTACTCAAGCTTGCACCCAGGAATGTAATTTTTTGAGAGGGTACCAGTTGTGATTTCTTTTTGTTTATAGTGTACCCTAGACAAGTTAGAACCCTTTTTACAAATGCCAGATGTTTTAGAAGAATGTCATTGTTTTCTGCCTGATTTAGACAACCGTCCAGGTATGGATATATTTGAATATTTCTTTGCCTGTAAATGCAATTACTGGAGCCAGGCACTTTGTAAAGACCCTGGGTGCAGTAGATAAGCCAAAGGGCAGTGCAGAGAACTGGCAATGCAAGCAGCCTGCTTTGAAGCGGAGGTATCTTCTGCAAGATTCTCTGATTGGGATATGCAGGTAAGCCTCTTTTAAATCTAGAGTTGCCAACCAGGCATCTTTGCCTACCATAGGAAGTAACTGGTGAAGAGTCAGCATCTTGAATTTTGGGATGTCCAGAAAGGTGTTTAGAGTACATAAGTCCAGAATTGGGGGCCATGACTTGTCTTTTCTGGGTACCAGGAAAAGTCTTGAATAGAAAACCTTGTCCCTTTTCCTCTTCTGGTACTAGTTGAATAGCCCCCATGCTCATGAGGGAAAGTGCTTGTTTCTGGACCTCTGCCCACAGATTTGGGGGCAGGTCTGGCCATCTGTTTGGAACTGGCAATGTGTAGAAATGAAATATGTATCCCTGGGATACCATATTTAAAACCCATTTGTCCTAGGTTATAAAAATTGCCAGTTTTTTACATGAAGAGCCAGTTTTCCCCCCAAAGGGGCGGCTAAAAAGTAAGTGCTTGGTAAGTGTAAAGGGAAGTCATTGAGATTGTTTACCATAGGGAGGTGTTTTGTTGTTTCCAGAGGAGGCACCCCATTGCTTTGTTCTGAAAGTCCCTTGGGACTGAAACCTGGTGCTTTTGGAATGTCTGGGTTTGACTTGAGTGGCTCTCGAAGTAACTGGAAAGGACCTGTTCTTAGTAGGCCAGTGCCTACTAAATCTTGGAGGTTGCACTTGTAAGAAATCTTTCACAGTTTGCATAGATTTAGCTTTATCTTCCATCTTTTTTAGAAGTTCTTCAGCCTTATTACCAAAGAGACGGTCCTGTTGTAAAGGAGCATCCAACAATATTGCTTTAATATGATCAGGCAGAGTTTGCTCTTTGAGCCAAGCATGCCTTCTTAGCACAGACCCAGTTACAGCAGCCCTGCAAGAGGCCTCCAAAGAATCAAAACCACATTGCAAAGTATGTTTTCCAACTTGTTCAGCTGAATGCAATAGATCCTGTAAATCTTTATTTTCCATACAGTCAGAAATCAGCATCATTTTCTGTTTAAGCAGTCCCATGACATCCTGCTGATATTTTAGCAAATTAAATTGACAGTTTAAAGCCCTGATTGCCAAGGTTGCAGAAGTGTAAACCTTCTTACCCCATCTATCCAGTGCCCTGGAATCTCTATCAGAAGGGGTAGAATTTTTAGCAGTATAAGCCTTAATGCCCTTGGGTCCCTGAGAAATGGTTTCAGGATCCGCAACAGGATTTTTGAAAAGGAATTTGTGGGAGTCAGGAACCCTGTAGTATCTGTCTGGCTTACAAGGAGCCAGAGGCACAGAATCAGGAGCCATACTAGATTCTGAAAAAATATCATCAACAATGTCTAGAACAGGAGTTATAGCCAACGGCCTATGCTGAGGAAGAAAAAGAAAATCCCTAAGTCTCTTTTTAGATTCAGAAAAATCTTGACTTTCCCAGTGGAAATGTTCCCTTAAGGTATGTAAAGTTTCCCCAAAAGAAAAATCCTCAGGGGGAGAAGCAGAAGGAATGGAATCTTCTGCATCACAGTCCTCATAAGTACTTATAAACAATTCCTGTTCATTAGAAGAGTCAGAAGAAATAGAATCCTGTTCAGAAGATTCATAGTCAATATCTTGCCTAGGCCTCTTAGAAGGCGGGGGGGGGGGAGGTTGGCTACCCCTGATCAGAGTAATTAAATCTTCAGGCATTTTGATAATTTGTTTTTTAGGCATAGGGGCCTGCACATGTTGCCTAGGCGTCAATTGTTTTAGACATAGGTTGAAATTTTGCCCTTAGTTTTGAAGATGGCGTCGGTCTAATATACAAATCTGTAGGCCTGAAAACACCCTCAGAAGCCGGTGCCTGCACAGCTGCTCCGGACCCATCCAAGGTAGAGACATCTGCGGGTTCCATAATTGAAGCATCTCGCGGCATACCGGACTCCGAATGGGTCTCAGTAGAGGCCTGCAAATCAGAAGTAGCGGGTATCAGGGGCTGCAAAAGCGCCTCACTGAGTACTGGCGACTGGCTTAGGAGAAGTGTCGTCAGCAGTTTTGGACCTCAGTGGCCTGTTTCTGTCTTTTTCTTTGCGTTGTTTAGGTATTCTGGTAGTCGGAATGCTAACAGATGACATTTCTGGATAATTAAAGCATGAGCCAAAATATTTAGAAGCAAAAATGTACCGACGTTTGATAGTGTGTTGATTATATAAAGCACAGAACTGACAGCAAGGTACGTTGTGGTCAGGGCCTAGGCAAGGAATACAGTACAAATGGAAATCCTTATGAGGTAATTGCTTCCAACAAGTAATGCAATTATTAACTTTTACTAACATCGGAAAGGAGCAAGAAAAAGTTTCCCCAACAGGGTACTTAGCTTTTTAGTTGAAGACTTCGGATCTGAAACTCGAAAACAAAAATTTCTGGAGTTGGCCGACCAGCACTTGCGAACTGCTTCTGCTTCGGGCACCGCGCAGCAAGAAAGACTGATGTAATGGCGTCGGCTGCATGTTTTATACCCCTGACGTCATGGAAGAAAGGACAGCAACCGATGCAGGACCCAAGACTTTGTTAATCAGGCTGAGTGAGGGCAACCTGCCAGCAGATTACCCAAATGTAATGACTGCAACAGTGAAACATGAAAAACATCTCCCTTCCACTTAAAATAAGAAGTATCCCCCATAAGTTCCACTTCAATCTACAACTCAAGCACTACCTTCTTAAGACCTGGTCATGCACTTGCCAAACTCCGACCTGATTTCTGATTTCTTCCTAAATTCTACTTATGTTTACTTTAAGTTTTTCTCTCTTTTTATCTGTCTTTCTTTCTTGCTCTTCTTTACAGTATATCTACAATCAGGTTTTTGTAAATATTCCTACTCGGGGATTATCCTGCCACTATTGTACTGGATTTTTTGAAACATATATAAATATATTGACTTTCTTGATTTCGTTTTATGTAAATGTTTCTTGTCAATATTACTATTGTAATTTTTAGTCTTTGTATTAATTACTGTTTTTTGGCGTGTCTGTAATTGGAGCTTTTTCTCCTCAGGTCTCCACTGAAAATGGGTCTTTGGCTCAGTTGAACCAACCCGGTTAACAAATGACAATAAATAAATACATATTTTGCCATGCAAGCCTGATATGTGAATGCACTCACATCCAGGTTAGAGTGAGGCTTCTCTTACTCTAACCTATCCAGGATTCTATCTCCACCATCAACAGTAAGGTATTCAAGGGTTGAGGTCCAATCACATCTTTTGGTAAATTCATTTGCGACAAAAAGTATTCAGTGACAGGAGTTTTCTAAAGGTGTCTGTGCTCCTCCAAGGCCCTAGAGTGTGGTCTCCTCATACTTTGATATCTGGGAATCACACTACTGTGCCAAATGGAATAATAGCGGAAAGATTTTGAGAACAATTTCAGTGAAGAAGCATGTCTTTGCATTAAGATAATTCTCTGACAATCTGTCAAAAGTGTTTCTCCATAGGAAAGGGATAAAATGTCCCCAAATTATCTAGAACCTATAGAACAGTGTTCTCCTCTCAAGAAGCCAGGAGGGTTGACATCCAGCAAAACAGCCACATTAAGACCAACTTCAAATGATTCAGAATAAGTTATCATTTTAACAATGGTAAAAGCATTAGCTTTCTAGTGTACCCTGCTGATCAGTACATTTTTAAGAGTAGGAGAAACAGGACAAAGTCTCAGCAATTACCATGGGGTGGGGCGGGGGACACACACACCATCACTAGCAAGCAATTGCTAACACAATCACTTATTATAACAGGCCTGAGCCTAATGGCCACCAACACTTGTCCAAAAACACATTTTGGATCCAAACTTTACCTTCCCCAGAGGCTCCTTAGATCTGTCTTCCTTCTCTTTTTTTTAAAACAAAAACCTCTTTTTAATATCACTTGCTTCTTTCTAAAAAAATAGAGAGAATAATGGCTTGCAATCTCTAAACTTCACAATTCAACCAGCTTTCTTATTAAATCACAAAGAATTCTCACACTTTTCAGGAATATCTTTTCTACTTTAAAACAACCACTCAGTACGAAAATCCACATGGAGAGGGGGATAGGGTACCGACAAAATGACTTGCTGGTAGTTTCAGTAGACTGACATCATTAGTACTTAATAGAAGAAAAAAATCTCAAAATCCTTTCCAAAAGTCAAATTCTAAACAATACAGAACAATGTCCTGGGAAAAAAAGTTTGAAGCTAACAATATTATTGACAGGTGCCAGAAATGAATTGTAAACTAGTGAAGCACAAGACACTGAGGGTTGGTATAATGGTTAACGTGGTTGACTCTCAGACACAAGGTGCAGTCTTTAATTTTCACCTTGGGGAGGGAAACTGGCTAGGCTGAGAATGCCCCACTAAGGCAACCTGTCCAGTAATTAGCTATAAACCGAGTGCTCACTTCAAAAGGAAAAAAGGTTGCAGCACAAGGTGCTTTTTGGTTTATAACCTGACTTTGTAGTGTAGGGGCATAAAGCCCTGACTGCGACCCAGAAGACCCAAGTTCAACAAGTGGCTTGGAAAGCTGGAAGAACTGAGGGGTGGGATGCTACAGAAGCCCTGATTAAGCCAGCTTGCTTGCTTGAGAATGGGCTCTGTGGTGCCACCCTCCCACCCTAGTGTGACCTGGTGCTCCAGAACAGTGGCATAGGCCACTCTCTCTCTCTCTGGGAACAGGCTATGGGGGATATGACATGAGGTGGGCTTGTCTAAACTAGTAATAGCAGCCCCATTAGAGGAATGTCAAGCAGTGGGCATGCTTCTGTACCAAGGGCAGAAGTGCTCCCTCTGCAGTAATGCACAGCTTAATGCCACAACCACGGGTGGAAGGTTTACGGCTGCATAACAAGAAATTCCCAAATGGCTGCCAGAACGATGGCTACACAGTCAACTCTTTCAACATTGGGACTGAATGAACTGGAATCGTCTCTCGCCCTACGAGGAACAAATGGGCCACATGACTTTGGGCAGCTGATGGAGGACAGGCAGTAATGCACTGTAAATAATTAAAAAAGTGCTCTCTCTTTTATAGTTGGACTCTATCCAATGTCCATTACTCCTGACTTCAGTTCCTGCTCTAGTAAAAATGTGTGTGTGTGTGTGGGGGGGTCCCATGTTGAAAAAAATGATCTCACCAGTGCCATTGTGTCTGCCTGGTGACCAACTCGCACATTTACTTATAATTCTTGCAGCAATGATCCCTGACATTATAAAAATCATATAACGTACTGAGAAGGTGATGAAGTTGGTTTTACACAACAGTGGACATACTGTAAACTGATACATGATCATTTTCTTCATTAAGTAAAAAAAATATGAATGACCACTTTACCTGGTTTTTCTCAAGCTGTTTACCAGATGCCTGCTGTTCCTTGAGCTGTTCTATTGCTTTCAGTTTCTATAAAAAAAATGATTAATCAGAATCATAAAAGGCTTTTAACAGGTATGGTCATCTCATCTCCCCACAATCTATAGCATGGTACAAATGCTTCATTCATCTACTTGCCACATCCTTATCAGTGGCTACCACAGAGAGATGAGAACGAGGGATCAGGCCATCATCCCTGTGGGCTTACATTTTTTTATCTAACCATTTCTCTCCAATCACCCCTTCCTGGATGGCTGCCAGGTACACTGCAGAACTGCAGCTCTGTAATGCTTGTCAGATGGTGTAAGCTTCCTCCACATGCACAAATTTCCAGTTGCAATATGGAATGATGCTTGACAGGCCAAGTGCCTGGCCTCAGCTTATTCCCATGTCTTGCTACACTACTACTCAAACTACTGTAGACTGCAATACTGAAGCAAGACTGAACCATTTCCCACCTCTCCAGGACAGATTAGTCACAGTCAACCACAGCAATCCTGCACAACTGCTCCAGCAATCTGGTCATCTAAGTCAAACTCAAGTTGCTAGAGTTGTGGTCAAGGCTTCATTCCTCTGCTTAGAAGCCAGCTGAAAGTTTTCTTAAGCAAGACTAATAATTTCCTTTGTCCTTACTTGTCAAAGTAACAAGGAAGTTACCGATTCTGACATTCATTAACATACTAAAAAGATGCAGCTGTATCAAACTAAACAAGCATAACTTAACTTCATAATAACTTCAACCAGTTATGTAAATCTTACAAGCTGAAAAGACCAGTTAAGGTTTACTCAAAAAAATTAATTACCAACTCTACTCTCTCATTACTTGTCTCTCCAAAACACAATTCTGGCCTATGTTGCCAAATGGTCTAACAGATGACATGCAAAAGGACTCAAAACGCAGATCTACAAATGAGACAATGCAGGTTTCTCCAAATGTGAAAAAAAAAACAAAGCCAGTTTAAAGGTTACAGTATTTACTTATATATTACACTTTGCTGTATGTATCTTTCTAAGGTGGAAACGTTTCTACAGGAAAATCCAAGAAGCAAAACTTCATGCTGAAAAAATCAAATAAATATATTCCAACAGGAATCCATAACACCAACAAGTCTAATGAAACATAAAAGTTATAACAAAATAATCATTTTTAGCACATCACACTTTTTCATTAAACTTTCAGTACATACAGCAAAATGCTTCAGGTACAGAGAGGACCCATTTCTTAAATGACCTTGCCACAGAAAGATGAACCCTGACGGGTTAACAGCTTGGTCAAAAACATTTGAAAAAAATGTTTCTAAGCTCCCTGAATATGACTTTCTAGCTTTGGGTCTTCCAGCTTAACACAAAACAAATACCAATGAAGCAAAGAATACCTGCAGAGAACTGACCTGAAATCTAGGCTTTAAAGCATGACAAATGTTCTTTCTGATATATCAAGAGTTTGCAAAGTAGGACGCAGGAGCGGCTTTAGGTCAACTGGTGCCCTACGCAAAAGGGCTCCATGGCACCACCCACCACACCACCCGGTGCCCCCATCCTGGTCTACCTATACCAAATAAATACTGGAAAAGCGCCTCTACTAGAGCGGTGCCCTAGGCGGCCACCTAGTTGGCCTATGCCTAAGGCCGGCTATGATTAGGAGGAAGGTTCCACTTGTGATGTGGCTCAGGCTGAAGAAACTAAAACTGTGTAAGATTTTACCGTAATAGTAGACACTCTTCTCTTCAAGGTTGCAGTATTCATAATCTAAGGGATCTCCTGCCAATGTCTGGTCAGTGCACAAAAAGCCTTTAGTACCTATAGGTGTCATATGTCATACGTACACACTCCTCTCTTGCAAGGCATAGGACATAAAGGTGAAACACAGACGTACACACTCAGAACTGGAAAAGCCCCAGGAGAAACAAAATGTACCTAGGGATAAGGAAAAACAAGAGCCCTTCAGCTAGGAGGGCAAGAAGGAACAGGGTACATCAGAGGGGGCAGGAGGGAGGGAATACTGCAACATTGAAGAGGACATCTACAGTTATGGTAAGATCTTACACAACTGACTATGTCCTTCTATATCAATGTTGCAGTATTCAAAACCTAAGGAAGAGTACAAAAGCTAAAGAGGAAGCCTGGGAGGAGGAGAACACACAACATTCCTCCAGAAACCCATGCAGGATAGTCCTGCCAAAGCCAGCTCTGGTCCTGAAATAACATCAAACTTGTAATGTTCAGTGAAAGTATTAACACAGGACCAAGTTATCAGCTTCAAGGATGGAACTGGTATTCAGCCCCTTGAAAAAAGCACCAGAGGAGGCAACAGTCCTGGCAGAATGAGCCTTTACTGATGAGGAAAGACATTTATAGGTTCATAGGTTGGTACTAGGCTATCAGCCCTAGTGCAGATACAAGCCTAGCCATAACAATTCCCTGGCTATTTCTTCCCACACTATTTACTTCCCTGGACCCCTTGTCTAGCAGGGTGAATGATGTGATCCCCGGGGTGAATTTCCTTTCTCCCATCCAATCGTCAAGGTTCCTTTTGAAGAGGGCCAAAGAGGCACTCTGCTTGACATGTATGGCAATCTATTCCAGAGTCTGGGGAGTCTCTGGGTCAGGAACCTATCCCTCCAGCATGTTTTGTTTATTGTGATGACAAGGTTTAGATCCCTGGAGCGTGTGGCTCAGAGGGTTTGGAATTTCTTAAAGTGTAGCATGTCCAACAGCTCTGGGTTTGACATGGCCTTGTATGTTAAGCAGAGATCGCCTCTGAGTAGACGATATGCCACAGAGTATAGCTGGAGTTTTTAAGGCGGTCAGCGTACGGCATCTGCTTTAGGCCTGTGATTCTTTTAGTGAGGTATTTCTGCGGCCTTTCCAGTTGTTGCAGATGTCTTGAGAGGTACATACCAAACGGGGCGTTGTATTCTATAATGGGTCTAATGAGGGACGAGTACAGTGGGACAATGACCTCCTTTTTTCTGGATGAAAAGCCCTTAGTGATGAGGTGTGCCACATAGAAGGATTTTGCTGACTGTTGTGGTGATGTGGTTATTGAAGGTGAGACCACTGTCCACCTGTGTCCCCAAGTCTCTTATCACACTTTCAGTGTTTAGTGTACTGCCACCTATATGGTAATTCACAGGTACATGCTTTTTCCCAAAGGGGATAACTATACATTTCTTGGCATTGAGCCTGAGCCCATGGCTCTGGCACCAAGCATCTGTAAGGCCCTTTGGTAGAGTATCCACATAATTTGGGGATTCAATAATGGCTCCAAGTTTGCAGTCATCTGCGAACTTTGTTAGCCAGAGTCCCTTAGTGTTGGCCTGTACTTCAGAGAAGTAGATGCCAAACAAGAGCGGTCCCAGGACTGAACCCTGAGGTATTCCACTTGTCTGGAGATGGATTTGGAGTCAGCTACTTTTACATTGTGGGTTCTATCAGTAAGCCAGTTAGCAACCCATTGGGTGACGTAGGGGTTAATGCCCAGCTTAGTAAGTTTATCTATGATTCCAGAGTGGGGGATGGTGTCAAAGGCCTTTGCAAGGTCTATATAGGCTGCGTGGACCACCTTACTCTTGTCCATGGCTCTGGAGACTGATTCGAAGAAGTCAATCAGGTTCAGGAGACAACATCGGCCCTTCACAAACCCAAACTAGGTGGGGTCCAGTGTTTGAAGGTTGCCAATGTCTTTATTTATAAGTTCCATGATAATACGCTCCATGGCCTTGCAGATAAGGCTCGTCAGACTGATGGGACAGTAGTTTCCGGTATCCAATGTGGATTCCTCCCTTGTGGAGTGGGATAACTGTAGCTCTGCGCCACTCAGTGGGCACGAAACCTGAGGTGAGGCTATGATTAAACATGACACTTAGGTGAGGTGCCAGTTCATATTGTAGTTCATGTAGTACACAGCCCGGGATGTCATCTGGTCCCAGGGATGCTGTATTCTTAGCTTTGGAGAGTGCGTTTTTTACCTGTGTGGCTGTTATTACCGGAATTTGTCAATCTTCCGGTATTGAGATGGGCCATTTAGGGGGTGAGAGGCACTGAATCGATCTGCCAGGATATTGGCAAAATCCTTGTTATCAGTATATTTAATGCCATTCTGTTTTAGCTCAGAGCAGATCTGAGCATTGCCATTTAGATTCTTGACATAGTTATAGAATGCCTTGTGGTTGTCTTTGGAATCTTTGGCAATTTTATTTTCGTAACTAGCTTTGGAGGATTTTATGAGGGATCTCAGTTTCTTACTGAGGCTGGTAAGGGAGTTTTCTGCATCCTGGGATTTTCCTCTTTTCTGCAGCAGTTTCTTCCTTTTGTTGTAAAGTTTGTTTATGGCAGAGGACCACCAGATTGGCTTCTTTTTTTGGATGAGAGCATCTTGGTTCTATTTGGGATGGCACGATTCATGCATGAGTGGATGTGCTTGTACAGTGCCTTAGTGTTGGATTCAGCAGTTGAACTTTCAGTTCCCGTCTGCATGGGTGTCATGAAGTTTGTCACTTCTGACTTGAGTAGCATGAAGTTGGCTTTGGAAAAGTTTTTTATGAAGGTTTCCTTACTGGGGGGTGGGGGTTTCATTTACAATGAAAAGAATAACAAAATGAAGTAAGCTTAGAAATCCATGAAGAAATGGTGTGCTTAGAAACAGCTAAATCCAAAGACCTGGGACGAAAGGAAACAAATGCTACTCAGATTTGCAAATAACTTTAGTTTTATCCAAATAATATCTGCACTGCTTATGCAAATCTGATTTGTGAAGAACCTTCTCACTGGCAGACTGAGGAGAAGGAAAAAAGGAGGAAGATGAATGGAGTGATTAAGGAACAACTCACTGACCACCTTGGGCAAAAAAACCAGAGCAACCTCTGCAGATAGAGAATCCTGATGGCAAGAGAGGCACCAGACAGAATATATTTTCCATTTGGACATATATGACTTCCTGGTAGTGGGTTTCCTGGTCCTGCAGAACCTGAAGCATGTCCTCAGAAAAGAGGTACATGAAATGGATCAAAATCCTATCACCCTTAGCATCAGTTAAAGAGTGGACAAGTGAGGATGGATAAGAGACCCCTTGTCTTGCATGACAAGATCCACTTGGTGAGGTATTTTGTAGCGATTGCCAATGGCCAAGTGAGAAAGAAGGGAGATAAATGCTGTCGGAGCTAAAAGGGAGTCACTAGCAAGAATTTGAGAAGAATTCTTCCTGATCTTTTACATGACTTGTCGTAACAGAGAAAGGTAAAACTTTCCTGAAAAGGGGATGGATGAGCTCATGAAGGGAAGGCATACTGAAATTCAGAGAGACCAGAAAGGCCTGCAGTAGAATGGGGAATAAAGTCTAAAGAGAGAATATCTGAAACAAAGGAATTTTGAAAAAGGTGTTTAATTGGGAAAGATCCAGAACTGGACTCCCAAGTGCCTCCTTTCTGGGAACCAAAAACCTTCTGGAATAGTACCCCCTACCTACCTGGACAAGAAGCACAGCCTGAGTGGTGCCCTGGACCAAAACAGGATGGAGAACCTCTGGGAAAAGAGGAAGCTGTTCCTGAAAAGGCTGACGGATGAAAAAAAGGGAGGAAGGGATTTCCAAACCATGAAATATCCCTGGAGGATAATGGATAGAACTCAACAGTTTGTTATGATCCTTAACCAATTTGGAAAACACATGGAAATATGGAGGGATAAGAGAACCTGTCCAAAGAATACAGAAAACCCGGCTTATCCTGAAAACCAGGTTTCTGGGAGGCAGGGATTTGAGTAGACTTAGCAGGAGGCACACGTCTAGAACCTTTTATTTCCCTTAGGCGGAGGGAGAGACTGCATACAAGCAAAAGCAGATTTGGAGGGATAATTCCTGTGAAACTTAGAAGAAGGAGAAACAAGAATATGTTTCAACTCCTGCAAAGCTTTTCCTTTATCCTGGAGAGACATGAAAAGTTAAGCAGCAGCACCAAAATTATTTTTTTTTATCCAGAGGAACATCAAGCAGTTTGGCCTTAATGTCATCAGGCAAAGATTGAAAATGAAGCACCTCATAAAGTACAGCTGTGTACACTTACCATAAATGTAGATGTTTGAGTGTATTCACTGTTGCAGTCATCACATTTGGATTATCTGCCTGCAGGTAGCCCTCAGCCAGCATGAATACCAGAGTCTTCGGATTTCTGCGTCGGATGCTGTCACTTCTTCCCTGATGTCAGGTCGTCAGGGGTATAAAACATGCAGCCGATGCCATTACATCAGTTTTTCTTGCCCCAGATGTCAGGTACCTCCCCACAATAGGAAGCAATTATATGGTATGGTACACCCCCATCAAAAAGCAAATACACAAGAAAAAATATACCAACAAGAAGGAAAGTTAGAGCCAAGAGAAGTCAGGGGGCTGGAGGGAGGGCAACCAGGACTGCAACAGTGAATACACTTGAACATCTACATTTATGGTAAGTGTACACAACTGTACTATGTTCTTCATGTTTCACTGTATTCATTGCAGTCATCACATTTGAGTTGATTCCCACAGCTAAGGAAGGGAGGAGGAAGTTAAAGAGCATTAGGGACAGCTATTAAGCCCTGCAAGACTGCAGTGGCAAATCCAGCTCTGGATTTAGAAAAGATAGGCATGTGGTAATGCTTGGTGAATGTATGTACAGAGCTCCAGGTAGCAGCTTCTAGGATGTCCCTGGTAGGGACTCCTTTGAGAAATGCCACAGAGGTAGATGCAGCCCTGGTGGAATGTGATCTTAACCCCTGTGGGGTAGGTTTTCCATGGTGTTTGTAGCAGAAATTAATGCAATGGGCTATCCATTTGGAAATGGTTTGCTTTGAAATGGCCCTCCCCTCTGCCCCTGCAGTAAAGCCAACTAGCAGCTGTTCAGATTTTCTGAGAGGCTTAGTCCTGTCCAAACAGAATCTAAGTTGTATGTGCATGTCCAGAGAGTGCAGTATTCATTCCCCTTTGTTTTGTGGATTAGGAAAAATGTAGGCAAATGAATGGGCTGATTTAGGGCCACACTAGACATGAACTTGGGCATAAAGGAAGGATTAGTCCTGAAGGGAAACCCTGTCCGCATGGAAGATAATGAAGGGTTCCACTGCCATGAGGGCCTGTAATTCAGATACTCTTCTTACTGAAGTGATGGCAAGAAGGAAAGCTGTTTCCCAAGAAATGAATTTCAACTCTGCTGTTGCAGCTGGCTCAAAGGGGGGAAGAGTGAGCTTTTCCAATTACAATGTTAAGGTCCCAGGCTGGACTGGGAGCTCTCCTGGAGGGTCTTAAATTTTTGGCCCCTCTAAGGAATGGTTTTAGCAAGGGGTGAGAGAAGAATGGTGACTCAGTATTATAATGTGCTGAAATGGCAGAGGCATGAATTTTAATTGACAAGAAGGTTAGGCCCTTGTGGAGCATTTCTGTTACGTACTCTAGAATATGAGGTAAGCTGGGCACTGTTGTGCCCATCCCCTGAGCCTGGCTCCAGGAACAGTATCTTCTCCCCTTTTCAGCATAGGATTTTTAGTACTAGGCCTCCTTGCCTCCAGAATGACATCCAGCACCTGCTTACTGAGGGATTCTAGAGGAGAGCTCAAGGAATTAGCTAGGCTGCAAGGTTCAGGGTTTGAAGCTGAGGGTGCAGAATCTGGCCCGCCTGCTGGGACAGCAGGGAAGGGGTCTGAGGCAGGTGCCATGGTTGTAGCAGTGTCATACTGCACAAGAGGGGGTACCAGTGTTGGCATGGCCAGTCTGGTGCAATCAGTATTGTCCTTGGCTCGTCCTGTTTGATCTTTAGCAGAACCTTCGAGAGGAGAGGCAGAGGAGGAAAGGCATAAACCGAGAGGCTTTCCCAGGTAAAGGACAGGGCATCCACTTTCCAAGCTTGACTGTGGGGAGTTCTTGTGCAGAATTTGTTCAATTGGTAATTCTGAGGGGAGGCAAACAGGTCTACCTCTTGAGTCCCCCATTTGTTCCTCAAGAGGTTGAATATTTTGGGTTCTAGTTTCCATTCGTGTGGGTCCATGACATTTCTGCTTAAGTCTGCCAGTGAATTTAGGAATTATGGTTGTAGGTGTACTTGGTAGCTCAAGGCTGTGTTCCACAGAGCCATAGCTAGTCCGCAAAGAGGGTACGAGTGGGTTCCCCCTGCTTATGTACCACAAAACTGTGGTGTTGTCTGTCTTTACCAATAGTTGTCCTGGAAGAATACAGTCTTTGAAGGCTGTCAGAGCATTTTGTACAGCTAACATTTCTTTTTGATTGATATGCAGGTGCATCTGTCTCGGGTTCCATTTGCCCTGAATGCACTGCCTTGCCATGTGAGCCCCCCCATGCATAGTCTAATGCATCAGTTTTTAGGGTTTGGGTGGCAGGGGGTAGAGTGAAAGGGAGTCCCTTGTTGTGGTAGCAGGCCTCTGCTCACAAAAGGAAATCTGTCTTCATACAAGGAATGATAAAAATCATTACTTCCAGGTCCTGAGACTGTTGACACCATAGGCTTTTTAGATACCATTGGAGTTTCCTCATATGCAGTCTTACATATGGAATTAGTAGAATGCAAGAGGCAATGAACCCCACAGCTTGCAGTATTTTCCTTGCAGATAGCTGGGGTTTTGTGGCCAATAGTTTGAAGTAGGTTGTCAAATAAACTTGTTTCTCCGTAGTCAAATAAACTTGTTTCTCCGGAGTGAGGAATGCCACCCGGGAAGTTGTGTTCAAGCTTGCTCCCAGGAATACAATCTGTTGGCAGGGTACTAGGTGATATTTATTTTCGTTGATGGTGTACCCCAGTGAGGTTAGAAGTTTCTTTACGAATACCAGGTGTTGTAATAACAAGTCCTGGCTTTCTACCTGAAACAGACAATCGTCCAAGTATGGGTAAATTTGAATATTTCTCTGCCTGCAAAATGTAATGGCTGGAGCTAGACACTTTGTGAGCACCCTGGGCACAGTAGATAAGCCAAAGGGAAGTGCAAAGAACTGAAAGTGCATGGAGCCCGCCCTGAAAGGTAGGTATTGTCTTCAGGATCCTCTTATTGAGATGTGCAGGTAAGCTTCTTTTAAGTTTAGGGTTGCCAGCCAGGCATCCTTTGCTAGCATAGGAAGAAGCTGTTGAAGAGTTAGCATTTTGAATTTTGGAACCACCAGAAAGGTGTTGAGAATAGAGAGGTCCAGGATAGGATGCCAGGAGTCATCTTTGCTGGGTACCAGAAAAAAAGTCTTGAATAAAAACCTTGTCCCCTTTGTTCTGCTGGGACAGGTTGAATAGCCCTGATACTGAGAAGAGAGAGAACCTGCTGTTGGGCCTCCGCCCATTGATTTGGGGGGTAGGTCTGGCCAACCATTTGGGGTTGGTAGTGTGTGGAAGTGGAATCTGTGTCCTTGGGAAACTATGTTCAAAACCCATTTGTCCTGGGTAATGAGTTCCCAGTTTTTTGCATGCAGGGCAAGCTTTCCTCCTAAGGGAGTAGGCAGTTGTGCAGGGCTTGGAAGGGTTAAGGCTAAGTCACTGTGCCATTTTTCCATAGGGGGGTGGCTTACTACTCCCTGCTTTGGAAGTGGGAGCCTCCCACTGCTCAGATCTGTGCATAGCCTGTGACTGTAGCCTAGGTGGTCTGCTGTTCCTGGGTTTGGACTGAGAAGGCCTGAAAGGGACTGGAAAGGATCAGTTCTTTGAAGGCCAATGTCTACTGATTCTGGGAGGCTGAACTTGTAGGAAATCTTTAACAGTTTGCATAGATTTAGCTTTTTCCTCCATCCTTTTGAAGACGACTTCTGCTTTGTTGCCAAAAAGGTGGTCTTGGTTTAAGGGAGCATCCAGTAATTTAGCTTTAACATGATCTGGCAAGTTTTGTTCCTTAAGCCAAGCATGCCTTCTAAGTACAGACCCAGTGACAGCAGCCCTGCAAGATTCTTCTAAAGCATCAAAACCACATTGCAAAGTATGTTTACCAACTTGTTCTGCAGAATGCATTAAATCTTGCAATTCTTTGTGTTCAGCACAGTCAGGAAGCAACATAATTTTCTGTTTAAGTAGTCCCATAATATGCTGCTGATACTTTAACATATGAAACTGGCAATTTAAAGCCCTAATGGCCAAAGTAGCAGAAGTGTATACATTCTTACCCCATCTGTCTAAGGCTCTAGAATCTCTATCAGAAAGGGTAAGATTTTTGGCAGCAGTAGCCTTAATGCCTTTTGGTCCTTGGTAAATGTTCTCTTGATCTGCAGAAGGATTCTTGAAGAGGAACTTGTGAGAGTCAGGTACTCTGTAGTACTGGTCAGGTTTTCTGGGAGCTGGAGGCAAAGTGTCTGGGGTAAGGCTAGATTTCAAGAAAGCATCATTTACAATGTCCATAACAGGAGAGATAGCTAAAGGCTTGTGTTGTGGCAGGAGTAAGAATTCCCAAAGTCTCTTTTTGGACTCAGCATAATCCTGGCTTCCCCAGTGGAAATGCTCCCTAAGAGTATGCAAGGTTTCACCGACAGAAAAATCTTCTGGAGGGGAAGCAGAGGGAATGGAATTCTCTGCATCAGAATCCTCATAAGTAGATAAGGGCAAATCCTGGTAATCAGAAGGAGCAGAAATATCAGATTCCTGATCAAAAGAATCAGAAAGAAAATCAATTTTAGGTCTTTTGGAGGGGGAAGGCTGGCTTCCCCTAATTAAAGTAATAAGGTCTTCAGCCATTCTGATCATTTGTTTTTGAGGCGTAAGGGCCTGAGCCTGCGGTTTGGTCATCGGTTTTCTAGGCGTAGTGCGAGTTTTTGACCTCAGGAATTCAGATGATCTGGATGGAAACAATGGCGTTGGTTTATTATGAATGTCTGTAGGCCTGACTACACCCTCAGAAGCCAGTGCCTGCACAGCGGCTCTGGATCTATCTAAGGTAGAGACATCCACAGGTTCCATAGTTGAAGAAGCATCTCGCAGCATTCCGGACTCCGAATGGGTCTCAGTAAAGGCCTGCGAATCTGAAGTAGCAGGTATCAGGGGCTGCGAAAGCACCTCACTGAGTACCGGCGGACTGGCGACTAGCTTAACGGAAGCATAGTCAGCAGTTTTGGACCTATGTGGTCTGTCTCTGTCTTTATCCTTACATTTTTCCAGAAGATCTGTAGTCAGATGGCCTAACAAAGCCATTTTAGAGTACGTAGATCGAGTACGAAAGTAATCGGCTGCAAAAATGGCCCAACAATGAAAAGTTTGGGCGTTGAACAAGGCACAAAACTGATGGCGAGGGACGTCGTGGTCTGGGCCTAAACAGGGGATGCAGTAAGAATGAAAATCTCTATGAGGTATTTGCTTTCCACAGGTAAGACAATTGTTAACTTTTACTGATATCGGTTGGAGAAAGAAAAAGGATCCCCAAAGGGGTACTTATCTTTTTTGAAGACTTCGGGTCTGAAACTCGAAAACAAAAATTTCAGGAGACGGCCAACCGGCACTTGCGAACTGCTTCTGCTTCGGGCACCGCATGGCAAGAAAGACTGATGTAATGGCATCGGCTGCATGTTTTATGCCCCTAATGACCTGACATCAGTCAGGGAAGAAGCGACAGCATCCGATGCAGAAATCTGAAGACTCTGGTATTCAGGCCAGCTGAGGGCTACCTGCAGGCAGATAACCCAAATGTGATGACTGCAACAGTGAAACACAAAGAACATCTGAAACAAAGGCAGTAGCCCTGCTGGAGGCATCAGCTGCACTGTAGCTGCATTTAAAAGAATGGTGAGCAACTTGACAGGTAGAGCCCAACAGGAAAGGGCAGAGGCCTTTCCCTCAGAGTCAGCAAGGTCAGAAAGCACTTTGTAAACCTGAGAAAGGAGGGCCAAAACATATGTGGTCAAATGAGTCTGATACTTGGTGGTCTGAAAAGATAAAGTGTCAGCAGCGTACACTTTTTTGTCCAGCCTCTCCATGGTCCTACTATCCATATCTGAAGGAAGCAACTTGGCAGAGGGCAACAGCTTGGAAGGGTTTGTCAAAAGAGACAGACACTACATAAGAGTTATCAGAAGCGCATTTACATTTGTCAAGCACTTTATAAACTCTATCAGGTTTCTTGGGTTCAGGGGCCTGAGAATCAGGGGCTACAGAAGCTGATGAAAAGATATTAAGGAGGGCAGCCAGAATAGGAGGAAAGTACAGTTGTGTACACTTACCATGAATGTAGATGTTCGAGTGTATTCACAGTTGCAGTCATCACATTTGGGTTATCTGCTTGCAGTAGCCCTCAGTCGGACTGATTATCAAAGTCTTGGGTCCTGCGTCGGTTGCTGTCTCATCTTCCATGATGTCAGGTAGTCAGGGGTATAAAGCATGCAGCCAACGCCATTACATCAGTTTTTCTTGCCCCAGATGTCAGGTGCCCCCTTAATGGGAAGCAATTAAATATATATACATATATATACAAGGTTATGCCTCCAACAAAAAAGCAAATACACCAAAAAGCTTTTAAGCATAATAAAGGAGAACAGAGATATTGCCAAAAGAAGTCAGGGGGCTGGAGGGAGGGTAACCAGGACAGCAACAGTGAATACACTCGAACATCTACATTTATGGTAAGTGTACACAACTGTACTATGTTCTTCATGTTTCACTGTTGCAGTCATCACATTTGGGTAGATTCCCAAAGCTAAGGATGGGAGGAGGCATTTAGATAGCATTTGGACCAGCTATAAGGCCCTGCAAGATTGCAGTGGCAAAGCCAGCTCTAGATTTGAGAAAATTGGCAAATGGCAATGCTTGGTGAAAGTATGTACAGAACTCCAGGTAGCAGCTTCTAGGATGCCCCTGGTAGGGACACCTCTGAGAAAGGCTGTAGAGGTAGATGCAGCCCTGGTTGAGTGTGGTCTTATGCCTTGTAGGGTAGGTTTTCCATGGTGCTTATAGCAGAAATGACTGCAATGGCCTATCCATTTAGAAATGGTTTGCTTTGAAACGGCCTTCTCCTCTGCCCCTGCAGCAAATGCCACCAGCAGTTGTTCAGATTTCCTTTGAGGTTTAGTCCTGGCCAAGTAAAATCTAAGTTGTCTGTGCACATCTAAGGAGTGCAGTATCCATTCCCCTTTGTTCTGTGGATTAGAAAAGAAGGTTGGCAAATGAATGGACCGATTAAGAGCCACAATGGATACAACCTTGGGCATGAAGGAGGGGATGGTCCTGAGGGACACCCTGTCCGAATGAATGATGATGAAAGGCTCCACTGCCATAAGGGCCTGTAATTCAGAGACCCTTCTTGCTGAAGTGATTGCTAAGAGGAAGGCTGTTTTCCAAGAAAGGAATTTTAACTCTGCACTTGCAGCTGGCTCAAAAGGCGATAGAGTGAGTTTTTCCAATACAAAGTTAAGGTTGCAGGCTGGAGTTGGGGCTCTCCTGGGTGGTCTTAAGTTTTTGGCTCCTCTGAGGAACTGCTTGAGAAGTGGATGAGAGAAGAGGGGTGGTTCTGTGTTGTAATGAGCTGAAATGGCTGAGGCATGAATTTTGATGGAGGAAAAAGAAAGGCCCTTGTGAAGCATCTCAGTTAAGTAATGAAGAATCTGAGGTAAATTGGGTGCTGCTGTGCCCATCCCTTGAGTTTGGTTCCAGGAAGAGAATCTTTTCCATTTTTCAGCATAAGATTTTCTAGTGTTAGGCCTCCTTGCCTCCAAAATGACATCCAATGCTTGTTTGCTGAGGGATGGTAACAGAGATTAGGTAATTAGCCAGGCTGCCAGGTTCTGGGTTTGAAGCTGAGGATGCAGAATCTGGCCCTCCTGCTGGGAATGCAGGGTAGGGGTCCGAGCCAGGTGCCATGGAGCCAGCAGTGACACACCGCAAGAGGGGGTACCAGTCTTGGCGTGGCCAGTCTGGTGCAATCAGTATCGTCCTTGGTTTGTCCCGTTTGAGCTTTAGTAGTACTTTGGAGAGGAGAGGCAGAGGAGGAAAGGCATAACTGATAGATTTTTTCAGTTGAAGGACAGGGCATCCACTTTCCAAGCTTGTTTGTGGGGAGTCCTTGTGCAGAATTTGTCCAATTGGTAAATCTGGGGGGAGGCAAACAGGTCTATATCTGGGCTCCCCCATTTGTTTATCAACATGTTGAAAATGTTTGCTTCCAGTTTCCACTCGTGTGGGCCCATGATATTTCTGCTTAGTTTGTCTGCCAGTGTATTTAGCTTTCCTGGTGGGAATTGAGCCTGTAGATGCACTTGGTAGCTCAAGGCTGTGTTCCACAGAGCCATGGCTAGTCTGCAGAGGGGGTATGAATGGGTACCCCCCTGCTTGTTTATGTACCACATAACAGTGGTGTTGTCCATCTTTAACATTAGTTGTCCTGGAAGAATGTGGTCCTTGAAGGCTGTCAGAGCATTCTATACAGCTAACATTTCTTTTTGATTGATATGCAGGTGCATTTGACTTGGGTTCCATTTGCCCTGAATACACTTCCCTGTCAGGTGATCCCCCCATGCATAGTCTGATGTGTCTGTCGTTAGGGTTTGGGCGGCAGGGGGTTGAGTGAATGGTAGTCCCTTGTTTTGGTGGCAGGCCTTTGCCCACCAAAGGAACTCTAACTGTAGACAATGTATGATAGGAATCATTGCTTCTAGATCCTGAAAATGATGACACCATATGCTTTTTAGATACCATTGTAGTTTCCACATCTGCAGTCTTGCATATGGAATTAGGAGAATGCAGGAGACCATGAAACCCAAGGCTTGCAGTATTTACCTTGCAGATAGCAGGGTTTTTGTGGCCATTAATTTGAAGTAAGTTGTCAAATGAATTTGTTTCTCTGGCATGAGAAAAGCCATCTGGGAAGTTGTGTTCAAGCTTGTTCCCAGGAATATAATTTTTTGACAGGGTACAAGAAGTGATTTCTTTTCGTTTATGGTGTACCCCAGACAAGTTAGCACCTTTTGTACAAATTACTTTCTGCCTGAATTAGACAATCGTCCAGGTATGGGTATATTTGAATATTTCTTTGACTGCAAAAAGCAATGACTGGAGCTAGGCACTTTGTGAATATCCTGGGCGCAGCAGATAAGCCAAAGGGCAGTGCAGAGAACTGATAATGCATGTAGCCTGCTTTGAAGCGTAGGTATCTTCTGCAAGATTCACTGATTGGGATGTGCAGGTAGGCTTCCTTTAGATCCAGTGTTGCCAACCAGGCATCCTTGCCTAGCTCAGGAAGCAACTGGTGAAGGCTTAGCATCTTGAATTTTGGGATCACCAAAAAGGTGTTTAGGATAGAAAGGTCCAGGATAGGACGTCATGAGTTGTCTTTTCTGGGTACCAGGAAAAGTCTTGAGTAGAAACCTTGTCCCTTTTCCTCTTCTGGTACAGTTTGAATAGCCCTTATGCTAAAGAGAGAGAGAGAGTACTTGCGTTTGAGCCTCTGCCCACTGAATTGGGGGTAGATCTGGCCAACCGTTAGGTGTTGGTAACGTGTGGAAGTGAAATCTGTATCCTTGGGAAACTATATTTAAAACCCATTTGTCCTGGGTAATGAGTTCCCAATTTTTTGCCTGCAGAGCAATCTTTCCCCCTAAAGGAGCAGTTAGTTGAGAAGGGCTTGGAAGTTTTAAAGTTAAGTTAGAGACAGTTTACCATAGGGGGGAAGTCTTACTACTCCCTGATTTGGAAGTGGGAGCCCCCCACTGCTTAGTCCTGTGAGTACCCTGGGACTGAAGCCTGTGTGTTCTGCTGGTTCTGGGTTTGGGCTGAGAAGGCCTGGAAGAGGCAGGAAAGGACCAATTCTTAGAGGGCCGATGCCTACTAAATCTTGGAGGTTGTACTTATAGGAAATCTTTAACACTTTGCATAGATTTAACTTTTTCCTCCATCTTTTTAAGTACCACTTCTGCTTTGTTGCCAAACAGGCATTCTTAATTTAAGGGAGCATCCAGCAATTTAGCTTTTACATGATCTGGCAAAGATTGCTCCTTAAGCCAAGCATGCCTTCTAAGTACAGACCCAGTGACAGCAGCCCTGCAAGATGTCTCTAGTGAATCAAAACCACATTGCAAAGTATGTTTTCCAACTTGTTCAGCAGAATGCATTAAATCCTGTAAAATCCTTATTTTCAGCACAGTCAGGAATCAACATAATTTTCTGTTTAAGCAATCCAGTAATATACTGTTTATACTTTAACATATGATAGTGGCAGTTTAAGGCCCTAATAGCCAAGGCTGTAGAAGTGTATACCTTCTTACCCCATCTATCCAGCGCCCTTGAATCTCTATCAGAGGGGGGTAGGATTTTTGGCAGTAGTAGCCTTAAAGCCCTTGGGTCCCTGTGAAATAGTCTCAGAATCCGCAGTAGGATTTTTAAAAAGGAACTTGTGAGAGTCAGAAACTTTGTAATATCTATCAGGTTTTCTGCGAGCAGATGGTAGAGAGTCAGGGGCCAAACTAGACTCCGAAAAGGCATCATCAACAATGTCTAGTACAGGGGGAATAGCTAAAGGCCTGTGCTGTGGCAGGAGTAAGAAATCTCTAAGCCTCTTTTTAGAATCACAGTAATCCTGGCTTTCCCAGCAAAAATGCTCCCTAAGAGTATGCAAGATTTCACCAAAAGAGAAATCCTCTGGAGGGGAAGCAGAGGGAATAGAGTCCTCTACATCAGAATCCTCATAAGTAGATAAGGGTAAATCCTGGTCATCAGAGGAAACAGAAATTTCAGAATCCTGATCAGAAGTATCATAAACAAGTTCAGTCCTAGGTCTCTTAGAGGGGGAATGTTGGCTTCCCCTGATTAAAGTAATAAGGTCTACAGCCATTCTTATCATTTGTTTTTTAGGCATAGACGCCTGACCATGCTGTCTGGGCGTCGGTTTTCTAGGCATGGTTAGAGTTTTAGGCCTTGAAGAAGAAGATGGCGTTGGTTTAATATGCAAGTCAGTAGGCCTGAATACACCTTCAGAAGCCGGTGCCTGCACAGCAGCTCTGGACCCATCCAAGGTAGAGACATCCGCAGGTTCCACAGGTGAAGCATCTTGCGGCATACCGGACTCCAAATGGGTCTCATTAGAGGCCTGTTAATCTGAAGTAATGGGTATCAGGGGCTGCAAAAGCATCTCACTGAGTACCGGCTGACTGGCGACTAGCTTAGGAGAAGCAATGTCTGCAGCTTTGGACCTAGGCGGCCTGTCTCTGTCTTTATCTTTGCGTTTTTTAGGAATGTCGGTAGTTGGATGGCTTACCAAAGAAATATCTGGATAACTGAACCAAGTACCAAAATATTTAGAAGCGTAAATATACTGACAACGAATAGTTTGTTGTTTAAATAAGGCACAAAATCGACAGCAAGGTACGTCATGGTCAAGGCCTAGGCAAGGAATACAGCACAAATGAAAATCTTTATGAGGTATTTGCTTTCCACAAGAAATACAATTATTGACTTTTACAGACACTGATTTAAAGCAAGAAAAAATTTCTCCAACGGGGTACTTAGCTTTATTTGAAGACTTCGGTTCTGAAATTCGAAAACGAAAATTTCAGGAGTCGGCTGACTGGCACTTGCAAAATGCTTCTGCTTCGGGCACTGCATGGCAAGAAAGACTGATGTAATGGCGTCGGTTGCATGCTTTATACCCCTAACTACCTGATGTTATGGAAGATGAGACAGCAACCGACGCAGGACCCAAGACTTTGATAATCAGGCCGACTGAGGGCTACTGCAAGTAGATAACACGAATGTGATGACTGCAACAGTGAAACACGAAGAACATCAGCCAGTGGCTTAGGAGGATCCCTCTGTAGAGCTCATGACATCTTTCCTGAATGTCAGAGACATGAGAACAATCCCACTTAAAACTCCATCAGGCAGGCAACAGTACCGCCAAATGAGATTTCCTCGAAAGGGGAATGTGGACTAAGAATCCTCTTCCTCTGAACCACAGTCCAAGAGGGAAGGGATTTGAGAAGAGTAAGCTAGGGACTCTTCCCCAGAATCCAGATCCTCATCTGTAGAATCTAGTTCACTGGGTCTTTTAAGAGGAATGGAAGACCAGGGAGTGGCAGGCACAGACACACCTTGAGGAGGATTTAAAGCATTAAATAACTCCTGAATAAAATCCTGCCATTAACATTGGGAATTATTAACTACAGGGAAAATATGTTTGGTTTTCTGTTTGCCTTTCTGTGGGATGTCTGCAAGAAACACCCTTGGAGGGTCAGACCCCTGGCAACATTCACTAAGTGTTGCAGGAATTTCCTCCCTAAGATCTGCAGAAACCCCTTTGGTCCCTCAGATATAAATCAACTGGGATTTCCCCTTAACATCAGGGGTAGACATCTGTAAAGCCTTTGAGGGCATGGGAGAAGTCAAATCCATACTGGCCTTCAACAGGGTAATAGCAGAAGAATCTGACGCAACCACCAGATGATCCTCTGAGCATTCACTAGCCTCAAGACACACATCTGGGGAAGGCTGGACAGCAGCCATATCAGACCTAAGTTTTGTAGCTATTTTCTTGGCAGACAGCTGACCTTTCAGATGGGAAGATTCCACAATAGCACCTTGAGCCAATTGGTTTTAGAGGTAAACATATAAAGAGGAGAGGTCTTGGGGGAAAAAGCCTGACAGAACACTGTGTGGGATGCACCGAAACAGATGAGAACTGGTCGTAATGGTCTTTATAGGGAATCTGCCTCCCACATGGACATTTTCCCTTTCTGGATGACATGAACTCAACAGCACTAAATAAAAAGAAAGATAAGGAGAATCCCCAATGGAGCACTTATGTGAAACAGGGCTTGGTGGTGACCAAGACAGTAGAAGGCATTTAGACTGACTTTCAATGATGGCTTTTGGGCAGGCAGCAAAGTAGTTCTGAGTGTGTGCTTCCGTACATCACCTTTATGCTCTATGCCTTCCCCAGAGAGTGTACATGTGATATACAATGTCTATAAATACTAAAGGCTTTGGTATAATGGCCAAATGTTGGGCTACCCTTGGCAGGAGATCCATTATGAAGACCTGGGAGGACACCAACATCGTACCTATACTTCTGAGGTCAAAATAGGGCTTATAAAGTTGCTTTTTTTTCTTTTCTTATTTTTAACAGAACACATTCTGCTCGGTGGGGCTGTACATTGCCTGGAAGCTGACATTTAAGCTAAGAGATTCACAACCAGCCTAGAGATAAGTGCCTCCTTGTTTAAGTATCCTGTTACTTTAATGCTGGCTGTTACCATTTAGTACATTGAACGAAAGGCATACAAAGCATTACCTAAAGCCACCATTCCACTTACATTCTTCCTCTGTGAGTTACTCAGTCATAACCTTGACACTTAAACTGGCCCATGAACCATCCTAAGCAATATGCAAAGTATCTCAGGCCACTTCCTGGGCTATGTTAGGTAAGGTGAAGGGCTGTCCAGGAATGCAGGTTCTGAGGCCCAACAACTGTGTTTCTTCTTGATGAATGGGATTACAGGAATCCTCAGCTCTACTTGCAGTTGGTACTAGTCTCATTGACTTTTGAGCTGCTACTACTAGATCTTTCTCAGGAAGTGTTGCAAATGGAATAATCACGTGTGGGTTTTGGATGATGTGCAGAAGGGCTAGTTCATGCGAGACCACTGTTCTGAAGAAAAGAACACTTTGTAGCCTGATGTGCCCAGGAAGGCATCAAAGAAGGATTCTGTACAAGATGGAGAGAAATTCAAGTTCTGTGGGTTAAGAAGCTCCTCCAGGACTTACCTGGACTACACAGTTAGGGGTATAACATTCATATATATATATATATATATATATATATATATATATATATATATATATATATAAACACACACACACACACATATATATATATATCTATACTTAAGTCTCACGTAGAAGAAAACTGTTGCTATACTCAAAGGAAAACCACCTCAGAACTCAAAATGCTTATTTTTTTCATTGTATCTTTGCTTTCTGAGCTATGTTAATGCCTCAAAATCACTCCAAGTGCTTCCTTTACAATTCTAATCTGTTTCCCTCAAAATGGAGGATGATGGGGTTTGCCTTGCTAATGTCATCTTTGTTTTCTTGCTTTCTTTCCTTCTTCCCAGAATGCATTTCAAGTCCTCTTTATATTACTCATGCTAGAGATAAGGAAGTGGTGTTGTTTTCTCATGTCACTGAGATAGAATGGGAGGACTGTGAAGCACTGTCATCTAATCACATATTCTGTAACAGAGCTACTTCTATGTTTCCCTGACTGAGCTTCACTAATGTGTCTGTCAAAGCTTGTTCTATGCTATAAATAGCTATTAGCTACTTCCAGCAAAAGAAAGTAGGTAAATAACAGGCTTTTGTAATGTTTTTTTTTGTAGTTCTAAAAGAACTGACAGACCTTCCCCCACACTCTTCATGATGTAGTGTGAAAACTCTCACTGCAATAAATGATCCCTGCTGTACATTTACAAGTGACAAGTAGCAGGACTCCAAACCAATGCCTTCAGTGGGAAGTTTTCTCATGAATGATGCAGAATTAAAATGTGCTTTACTAGTTCCTTAATTAGTTCTGTCATATTCACCCTCCTTTTTTTCTATTTCATATTTATTTATACTTTGGTAACCAGGAAAGTGAACAGGTCTTAAGACCCTTTTCAGCCATGACTTGGGCTATATTGGCAAATATAATAACAAGTATTAAATGCACTTAGCAATACAAAGAAAAAAAAAAAAACACTGACAAAGACATGGACCAAGATTACATGTGCAAAAGCGTTTATATTACATTATCGACTGATGAAAAGAGGGAATAATCTTTCATCGAACCGATAATGTCTAAAGTCCTAAACATCACAGACATGGAACAGCGAATTTTTCTCAGGGAAAAAATTTGCTGCTCTGCAAAAAAAAAAAAAAAACTTAAAACAGAAAATGAGTTGGGGGCTTCACCCCCCCCCCCCACACTCCCACTTAAATATACCAACTCCGAGATAGCACCATTGTGGAGGAAATGGCAAAGTCCTGAAGACATGGCTCACCGTTTTTTTCCCCTGGGAAAAAAAACGATGTTCCATGCCTTCGCTGTTTAGGTCTTTCGACATTATCGGTTCGATGAAAGAGCGTTCATTCTTTTTATCAGCCGATAATGTAATATAGACCCCACGGCCAATGTGTGACAGTGACCAAGTAAAATATTAAGCAATATTTACTAGAATGTATACATTAATAATATGTAATTCTACTATGTTGTTTATTATAAATAACGAATTGTATGCACCCATATTACATACACACACACATATATAGTATGTGTATATAAGTGTGTGTGTGTGCATGTGTGTAACTGAACTAGACTATATGCCTCTGTGTGTACTTCATGTCCTTTCAACAAAAACAAATCAAAAAGGAAATTTTGTGTAACTGTATGTGTCTACACATAAACACACACACACACACACACACATATACATGTGTGTCTGTGTGTGCGTGTACATGTGTGTATAAAAATGTATGTAGCATGTAGAATACAATATGTGGGATGTAGTACTGTGTTTAAATGCACGTCTGACTGTGTGTGTGTGTGTGTGTGTGTGTGTGCAGTTAAGTACTTCTGATTTCCTTTTCTTAATGTTTTTAATGCAAAAGCACATAGTAAATGTACGTTAAAGTAAATTCAGCTGTATATTATGGTTACCACCAATGGTCACATTTCCTTTGTGGACTACAAAATGCTCATGCACTCTAACAATGTAAGAATGAAGTCAAAGTCAGTGGAAATCTCATACCATGGATCTGCACGTACCACATATCTATCCCCCATTGAAAGGATGTTACTCACAAAAAAGCAAAAAAGAGCTTTTTTATGAATAGTATCTGTGCACCTAGTTGATAGGGTTGCCACTTGTCTCTCTGCAGTTCTGTCCTGGGGGAGGGGGGGGGGGAGCTTGAAAATGGTAAATGTGTTGGTACTTTACAAGAAAAAATATTTTATGACCTTTCTCTAAATATCACAGAAATCTATGATACTACATTTAAGTTAACTTAACATATAAACTATTGTAAATAACCAGCATTTAAAGCTTAGCATTTCAATACTGTGATGCTGCTTATGTAAATTTGTCAGAAGAGGTGGATTTTCGGTTGTCAGAAGTGGTGACAGCTGCCTTAAATCCCTAACTGATCTAATTGCTTTGTTTTGCTATGAATGGAGTGTGTTAAGTTCTCTTCCTCTCTGCAATAAAAACAGTGGAAACAGTTCCACAGCTTTCCTTTTTCAAGTTACCTGGCACTTGCTCACTATAGCAATTATATAAGTCAGCACTAAAAATTAAAAGCACTACACCCTCACTCCCCACTGGCCCTTGTTTTCAATTATTAAGGAATTCCCAATATTATTCTAGCATGTCCAAAGGTCAGTTGTCAATCTCCTCTCCGGTCCAGCTGGTGAATCTGGGAATCTTGAGGCAATGTTATAACTGCCTCATGTACACAGACAACCCTCTCCTCCTCCCACATAACACAAATACTTGCGAGAGATGCAGCTATTTAGCCATACTGGAGGCTGAGCTCTCTCAACTCAGGACTGGCAAGACCAGACAGGAGGAGAAGGCAACTACACACACCACAAAACCAGCCTCACATAATGCTACCACACCACTGAATCAAACACATAAACACACAAAGACATACTCGGAGGCTCAGAGTAAAAATTTACCTAAACAGCAGAGGCCTCCAAAGCAGACACCCAAACAACTGCTACCTCAAGACACCCCACAAGCAACACATAAACCACAAAAGCAGTGTGCAAAGCAGTCACAGCCCTTAAGGCCAAATACAACACCAAACATACTTGTCATAGGTGACTCCATAGTCAGACACACTGACGTCCCACTCACCAGGCTGAACAAGGAGAGGGTCACAGTAAGCTGCCTATCGGGCGCTAGAATCCGCCACATAACACAAGCACTCTGGTCACTCCACGGCAAGTACAAATATGACACAGTCATTGTCCATGCTGGTGTGAACGACCTGAGACGCACCTCCCTGGACTACATGAAGAGAGACATAGAGGAGCTCTCTGATTATGTAGCCCAGGCAGGTATGACCCTGACCCTGAGCAGTATCCTTCCTTCACCAAGAATGATGCCACAATATAGAGACAAGATGATCAGCTTTAACAGTTGGCTTAATGTCTGGTGTCATTCAAAGGGGATCCAGTGTCTGTCTGCCTGGGATGACATGCTTGACAAGTCATGCTGCTTCATAAGGGACGGCTTGCACCTGTCACCCTGGGATTCCGGATATTGGCTAAGGCTCTTGCCACCCCCATAGTGCCTTTTTTAGGCAAGGCTCAAATTCTAAACCTACCACCCTAGAAAACAAAAATGGGAAGAAACTGAGGGTAATGGTGCTGATTGCCAGACGTCTAAATCTCAAAATGCGCGCCTCGAGGACCTTCTCAGTATGGAGAACATCGTAGTCTGTGCTGTAACTGAAACCTGGTTCAAGGCTCCTGAGAGCACCCCGGCACTATTAGGTTTTACCTCATATCATGCGTTCCGGCCCCAAAACCCGGACCACACCACAAAAGGAGGGGGTGTATCGATATTCATAAAGGATACCCACACCTCCAGGTTGGTGGCAACGCACGAATCTTCGGAAACCATCCAGGTGCAACTAACCATAGGCAAAACTGCTCTACAAATTGTAGCATGCTACAGGCCACCCTCTCAAACTCAGGAACCCCACACAGCCTTCCTGAAGACACTGGAGGGTATAAATGTATCTCCAAACACCATCATATTGGGTGACTTCAACTACCCGAATATAGACTGGGAACATTACTCAAGCCC
Organism: Protopterus annectens; assembly: GCF_019279795.1. Lineage (NCBI taxonomy): Eukaryota > Metazoa > Chordata > Ceratodontiformes > Protopteridae > Protopterus > Protopterus annectens. Next base: position 69,120,934 of record NC_056730.1, read on the forward strand.
TAACTTTCTAGCCCAACGGTTCCTGGAGTTCATAAATTCAAATGCCATGGAACAGCTAGTCACTGTTCCCACGAGAGGAGAAAATATACTAGATCTCATTATCACAAACATGGGGACAAAATGCTCCACACTGGAAGTATATCCCTCATTGGTGAGATCTGCTCATAAACTAATCTCACTGGAAATCCACATCCCGCCCCCACCCCAAACAAAAAAGACCAGAGTGAAGAACTTCTCTAAAGCAAACTTCACACTACTCAAGACTGGTGTGGTATCCTTCAAGGCCCCTGAGCCAGTGGAAACCACAACCCAAGCTGCGGAAGCCCTTACAAATGCCTTCTATGAACACCTCCAGGACTGCATGGATCAGGCAATCCCAAATAAAACCAAGACTCTTTCCACAAAGGGCAAACGTCCAGTCTGGTGGACCCCAGCCATTAACAAACTTTACAATAAGAGGAGAAAGCTATTACATGATAGAAGAAAATCCATAAAAGGGAAGTCACCCTGATCATTATTAGTAAAAAATACGAGCAGTCATAAAATCAACTAAGGCCAATTTTGAGAGAAAAATTGCCATGGATTCAAAGGACAATCATAAGGCCTTTTCAGCTATGTTAGGAACCTGGGTGGAAACTCCCAGATATGCTCAGAATTAGTCCAAAATGATACAAAAATCACTGAACCCACAGACATTGCCAACATACTGGCAGACAGGTTCAGTGCAAACTTCACCCCCCCCCCTAAAGGAGAGATAACTATCCCAGCAGAGTGTAGCCTCCCAGACATCTCAAATGCGCAGGTGAAAGCTGCTCTCTCTAAAGCTAAAAACACAGCATCAATGGGACCGGATGGTGTCCCGGCTGTGTGCTACACGAGCTAAATGAGGAATTAAACCCGCACATAAGGCAGCTGTTTAATCTCAGCCTTACCACAGGATACATGCCCAAGGAGTGGCGTACGGCAACTGTGGTCCCACTCCACAAAGGCGGTGCCTCTACGGACCCTGGTAATTACCGCCCCATAAGCTTAACAAGTCTAGTCTGCAAAGCTATGGAGAGGATCATAATGGAGCTCATAAACAAAGATATAGGGGACTTGCAGACATTGGACCCGACCCAGTTTGGCCGTCAAGGGCAGATCATGCCTTTTGAACTTGGTTGACTTCTTCGAAACAGTCACCAAGGCCATTGATGAGGGAAAGACAGTCCATACAGCCTACCTTGACCTTGCAAAGGTTTTCGACACAATACCCCACTCGGGTATTGTAGAAAAACTTACCAGCTTAAATGTAAACCCATATGTCACAAGATGGGTTGCAAACTGGCTTAAGGACAGAACCCACAGGGTTAGAGTTGCTGGCGCTATGTCAGACTCCAAGCCGGTCACAAGTGGTGTCCCACAGGGCTCGGTCCTTGGCCCCTATTGTTCGGCATCTACTTCTCAGAAGTACAGGCCAACATGGGAGGACTTTGGCTGACAAAGTTTGCAGACGACTGCAAACTGGGCCATAGTGGAAAGTGCATCGACACGGATATCCTTCAGAAGGGACTCACGGAAACAGATAGCTGGTGCCAGAGCCATGGCCTGAAGTTAAACGCCAAAAATGTATAGTCATACCCTTCGAAAAACAAGGTAACCCCAAGCTACCATATAGGTGGCAATCCACTAAGCACAGAAGAGGTTATCAGGGACCTGGGGACCCAGGTTGACAGTGGCCTTTCTTTTGACACTCACGTTGCTAAAGTGGTTAGAAAGACCTTCTACATTGCCCACCTGATCATGAAGGGATTCACATCCAGATCTAGTGAGGTCATTGTTCCCCTGTACTTTTCACTTATCAGACCAATGATCGAGTACAATGCCCCATTCGGGATGTATCTCACCCGACATCTGCAGCAATTGGAGAGACCCCAAAAGTTCCTCACCAAAAGGATAAAGGACTCCAAAATCTGTCATATGCTGCCAGATTGAAGAAACTCCAGCTCTATTCAGTTGCATACCGTCTGCTCAGAGGTGACATGTGCCTGACATACAAGGCCATGTCCAACCCGGAATTAATGGACATGCTCCACCTCAAAAAATCCAAATCCACCAAAACCACTAGAGCAAGCGACTTAAACCTTAGCACGGATATAAATAGGACGTGCTGGAGGGATAGATTTATCACTCAGAGACTCCCTATGCTGTGGAATAAAATCCCGATCCATGTGAGGCAGAGCACCTCGCTGGCTCTGTTCAAGAGAAATCTTGACCTGTGGATGGGAGATCGTAGGTTTATCCCAGGAATCATCTCTGTGTCACCGCTGGACAGAGGCACAACAAACTAATGGGCACAGTATTTTTTCATATAAGGGGTGGCGTAAGCCACAAAAATTTGGGCTAGGCTTATAAATGCCTTAGGGCAGATAGCCTAGTATAAACCTATAAACCCTATGAACCTATGTCAGCTGCTGTGCTCCTGACATCCACATGATTAATTGCCCATCTAAGACTGACAGCAGTACCTGACAGGGTAAACTACAGAGTTAACTGTGTCTATGATAAGTCATGCAGGTGGAAAAAGAGTTCCTCTGCAAAGTATGTCAGAAGTTGAGCTTAAAAAAATGTAGGTCGGCTTTCCCTTCCTTTGACTCCAATGCAAGGAAATATTTAAGAAGTACAAACAGGTTTCTAGAACCATATTGTAGGGAGATAAGAAACCTAAATATTAAGTTAAACTGTAGGAGAGGGTGGAGTTTTCCTACTCAGAGAAAAAAGCAAGAATATGAACAAAACGTGAAGCCTCCCTTAATGTAAACTTCAGAAATTACACATGCATCTTATGAACAAAATGTGTACACAGGCTTCTTTCGTTTCTAAGGTGACCAAATCAATATCATCTGTTTACAGAAGGAGCAGGGACTACTGCAGACAGAGAATGCCAAACTTTTTTTTTTAACCAGTTGAATTTGCTTAACCTGGACAGATCTAGATCTGGGTGAAAGAAATGGGGTTTGATAGGATAATTTCTTAAGTATCTGGTGACTGGACCGCAGGTGGGAAGGCAGACGTTTTGGGCTCCTCAAAATCTAGGTATTCAAAATAACCTTTTCAGCATCTGGTAAATTCATACATGTATATTTTTCTTCTAAGCTGGTGTGGGAGCAGAACTTCTGCACCAGATGCAAGGGGTTGGGAGTGGGGGGGAGGGTGCAACCCTGCTACAAAACCTCTTCTAAATTCTAAGTGCTTATTTATGATGGTGGTTAGATGAGCAGTGGAACAATGTGAACCGTATTCGAATATAGGTCCCTTTGTCTTCAACATCAATTAGATCCAAAAGAAAAAGTGACTTGAAATCCACTAAAACTGTCTGCTTTGGAAGGGAAAAAAACAGTCCAGAGCATCAACTGAGTGGTGGAATACTGAAAGAAGGATGATCATGTTTGAGGCCCAATGTTAATAATCATCAACTCTCTGCATAGGAGATACCGCATGATGGACTGCCTGACTGACTTGATGAGAAGAGGCCTCAGAACAAACTATTTCTAAAAGGCTTTTGATGCAAAAAACACTGTTTTAGCATCCAAGTGGCTGATGCACAGGCCTTCTGCAAGGGGCAACACTCCTTGCACCATGAGTGGTCTGAGAAGAGCTCTCCAGCCACTAATAAAGTACCTGTATGACAATGGGTTCTGCTGAAGTAAAGGAAATGCAACAAAAGGGGGAATAATCTGAAATACTGCATCACTAGTGTTGGTATAGATTCCCTCACATTTGCAGTTTTGCTATACAAATATTGCAATTACTGTCCTCGGAATTTCAACAGGCACCTTTCTAGGAGTAGATGGAGATTGTCCCGCTACGCTAGGGCTCAGCAACAAGGGACCAACAACAATACAGTCATGAGCAAGTGGAGGTTCTGAAATGAGTGAGACCTGACAATCTACTTCAACACCTTTATCTTTTGACATCCAAAAGGAGCCATGAAAATTGTTAGCCACCATCAGGTATGAAGGACACAGCAGAGTCCACAGGAGGATGCTGTGCTATATCTTACTTAATCAGGCTAAGGCCATGACCTCCTGAGCCCTTTGAAAGGGGAAGAATGACACCAGAGATTGTCAACTTCACGAGGATGAAGGGCTTTCCCTGGGTAGGGGACAGGGATGACTTTTCTCAATTCATTGTGATCCTTAGGGACTGCATCCACAGAAAGGACACAGCAGGACTGTGCAGAGAGGCCAGTCAAAGTAAAGGAACACTAGGAGACCCTTTCTTGTAGCTATGACCAGCATCCTCATTAACACTTTGAGAAATGAAGGTGGAAAAAAGAAATACAACAATCTGTACTGAAAATACTGCCTACAGAGCAAATCAGTAGAGTTTTCAAGAACTTCACATTCTGATGTGCCAAAAGGTATCTATCATATCTAGTAACTCCATCCAGGCACATAATGGGAAGAGTGGCATGATCTCTGGCAGGGTGAACATCTGGAACAAAATATACAAGATTTCTTGGCTGCAATTACTGAGGTTCAGAATGGGAAAACATTCTCCATAATGATTGGTACTAGGAAAAGCTATCCTCCAGCTCTCTTTCTACAGACGGCAACTTTGACCTCCACTATGGAGCAGAGTTTGTCTCTGTTCAAAGAGATCCACTGAAATGGACTGATATGCCCAGCATATTTTTGGGGGTGTATGACTGTGCTCTACAAGCCAGGGTGAAACTGCAGATGTGTCTTCACCTCATAGGCAGTTCCAGACTACAGTTAGATCTGCTGTGATCTTTCTAGGTGAGACAACACCCTGGCTAACCTCACTGGGACTATAACAGGCAAGACTGCATGATATTTAATGGCCTTCCCTGGATGTTAGGAAGGCTTAATCCTCTTTTGAGGGAGAAAGCAGGGGTTGTGAAGAGGGAAGGAGCTAATAGAAACTCAAAAGGTCCCTCCACAGAGGTCAATGACCAGGTCCTGGGTGGGCTGGCAGAAGTGTCTACCCTGATAAAGTGGGCACTCAGGATCTTGTTACTAAACTCTTCTTTAGTTATGTCATTCTGTACACACCCACAACAGAGCCTAAAGGTCTGGCCAAAGTGTCTTGCAAAGATAAAGAAAGAGAAAGACATGGTAGTCCAATGATGAGGCTGCAGACAAGTTTGTCCTTGATTTTAGTTTCAGGGAGAATGACAAGTTATTCCAGTGCCTGCATACACTGGACCTCCAGGTTTAAGCATAGGTGAGATAAAGTACAGTTTTGTACCTACCATAAATGTAGATGTCCGAACTGGATAGCATCTGCAGTCATAACAAACTGGGTTGTCCTGTCGTCAGGCAGCCCTTCGGTCGGCCGGATTCCAAAGTCTGGGTCCGGCTTCGGCTGATGTCGCACTTCACCCGACGTCATCTCTGCTGGTCTTCGGGTATAAAGGCATCAGCCGACGCCATTTTCCTCAGTGTTTCTTGCCCCAGATGCCAGTTGCCCTCTTGGAAGGCTAAATTTTGGATAAATGCCAATGTTTCCCAAAAGGATAGAAGGCAAACACAAAAAATAAGCATGTATGTACATATATACAAACAAATACACCATAAGAGACTCCCCCCACCAGCTAGCTATAAGGAGGGTAAATACCTAGGAGTACCACAGAGGGAAGGAGGGAGGTAATCCTGACTGCAGATGCTATCCAGTTCAGACATCTACATTTATGGTAGGTACAAAACTGTACTATGTCCTTCATGGATGCATCTGCAGTCATAACAACTGGGTAGAATACCATAGCCAACTAGGGGAGGAGGAAGGAAAATTTATGGTGTGGTTAGGATCCCTTGCAGTACAGCAGTGGCAAACCCTGCTCGGGATCTAGAATACAGAGGTAAATTATAATGCTTGGCAAATGTATGCACGGAGGTCCAAGTAGCCGCCTCAATAATGTCCTTGGTTGCCACTCCTCGTAAGAAAGCTGTGGTAGTGGCTGTAGCCCTTGTAGAATGAGGCTTATGTTCTGTGGAATTGGTTTTCCATGGTAGGAGTAACAGAATCGTATGCAATTTCTTATCCATTTGGAGATTGTCTGTTTGGAAATTGCTTTTCCTTCCCTTCCTGTTGCATAGGCTACAAAAAGCTGGTCAGTTTTTCTGTTACTTTTGGTTCTGTCCAGGTAGTAGCGTAGCTGTCTATGTACATCCAAGGAATGCAGCATTCTTTCCCCTCTGTTTTGTGGATTGGGAAAGAAGGTAGGTAGGTGGATTGCCTGGTTTAAAGACACTCTGGATACCACCTTAGGCATAAATGTAGGATTAGTTCTCATGGACACCCTATTTTGATGGAAGATTAGGAAGGGTTGTACTGCCATTAAGGCCTGAAGTTCAGAAACCCTCCTTGCTGAAGTAATTGCCAGTAGGAAAGCAGTTTTCCATGACAGGTGCTGTAGATCTGCTGTTGCTGCTGGTTCAAACGGAGGGAGTGTTAACTTTTCTAGCACAAAGTTCAAGTCCCATGCTGGCAGTGGTGGTTTCCTAGGAGGTTTTACATTCTTGATCCCTCTGAGGAACTGCCTGAGTAGAGGATGTGAAAAGACAGGTGGATCAAAGCTGTATTCTGCTGAAATAGCTGATGCATGTATCTTGATGGAGGAATAGGACAGGCCTGTATGTAAAAGCTCTGCCAAATACTCCAGAATGTTAGCAATATCTATATTCGAGACATCTTTTCCTCTTTCAGCACTCCAAATGACAAACCTTTTCCATTTTCCTGCATAGTTCCTTCTTGTTGAAGGTCTGCGGGCTTCAAGGATAATGTCTTTAACCCTTTGGGAGAGATCTGGATTAGTTGCTGCTATGTGATGTTCCAGGCAGTCAGTTGCAAGGTTTTTAGGTTTGGATGCATGATGCTGTAGTTGTTCTGAGTTAACATCAAAGGCATCAGGGGTATTGACCACATCTTCTCCCGAGACATGCTCCTCAGCAATGGGTACCAGTGTTGTCTTGGCCAGTTCGGAGCTATCAGGATTATCCTTGGACGTTCCTCCTTGATTTTTAGTAATACCCTGTGTATCAAGGGAAGAGGTGGAAATGCATATGCTGTCAGACCTTTCCAGCTGAAGGAGAGAGTCCACCTTCCATGCAAGTGGGTGGAATGCCCTTGTGCAGAATTTTTGAGCTGGTGATTGAGAGGGGAAGCGAATAGATCTATTTTTGGCATTCCCCATTTCTTTGTGATGGTCTTGAAGATGTCCGGGTGTAGCATCCATTCGTGAGCATCCGAGGTGGTTCTGCTTAACATGTCTGCTAGAGTGTTCTCCTTTCCGGTACAAATATTGCCTGTAACTGGATGTTGTAGCTGAGTGCCAGGTTCCAAAGGTCCACAGTCATTCTGCATAGGGGGTATGAATGAGTGCCTCCCTGTTTGTTGATGTACCACATGACTGTGGTGTTGTCTGTCCTTATCATCAAATGGCCTTCTTTGAGAAATGGTCTGAATTTTTGGATTGCCAGTTTTACTGCCAGCATTTCTTTTTGGTTGATATGCAGGTGTAGCTGGTCCTGAGTCCACAATCCTTGTACGCATTTGTCCAGCATGTGTGCCCCCCATCCTAGGTCTGAGGCGTCTGTTGTGATGGTTTGGCTTGTTCGAAAGTTGTGGAAGGGTAGGCCTGGGTTTGACTGGCATGCTTGAGCCCACCATAGGAACTCCTGTTTTAGGCATGGGATTAGTGGTATTTCCGTTTCTAGGCTGTGCCTGTGTTGGGACCATAAATTCTTTAGGTACCATTGTAGTTTTCTCATATGCAGTCTGGCATGTGGGACCAAGATTATGCATGATGCCATGAAGCCCAAGGCTTGCAGAACTTTTCTTGCTGTTAGTTTGCTCTGTTTTGTTAATGCCAGGAAGTAAAGAGGGAGTTCTTTTTGTTTTTCTGCAGTTAGGAATGCCATTTGTTTTACTGTGTCCAATTCCGCGCCCAAGAAAGTTCTTGTTTGGGATGGTATCAGCCTTGACTTATGTAAATTGACTGTGTATCCCAGGGCTTGTAGCAAGTAAATGACCCTTTGTAAATCTGTTGTCAGCTTGCTTTTGTTGTCCGCTTGTAGCAGGCAGTCATCCAGGTATGGATAAATTTGGATTCCCTGCAGTCTGCAGTGGGCGATTACTGATTCCAGGCATTTGGTGAATACTCTGGGCGCAGTAGATAAGCCAAAGGGCAATGCTGAGAATTGATAATGCTCTGATCCTGCAAGAAATCTGAGGTATCTTCTGCAATTTGGTCGAATGGGGACGTGCAGGTATGCCTCCTTGAGATCTAGAGTTACCAGCCAACACTCCTTGCCCAGCATGGGAAGAAGTTGCTGTAGGGTCAGCATTTTGAATTTTGGGACAATGAGATAGGTGTTTAAGATGGACAGATCGAGAACAGGTCTCCAACTTTTTTCTTTCCTTGGAACTAAGAATAGTCTGGAGTAGAATCCTTTGCCCTGTTCTGTTATTGGTACTCTTTCCACAGCTCTCATCTTTGTTAATTGCATTATCTGCTGTAGAGCTTCTATTTTTTGATTTGGAGGCAGGTTTGGCATTCCTCTTTTGACTGGTAAAGTGTGGAAGTGGAACCGGTAGCCTTGGTCTATGGTTTGCAAAATCCACTTGTCCTTTGTGATATAGTGCCAATTTTTCGAAAATAAGGCTAACTTTCCGCCTAATGGTGCTGCTATTTGCTCCCTGGTAGGCGGAGTAAGAGCCAAGTCACTGTGATTGTCCTGTTGCCGTGGTAGTGGTTGTGTCTGTACCTCTGTTATTACCTTGCCACTGTCGTCCTCTGAAGGCACCTCCTCTGGATTGATTTCTGCCTCTGGAGCGTCTATTCCTGCCCCTTTGGGATCTTGTGGAGTCAGGAAAGGACCAATTTTTGGCAGGCCAGTTCCTGCTAAACCTTGGGGGCTGAACCTGTAAGAAATCTTTAACTGTTTGTACAGATTTTGCCTTTTCTTCCATTTTCTTCATTACCTGCTGGGCAGGTGTACCAAATAAATTTGCCTTATCCATAGGAGCATCTAATAGCTTAGCTTTAACATGATCCGGTAAGGCCTGCTCTTTCAACCATGCATGTCTTCTTATCACTGTGCCAGTCATGGCTGATCTAAATGAAGCCTCCAGTGCATCATAGCCACATTTTAAGGAATGGTTACTAACCTGTTGTATGTTATTTACCATTTCTAAAACATATTTCTTATCCATAGAATCATCAGAGGATAGTTTTTTAGTTAACTGATCAAGCATAAACTCTTGGTATTGTATCATGTGAAACTGGCAGTTTAAAGCTCTAGCTAAGAGAGTAGCAGAAGTATAAACTTTTTTGCCCCATCTGTCTAAAGACCTGGATTCCCTTTCTGAAGGTATAGGGTTTTTTGTTGTGGTCGAGGCTACTGCCTCAGGCCCCTGGGAAATAGTTTCGGGGTCCGCCAGAGGGGCCTTGTATAGGTGGTGATGGGTGTCTGGCACCCTGTAAAATCTATCAGGTTTGGCAGGGGCTGGAGGTAAAGAATCAGGAGCAGTGCAGGCATCATTAAATGCATCATCCACAACAGGCAAAACAGGAGGAATAGCTAAGGGCCTATGTTGTGGTAAGTGCAGAAAAGTCCTAAGCCTTTTTCTTGAATCTGAGAAGTCTTGTCCCTGCCATTGGAATTGTTCTCTCATGGCATGTAATGTTTCCCCAAAGGAAAATTCCTCTGGTGGAGAGGCAGCTGGAATGGATTCTTCAGCATCAGAGTCTTCATAAGTAGAAAAAGGATCCTCTGGTTGTTCTGTAATGTCAGAGTCATCCAAGAGAATCATCAGAGGACACTGGCTCGGGGCTCTGTCCCAGGTCTCTTTTCTGGTGGCTGAGAGGCCCTGTCTGGGTGAGATTGGGATCCCCTAATTAAGGATATTAAATCTTCTGCCAGAGTAAGCATTTGTGAACTGGAAGTGGGCCTGTGTGAAGGAGGTTTAACAGGCACTGACTTAGCAGATTTGGCTGCTTTAGCCCTGGCAAAGGCCTTGATAGACATGGCTGCAGGGGCCTAGCAGCACCACGTGCTGGGGTAGAGACATCCAAAGGGATGGTGTCTGATAACTCACTAGAAGCCACAGTTGTAGGCAAAATTTCTGAGGCCGATTCAGGTAAAGTAGCGGGAGCCTCAGTAGTAGTCATGGATTCGCTGAAGATTGACCATTTTTCTCGGTTTCGCCGAAACCGAGACACTCGCCGCTTGCTTAACCGTGGTTTCGCCGAAACCGCGGACCGCGAGTGTCGGTCTTTTCTGCGCTTTTAACAATTTGGGTAGTCGGAGGATCCGACGGGATAATGTATGCAAAGTCTGAGGCGAAAAACTGTTCAGCAAACTCCGACCGACGCCTTAGCATGCCGGTTGAAGGAAGCACAGGCCAACAGGCTGCTACGTCGTGGTCTGGGCCTAAGCAAGGTAGACAGTAAGAGTGGAAATCTTTATGAGGTATTTGTTTCCCACAAGTTAAACAGTTATTGACTTTTTCTGACATCGGCTGAGGCAAGAAAGAGTCCCAACGGGTACTTAGCTTTTAGAAGTCTTCAAGTAGTATTCGGTAGTAGTAATCTCTGGATCTGACCGACCGCACTTGCGAACAGCTTCTGCTTCGGCCACGCGGCAAGAAAGACTGAGGAAAATGGCGTCGGCTGATGCCTTTATACCCGAAGACCAGCAGAGATGACGTCGGGTGAAGTGCGACATCAGCCGAAGCCGGACCCAGACTTTGGAATCCGGCCGACCGAAGGGCTGCCTGACGACAGGACAACCCAGTTGTTATGACTGCAGATGCATCCATGAAGGACATCAGTACAGTGCTGCAAGACCAAACATGACACAACAGTGCACTTTCCTGTCTCACTTGTTAAAATAGTGATGCTTCTTGTTCTGTGACAAGGTGTCAAAATGCTGGCAGTTTCAGTGACCAAGGCTGGATTGAAGAGATCATGTAGGGTTCAACACTGAAATGTTTGTTGAGATGATCTGTGTAATCTGGTGGCAGTTGGTAAAGGGCACTGACCTTATCTGAGGCCAGCAGGGTAAAATATGGCTTCAGGCTGATCTGGCATTGTGTTTCAATGACGTAACAGCTTCTTCCCCAAACACTCCACAACACATTGCTGGAAGAGGAAACAAGGGAAACTTGTCAGTTCAAGATGTTCCTCATTCGTCTGCAAGTATCCCCATAGGAAAGGGGCAACCAGAGAGAAAGGGATGGAGGTCTCATTATCAACGCTCACCTCAGAAACAGAGACCTCAAAATCTTCTGACTGTAAAAGGAACTAGGTAGTAGGGGAGAACCACTGCCCCTGCTATCTGCAAGCTTGAGCTCATGTACTAGATCTTGTTCAACATAAAGGAGGCATGAGGTGGGCACAGAACCACATCATGGTTGGTTAAAAGCTTCAGTGGAATGGATCTTGCATGTGCACCTTGAGCTCCCACTAGACAAGTAACTGACACTGTGCTCTGAGGCATCACCCAGTGATGGAAGACCAGGAGGACTCACCGTAATCTGGCCCTGTTGGCTTTGGTGGACCTGAGGGACAGTCTCAGGAGGAGAGTCCCTGGTAGCTATTATCTCTGATCAGAGACCTCAGGATACACCATTCCCTTTCCCAGTTTGGACCAGACAGTATGCTTCCCCCATCCCCAAATTCCTCAAATGAAACTACAGACTAGTTTCGGCATTAACCCTCAGTAATTGAGAGTGAGCTCATTAAGTGAAAGGAACTTGGCTGGACACCAGAGATTTACTTCAATGACATACATGCCTTAACCTGGCCCGAGAGTGCTGGTCTTATAAAAGTACTTGTCTGTGGCTTTGCGAAGGACCCTCTTGGAGGACTCATTGTAAAGGACTACTGATTGCCAAGATCAAAAAAAAATTCTCTTCTTTGACATAAAGCAACTGGAGTGAAAGTCTGGTACTTGCAGCAGCTAATAGTAGCACACACTTCTTTGAGACAGTACAACCAACATCAGTGTGGGGCTCATCTGGCAATTTAACAGTGAGAAGGAAATTCACTATGATGCATCTTAAACATGAAACAGGACTTTACTGTCAACAGAAAAGATCAAGGCGTGAACAGTGCAAGCAGCTAACAGATGAAGAAATGGTGGCTCCACAGCCAGACAGAAGATCATTTACGCAGCTGACATTTTACCTTATGACTGTAACGAGCAGGTGTACATCCATCCCAATTGTTGGAATCCACTGAAAAAATATACATGAATGACTTATGTAGAAGTGACCAACAGCTTGCTGTTTCTAAACAAGCTGACATTTTGAATTTATCTTAATTCTGACAGGATTGGTAGACTAAAGGTTCAAGTGAGGAGAAAGCCTTATCACAACTTCATATACTGCTGCAGGGGCAATAAAGGTTGACAATACCTCTGGCAGGAGACCACATTTCATATTGGAACTCTGGAATCAACATTTAACTGTAGCCTCCAAACAGGCTTCAGACCGCATGAATGGAGAACAGCAACAGTCATCCTTCTGCACAAAGGTAGGCCAACTGCAGACCCATAAGTCTCATTAGTGTCATATGCAAAACCATGGAAAGAATTTTCATGAAAACGATCAATAATAAGAAACTTCCAGCCACTGGACCCAGCACAGCTTGGTTTGGTCAAGAGCAGGTCATGCCTAGTCAGCCTGGTGGACTTCTTTGAGAAGGTCACCAAAGCAATGGATGAGGGTAAAACAGCTCAAACTGCCTACCTTGACCTGGCCAAGACATATAACAATACCCCACTTGGGCATTGTTGCTAAACTCAAGAGGTAGGTATAAACCCTTACGTCACCAGTGGATAGCCATCTGGCTCACAGACAGGACCCAGGAAGTCAGAATTGCAGAGTCCACCTCTACAAAGAAGCAAGGGCCTCTGGCTGACCAAATCTGCAGACAACTATAAATTAGAAGCAGTTGTATGATTCCCCACCAACACTAACATTCTCCAGGAAGGGCTGACACAGATAACTTACTTGTGTCACAGCCATGGACTAAAAGTAAATGGCAAGAAATGTATAACATTATCCTTTAACATGTCATCCACCCCAGTAACTATCATACTGATAATATACCCCTAAGAGTCAACCCAATAGTCAGGGATTTGGGGACACATGTAGACAGTAACCTGGTCTTTGACCATCATGTGTCTACAGTGGTGAGAAAATCATTCTATGTTGTGCAACTTATAAACAAAGGTATGGCATTTAGGTCCAAGGAGGTCATTATTCCACTATATTCAGCATTCATCAGACCTATTGCCAAGTACAATGCACCCTTTGGTATGAACCTAACCAGGCACATCTGACGATTGGAACATCCACAGAGGCTCCTCGCTAAAAGAATACAGGGCATAAGTAATATGTCCTGTGCAGACTGTCTCAAAGCCCTATCCTTGTATTCTGTCTCCTACAGGCTGCTGAGGGGAAATCTATGCCTGGCATACAAGGCAATCCCAGACCAGCACCCTGATGGACCTCCTGCATATCCACAAAACAAACAGCTCCAGAATCACCCAATCTGAAGACTTAACCCTTGCTTGTAATATAAATAGGACCTGCTGTAGAGACAGGTATGTACCCTAAAGATTACTACTTCTCTGGAACAGGCTCTCCACCCATGCAAAGCAGCGTTCCTCTCTATCCCAGTTCAACAGTAACTTGGCCAAATAGATGGGGAACAGGACATTCAGCCCTGGTTTAGCACTTGTCTCTCTAATGGACATAGGTAGCCTGTAAATGTTCATCTCCCATGGTCCTACTTGTAAATGTTTCATCTCCCAAGCCCCTGATTACACTTATCAAGGGTACTAGAACTTGTCAGAGATTTGGGAGGCATGGCTAGGCTTAAAAGGCCCTAGTGGTCGTTAGCCTAGTACACACCTATGAACCTATAAGACTATTCACATGGCACAGAGTCGTTGCTACAATATAGCAGCGCTAGAGTTACAGGAGGCTGGATACAGTTAGACTCAGTGCCATACATCTCAACCTCTTGGAGCAAGAAATCTGGACAAAGCCATAAATAAAAGAGGGACAAACGCCCAAAAATAGGCACAATTTTTAAATATTGCTCTTACAAACTTAGAAAGTTGATAGAACAACAGGCTTTACATTAGCAGTGATTTTTCTGAAGGGTATGAAGTCTGAAACTCAAATGTCTGTCATTATTTTCTAACTTCAATATTTAATGATTTGCCACTAATTTGCCAGAAAAACAGACCAGAAATATGAGGCAAAATTCTGGACATTCTGAGAAAATCTGTACAGTTGAGAAGTATGCTCAGTGCAATGTCAACCCCTTTTTTGACTGGTAGCCTATTAACCCTTGTAAGAGTTATACAATGGATTTATATTTAGAAGCTAGCAGAATAAAATGTCACTTAACTAATATCTACACACTTCTACTCTGACAGTTACTTTCAAAGGGCTATGTCAACAGATGATCATGATCATATTCACTTACCAGTAACAAAATACCTTAATCAAATGCATTCCTGGCTTCAACACTGATCACATGAAAACTGAATGTTTTTTTGGAAAATATGACTAGGAAGGTTATCTTCTATGGCCTGGGCCTCCTTGTCTGGTAGATGGACTGAAGGGCTCTGATGGGTGGAAACCCCACATAGGGTTACTTCTGAAAGTCATGTCTGGTTTGTCACTGAATACATACACCTGGCTTACAAGGAACTCAACTAGTTCATAGGTTCATAGTTTAGTACTAAGCTAACTGCCCTTGCGAGCCATTTTAAGCCTAGTCAATTATTCCTTGTGAGACTCAAACCTTGCACCTTGTGTTTGTAAGGCAAACACCTTAGCCATTAGGCCACCCTCCCAACCCAAATATACATCTTCAGTCTGTAAAGCTCTTTCCCACGGTGAGAATCAAACCTTGCACCTAGTGGTTGAAAGGCATACACCTTAACCACTGCACCACTTGGCCTTTCAGTTAAAAAAGCTCTCAGCCACATCGGAATGGAAAATCCTTTAAAAGACTGACTGATGAGATCAAAATATACAACCAACGTTTAGAATCCTTATGAAACACTTCTTGGCTGGTCTGAATCCAATGCAATTACCACTGGGAAAAAAAGGAAAGTACAGTTGTGTACACTTAACATAAATGTAGATGTTAGAGTGTATTCACTGTTGCAGTCATTGCATTTGGGTAATCTGCTGGCAGGTTGCCCTCAGTCGGCCTGATTAACAAAGTCTTAGGTCCTGCGTCGGTTGCTGTCCCTTCTTCCATGACGTCAGGGGTATAAAAGATGCAGCCGACGCCATTACATCAGTTTTTCTTGCCCCAGATGTCAGGTGCCCTCCCAAATGGGGAGCAAATAAAGTTAAAAACACAAAAAATATATCTCCAGTCCCAAAAGCAAATACACCAAAAGGGCTTATAAGTATAGTGAAAGAAAGTATAGGTATAGTCAGAGAAAAATAAAGGGCTGGATGGAGGGTAACCAGGACTGCAACAGTGAATACACTCGAACATCTACATTTATGGTAAGTGTACACAACTGTACTATGTTTTTCATGTTTCACTGTTGCAGTCATTACATTTGGGTAGATTCCCAAAGCTATGGTAGGATGGAGGAAATTATACAGCATTAGGACCAGCTATAAGGCCCTGTAGGATAGCAGTGGCAAAGCCAGCTCTGGATTTAGAGAAGATAGGTAAATGGTAATGTTTGGTGAACGTATGAACTGAGCTCCAGGTAGCAGCTTCTAGAATATCTCTGGTAGGAACACGTCTGAGAAAGGCTGTAGAAGTAGAAGCAGCCCTGGTGGAATGAGATCTGATCCCCTGGGGGATAATTTTACCAAGATGCATACAGCAGAAATTAATACAATGGCTTATCCATTTGGAAATAGTCTGCTTTGAAATAACCTTTCCCTCTGCCCCTGCAGCAAATGCCACCAGTAGTTGTTCAGATTTTCTTTGAGATTTCGTCCTGTTTAAGTAAAATCTAAGTTGTCTGTGTACATCCAATGAATGCAGAATCCGTTCCCCCTTGTTCTGTGGATTGAGAAAGAAAGTTGGCAAATGAATGGCCTGATTCAGAGCCGCACTGGATACCACCATAGGCATGAAGGATGGATTGGTCCTGAGAGACACACTGTCCGCATGAAAAATGATGAAAAGCTCCACTGGCATAAGAGCCTGTAATTCGGAAATCCTTCTAGCTGAAGTGACTGCTAAAAGGAAAGCTGTTTTCCAGGATAGAAATTTTAAATCTGCAGTAGCAGCTGGCTCGAAAGGAGGGAGAGTGAGTTTTTCCAATACAAAATTGAGGTCCCAGGCAGGGGTTGGAGCTCTCCTGGGTGGTCTTAAGTTTTTGGCCCCTCTGAGATACTGCTTTAGCAGAGGATGAGAGAAGAGGGGAGGTTCTGTGTTGTAATGAGCTGAAATAGCTGAGGCTTGGAATTTTATGGAAGAAAAGGTCAGGCCCTTGTGAAGCATCTAAGTTAAGTATTGTAAAATTTGAAGAATACTGGGCACTGCTGTGCTTATCCCTTGTGATTTATTCCAGGCACAGAATCTTTTCCATTTGTCAGCATAAGATTTTCTAGTACTAGGCCTTCTTGCCTCCAAAATGACACCCAGCACAGGTTTGCTGAGGGATGCTAAGGGTGAATTTAGGTGATTAGCCATGCTGCAAGATTCAAAGCTTGGAGCTGAGTGTGCAGAATTTGGTTGTTCTGCTGAGACAGTAAGTAAGGTGTCTGAGGCAGGTGATACGGTGGAAGGTGTGACACCTTGCGCAGGAGTGGGAACCAGTGTTGGCGAGGCCAGTCTGGAACAATCAAAATCATTTTTGGTTTGTCCTGTTTGACATTTAGTAGAACTTTGGAGAGCAGAGGCAGAGTGGGAAAAGGCATAGACTGATAGGTTTTTCCAGCTGAAGGATAAAGCATCCACTTTCCAGGCTTTTTTGTGATGAGTTCTTGTGCAGAATTTGCCCAACTGATAGTTCTGGGGTGAGGCAAAAAAATCTATGTCTGGACTCCCCCCACTTGCGTGTCAACATGTTGAAAATCTGTGGTTCCAGTTTCCATTCGTGTGGGTCCATGAGATTTCTGCTTAGTTCGTCTGCCAGAGTATTCAGCTTTCCTGGCAGGAATTGAGCTTGTAGTTGTATTTGATAGGTCAAGGCTGTGTTCCACAATGTCATGGCTAGTCCGCAAAGGGGATAGGAGTGTGTACCTCCCTGCTTGTTTATGTACCACATCACTGTGGTGTTGTCTGTCTTTATTATTAATTGTCCTGAATGAAGGTAGTCCTTGAAGGCTGTCAGTGCATTCTGTACAGCTAGCATTTCTTTTTGATTGATATGAAGGTGCATTTGATTTGGGCTCCATTTGCCCTGAATGCACTTCCCTGCTAGATGAGCCCCCCCCCCAAGCATAGTCTGATGCGTCTGTAGTGAGAGTTTAGGTGGCAAGGGGTGGAGTGAAAGGCAGTCCCTTGTTTTGGTGGCAGGCCTCTGCCCACCAAAGGAACTCTAGTTGCAGGCAAAGTATGATAGGAATCCTTGTTTCCAGGCTGTGACAATGTTGACTCCATAAACTTTTCAAGTAACACTGAAGTTTCCTCGTATGCAGTCTTGCATATGGAATTAGAAGAATGCAGGAGGCCATGAACCCCAAGGCTTGCAGAATTTGTCTTGCAGATAGCATAGTTTTTGTGGCCACCTGTTTGAAGTAAGTTACCAAATGAATTTGCTTTTCTGGCATAAGGTAAGCCATCTGGGCAGTTGTATTTAAGCTTGCAACCAGGAATGTAATTTTTTGAGAGGGTACTAGTTGTGATTTCTTTTCGTTTATAGTGTACCCTAGACAAGTTAGAACCTTTTTACAAATGCAAGATGTTTTAGAAGAATGTCCCTGTTGTCTGCCTGAATTAGACAATCGTCCAGGTATGGATATATTTGAATATTTCTTTGCCTGCAAAATGCAATTACTGGAGCCAGGCACTTTGTGAAGACCCTGGGCGCAGCAGATAAGCCAAAGGGCAGTGCAGAGAACTGGTAATGCAAGTAGCCTGCTTTCAAGGGGAGGTATCTTCTGCAAGATTCCCTGATTGGGATATGCAGGTAAGCCTCTTTTATGTCTAGAGTTACCAGCCAGGAATCTTTGCCTAGCATAGGAAGTAACTGTTGAAGAGTCAGCATCTTGAATTTCGGAATGTCCAGAAATGTGTTTAGAGTAGACAAGTCCAGAATTGGACGCCATGATTTATCTTTTCTGGGTACCAGGAAAATTCTTGAATAGAAACCTTGTCCCTTTTTCTCTTCTGGTACTGGTTGAATAGCCCCCATTGTTCATGAGAGACAGTACTTGTTTCTGGGCCTCTGCCCACTGATTTGGTGGCAGGTCTGGCCATCCATTTGGGATTGGCAATGTGTGGAAATTAAATCTGTATCCTGGGATAATATATTTAAAACCCATTTGTCCTGGGTTATAAGTTGCCAGTTTCTTGCATGAAGTGCCAGTCTTCTCCCCAAAGGGGTGGCTAAAAGATAAGCACTTGGTAAGTGTAGAGGGAAGTCATTGAGGCTGCTTACCATAGGGAGGTGTCTTGTTGTTTCCAGATTTGGAGGAGGAAGCACCCCATTGTTTTGTTCTAAAAGTCCCTTGTGACTGAAACCTGGTGCCTTTGGAATGTCTGGGTTTGACTTGAGTGGCTATTGAAGGAACTGGAAAGGACCAGTTCTTAGTAGGCCAGTGCCTACTAAATCTTGGAGGTTGCACTTGTAAGAAATCTTTCACAGTTTGCATAGATTTAGCCTTATCTTCCATCTTTTTTAAAACTTCTTCAGCCTTATTACCAAAGAGACGGTCCTGTTGTAAAGGAGCATCCAACAATTTTGCTTTAACATGATCAGGCAGAGTTTGCTCTTTGAGCCAAGCATGCCTTCTTAGCACAGACCCGGTTACAGCAGCTCTGCAAGAGGCCTCCAAAAAATCAAAACCACATTGCAAAGTATGTTTTGCAATTTGTTCAGCTGAATGCAATAGATCCTGTAAGTCTATTTTTAACACAGTCAGAAATTAACATAATTTTCTGTTTAAGCAGTCCCATGATATGCTGTTGATATTTAATAAGCATATGAAATTGACAGTTTAAAGCCCTGATTGCCAAGGTTGCAGAAGTTTAAACCTTCTTACCCCATCTATCCAGCGCCCTGGAATTTCTATCAGAAGGGGTAGGATTTTTAGAAGTAGAAGCCTTAAAACCCTTGGAACCCTGAGAAATGGTTTCAGGATCTGCAATAGGATTTTTGAAAAGGAATTTGTGGGAGTCAGGAACCCTGTAGTATGTCTGGCTTACAAGTAGCCGGAGGCAGAGAATCAGGGGCCATACTAGATTCTGAAAAAAAACATCATCAGCAATGTCTAGAACAGGAGGTATAGCCAAAGGCCTATGCTGAGGAAGAAGAAAATCCCTAAGTCTCTTTTTAGATTCAGAGAAATCTTGACTTTCCCAGTGGAAATGTTCCCTTAAGGTATGTAAAGTTTCCCCAAAAGAAAAATCCTCAGGGGGAGAAGCAGAAGGAATGGAATCTTCTGCATCAGAGTCCTCATAAGTAGGAATAGACAAATCCTGTTCATTAGAAAAGTCAGAAGAAATAGAATCCTGTTCAGAAGATTCATAATCAATGTCTTGCCTAGGCCTCTTGGGGGGGGGGGGGGGTTTACTACCCCTGATCAGAGTAATTAAATCTTCAGCCATTTTGATCATTTGTTTTTTAGGCATAAGGGCCTGCACGTGGCCCAAGCATCGGTTTACAGACATAGGTTTAGATTTTGACCTAAGTTTTGAAGATGGCGTCTGTCTAATATACAAATCTGTAGGCCTGAAAACACCCTCAGATGCTAGTGCCTGCACAGCGACTCTGGAACCATCTAAGGTAGAGACATCCGTGGGTTCCATAATTGAAGCATCTCGCGGCATACTGGACTCCAAATGGGTCTCAGTAGAGGCCTGTGAATCAGAAATAGCGGGTATCAGGGGCTGTGAAAGTGCCTCACTGAGTACCGGCGAACTGGCGACTAGCTTAGGAGAAGCGTCGTCGGCAGTTTTGGACCTCGACAGCCTGTCTTTTTCTTTGCGTTTTTTGGTATTCCAGTAGTCGGATTGCTAACTGACGACATTTCTGGGTAATTAAAGCGTGAGCCAAACTATTTAGAAGCAAAAATATACCGACTCTTAATAGTGCGTTGATTAAATTTAGCACAAAACCGACAGCAAGGTACGTTGTGGTCAGGGCATAGGCAAGGAATACAGTACAAATGAAAATCCTTATGAGGTATTTGCTTCCCACAAGTAATGCAATTATTAACTTTTACTGACATCGGAAAGGAGCAAGAAAAAGATTCCCCAACGGGGTACTTAGCTTTTTAGTTGAAGACTTCGGTTCTGAAATTCGAAAACGAAAATTTCAGGAGTCGGATGACCGGCACTTGCAAACTGCTTCTGCTTCAGGCACCGCGTGGCAAGAAAGACTGATGTCATGGCATCAGCTGCATGTTTGACGACCTGACGTCATGGAAGAAGGGACAGCAACTGACGCAGGACCCAAGACTTTGTTAATCAGGGCGACTGAGGGCAACCTGCCAGCAGATTACCCAAATGTAATGACTCCAACAGTGAAACACGAAGAACATCTGGAGGTTCACAAAAGCAGAGATCTTAGATAGCCAAATCCTGGACAACTGACCTCCCAAAAGTAGTCTGACTCCCACAGACAAAGTCAAAACAATAATGCCTGGTAAAAGTATGCAGTGTAGACCAAGTGGTTGTGAAGATTATGTCTCCAATGGGACATTCATGAAGTAAGCAGTCGAGGTAGCTCTCTTCTAGTTGAGTAAGCTTTGACTTCAGCATTTCACAGTGGGTGATTGGAAATCACAAGCCCTTTACTAACTGTTCCAATAGAGATGACCTGGTATGGGTAATGCCTGAGCTGCTGATTTACAAAACACATGTTGTAAGGCTCTCTCCTTGCTAGTTTATTTTGCCCAAAGAAAAAGAAGAGCTTAGTGACCTGGTTCAGGAGCAATTCCAAAAGCATACTTGGGTGGATTAAGGAGTTTATCTTAAGAGACACCTTAACCTTGTGAAAGAACACGTTCCTCAAACTAATGATCCTGAAACTCTGATTTTGGAATGTAGAGGTGATGGCTACCAGGAAAAATTCCAGGACACAAAGTTCCATGCTGCCAAGTATGAGGCACAAACAGCAAATAGATAAGACGTCAGCCATGAAGTTCAAATACCACAGAAGGCAAGGGGATCTTAAGAAGAAAATTAAGATACAACTCTCACTTAAGGAACTGTTTTTCCAGCCTCTACTGGGTCAGGTTATACAAACGTCATGGTTGGGACAAGGGGCACTTCACTGAAGAATTTCTAAATGAAACTGGATTTGCTGACTAGGATTTATCTTGCTCTGAGTCAACAAAGTACAAAGTCTGATAAGTAACAAGTGTGGAACTTTAGGGGTAGGTAAGTTCCCCCTTATTACCAAGGTTAGTTAGTACACTTTAAGATGCAGGGGTGCAGAAGAGTATCCTGCCCTTCAGAAATGCTTACTTTTCATTCTACTGTCAACCTCAGTGCAGTCTGTTGCCGAATCTATTTTCACTTATTAGTGGGGCATCTTTACCTTGGCTTGAAGAACTACAAGGAATTAATTTCAGACTTGTCAATATCAACAGGCAAACTGAAAAAATATAAGGTATTTTGCACAAACTGAAATTTTTTCTTACCAATTCAAAAACTTACAAATAGCAAACACTCTGCACTCCCCTCACAGTCCAAATGGTAAAACAGCAAAAATCAGGTATCAGAGCGAAGCACAGCTGGTAAATTTTAAAACACATCCAAAGGCAGCAATTCCATCCAGTGTAAGTCTTTTATTGAAACAAACAGATAAATCCGGTAAGCGCTTTCACCCAACAAGGCTTCATCAGACCATAATGCATCACTGATGACAACTTGTATAGTAAAAAAGGCACCAAAAACTGAATTCAAACATTTACTTAAAGTGACAAGATCATAGTCTTATCAAACATCTTATTCTAAAAAAATTAATTACATCACCATCTAAAAAATAACCAAAATATAAAAAAAATATATATAAAGAATATGTATAAAAGAAAATATATAAAAATATATAAAAAACATAGAAAATACATACAAAATATACACATTTTAATACAAATGCATGAATACTGATAAGAATATATACTCAACTAATAAATACTCTCATTTCATAAGAGCACAAATTTCATGTGTCTATTATACACAATATATAATGGTCTTCACCAACTGGTGGACAATTGGTTTTATCTAAGCCTTCTAGACTTTAAAAATGGTTTCAGGGGTACCTTGTCATTAAGACCTGGATGAAAGTCAGCCCTAAACTGAATTATCCATTTAGCCTCCTGTGTTTCAGTACGGTTCCTAGTGTCACCACCTGTAGGACCTGTGAATAACATCTCAATGACTCTGAAGGTGAACATATGTGTGTCACCTCTCTCCAATACATGTTAAGATAGTGCATTGACTGTGGACTTAATTTTAATTTGATAAGTGTGTTCACGTATCCTGTCTCTGAGTTTTCTATCTGTCTTACCCACATAGAATCCATCACATGCTACACAAGTAGCAAGGTAAACAACTAGCAAGTTGCAGAGACATGGAACTCATAACTTATGCCATTTGAGGGGTACACAAAATTACCACTGGAATTTATAAAGTGGCAAAAATTACGACGAGTGCAGGGAACTGTACCAAGGGTATCATAAACATTCTCCTTCCTACCTTTCTTAGGATAACACAATAACTTCTTCAGGTTGGACCTGTTCTTGTACACGAAACTTGGTGTATCCCCTACCGCCTCTCTAACCACCATGTCCACAGTCAGCACCTCTCAGTGTGATCTAATGATGTATTTAACACTTCCCACGTCCTTGGTGTAAAACAGGGGGATTCTGACATTACCATTTTCCATTGTAACTGTAGGGTGCTCTGCTTCTACCTGATCAAAGGCTATTTCCTTAGGATCTGAAAAATAGGGGGTAGCCACATCCCTTCTTAAAGTGCAGATCCCAGTTATTGCCATCTCGATCTCCTCATCCTTATAAGCCCAAGACTTAAATCTCTCATATAGTTTCTCTAATTCAGTTTCAAAGCCTTCCTGTGAGGGGTTATAATGAGAAGTCCTCATGGCTTGACCTCTAATCACATTTTTAAACACATATCCCGGGTGCATGCTATATCTATGCAATAAAGCATTTCGATAGCATGATTTCCTATACACTCCAGTGTTTAACATTCCATTCGCTATTCTCTCTACATACACATCTAAGTAAGAGATCCAAGTGTCTGAAAATTCATGCGTGAACTTCAAAACACTGGATAAACCATTCACTTGATCAAAAAATAAAGCCAGTTCACCAATGGTCCTTGTCCAGATAAAAAAGAGGTCATCCACAAATTGTCTATAAAAGGAAACCCTCTCACGAAACTCAACCAGTTCAAATAAACAATCCTCCTCCCAGGCGGCCATGTAAAGGTTGGCGTAGCTATTAGCACAAGAAGTGCCCATAGCTACGCCATTGCTCTGCAAATAATACCGGGAATTAAAACTGAAGGCATTATTCTCCAACACTACCTCCAAAATCAAAACTATGAGATCTATAACATTACCATTCAATCCAGAATGACCCTTGAGGTACTCATACACCCTTTGAACACCTTCCTCATTGGGGATAACCGCGAACAAGGATTGAACATCCATGGTCATCATAAGGTAGTTTAGATCCACGGGTACTCCCTGCATATGTTCATATAGATCAAAAAGAAACTGTTTAGTGTCCCTTAACACATATTTATAGGAGTCAACTACTGGTCATAGATATTTTTCAACATAGATTGAAAAAAGATTCCGTAGACCACCCTCTACCTGACACAATGGGCCTCATAGGAGGCTTATGAGCATCCTTGTCAATCTTGGGGAGGCCCTGCATCAAAGGTATGAGGGGGTCACTAACCATTACATAATCATACAATCCTTCAGTAATGATATGACTTTTAAATAAATCATCTAACATCATAAAAATCCTTCTTATGTACAGACTGACCATGTCCCGTTCTATGGCAGGATAAAACTTCTCATCTCTTAGCATATCGTTCATAGCTCCATCATAAAACTTGTGGTCCATAACTATCATACTAACCCCATGTCAGCAGGTCTAATAGCTAACATATAGTCATTTCTCTGGTCCATCAGAGCTCTCCTCTGTCTGAGGGTCAAATTCCCTCTCCCCCTTCTGTTGTTACTGCACTCATCTCTCATTCTATACAGGTCATTCTCTACTAGCCTACTAAAGGCTGCTACAAGGGGTGGTGCACTAGGACCATAGAGGCTGGGTTTCTTAAACTGCCTTGCATGTGTACTAAACGCCCTATCCTTGTCCAGAGGGCTTACGTTTATACCTACTTGTTATGGTGATTTTACTGACACAACAGTTGATTTTAGAATGTTTATTAGGAGTTTATGTTTGATGCTAGAATTAAAGGATAGGCTTTCAAGTGAAGGGCTTTTTAGCAGCCTCAAAACTTTTGAAATCTCAACTGGCAAAACAGGCAGGATGAAATCTAAATTGGCAGTCATGCCTTAGGTGGAGTGAGTTGTCACTTTAATGATGGTTAGACTGGGATACTTTCCTGTTTTACCATGAACACTGGAACCTGAAATTTATGGTCGCGGGGATGCATGACTGTTGGAAGACCCTGACAAGACACTGTTTCTCTGGCTCCACAGCTACAGTAGATAACCAAAGGTGTGACTAAGAAGCTCCACCACTTCATTCATTTCCATAAGAAAGTGAAGCTTTGAAATACTGATACCCCTAAACTATAGTTCAATTCCAGTTTAGCACTGCTTCTTTGCACATGGATATATCAACTTTCTGTTGCTTGATTAAAAGTACCATGTATCACATTGTTTGAGTACATGGATGAGAAGTGGCCTAAGAAGCAATTTCTTCTCCAAGGACTTTAGGACCACAAATACTGCCCTTAACTCAAGCTGGCTAATGTGGATCACTATTTCTAGGGGAGTCGCACTCCCTCCAACATGGGAAAATCAAAATGGGTGCTATGACCCACCATTAGAGCACTAACCATAAAATCTGCAATAGGTCTTGCAAAATGAAGGCAAGATCCATCAAAAGGTTTATGAGAATGGTTCTCCTCATTATATTATTGCAAAAAGGGACCAACACCAAAATAAAGTTCATGAGTACAAGGTTGTGCTGCAGCCTGTAACACCTCAGTTACCTGCAAGACCTGTGTCCTTGGACATTTAAAAGATTCAGTCATCAAGTCCAAAACATGTAGTAGGCACTGCAAATAAGCACTACACTGTATCCTCAACCACCTGACCTAGGCAATGACCTACTATGCTCTCTCAAACAGCAGGAACACCTTGGGACTGGACTGCATCCAATTCCATCATAACGAAGGCCTCCCTCAAATTTATGATAACCCTAAGAGCATAACTACATGTGGGCAAACTCCAATCTCTGGGCATGGCTACCAGGAGCAAGTTATCTTATTATGGGAACACTAGGATATTCATCACCTGCAAGGCTCTGGCACACCACTGCTAACATGTCATGTAAAGGGTGAGTACTGAGCATAATTTTGTACAATGTTCACTCAGAGCAAACCAGAAACATCTCCTCTGTGGACTCCAAAAAATACTATAATTCATCCTTCAAGTCCAGTGATGCTAACCATGTAGCAAAAGCATATTCTCCCATAGCTTTCAAGTGTCCCGGATTCTGTCATATATTTGCCCTGTTACTTATAAAGTTTTTGATTTTTTGGGGGGGTAAATTGCTAAGTATAACAGTTGTCAATAATGATAGATATCAGAGTTTCATACTTCTTATTCTTCAGAAAATGCACGCTGATGCATCTATTAACTTTTTAAGAGAATCTCAGTAACATTTAAAAACTGTTCCAGGTTTTGTATGTTTGTCTCCACATTGTTTTGTCTTTGCTCCTGATCCTAGAACGAAGAAGTAGAGAGATGTGTTCCTCTACAAAGTGACCACCTGAACTAAATAAATACAATGGATATGCTGGTTGAGGCAGCTGAGATTGAATGAAATTGAAACTAGGAAAAACAGAAGGAAAACTCCCTAGTCCTCCTCTGATGCTGGAACAGCTTTTTCAAGCTTTGAGCAGAACAGTCTAGGTCTATACCACGTTTTCCACTGAGATGGAGTGATTAACCAGTTGAGTTTTTTCCTGAAGTGCAACTGAGCTCCCAAAATGTGGTCAAGAATGACCATATCTAAATTCTACAGGTACTTCTATGGTGGAACTCTGAGAAATGCCTTCCTCCACAAGCAGTCTAAGACTAGAGTCATGTATGTGCTCACATCTACTGCAAGGAGTGTTCCTACAATCCTCAGAAGAGTAAGACTGTATACTAAATTTGAGATTGCAGCATCTCAAAGTATTCCACTTAATGAGGTACTGTAATTTCTAAAGTTAGCATATTTAAGAATAAGTGCATGGGGGTGTAGCCCTTCATGCCCATGTGGTTAAGAATTTGCCTACTGAAATGCACTAAATTTTTTATACCGAGTTTTGACATTCAATGTACTTCAGGGAAATTGCATGTAATTTGTTTGAACTGTGGAACACTCATTTATAGGTACTGCACTTCTGATAAGATCATCTGTGCAGGCACAAACCAATGTCTTTAACCCTAGTTAAGTATCAGTTCAGCAAAAGTTACAGCAGGAGAAATGCCAGCATGGAGTGCAGTGATAGCCTCCTGACTACATCCTATGTAACTTGTTAGGGAACAACTGCCCATAAGTTGGAGAAGATGACAGGGGAAGGACAGGAATGATGATACAGTATCCACTCACCCTTAAGTGGGGGTGGGGGACATGCGTCACAGGGCCTTTGCTAAAATTAGAGACTCCTGGTTTAATCAACAAAACCAAAAGGAAACATCTGCTCCTAAGTGAGGCAGGGCTAGTTGCTGGTTTACATCACCTACGTAAGTGAATGATAACCTCTTGCTACCATCACTGCACACCAAACTTTAAGTGCAAGTTTGTATGCCGACAGAAACTGACAAAGACCAAACAATTAACCTTTCTTATAGATGTCTGGATAAAGGCCCTACCATAACTGAGCTTCTGGATAGCATAGTGGCTGGAAGAACAGAATGTCAGCAGGAATGGAAAAGCAATAAAAACCGACTCCAAAACAGATGCAGTTGGACATATGGCATCACACTCTGGAAGTTGATAAAGTATCTCAAAAATCTTCCACGGACCCAGACTCTGGGAAATACTCAAGCCTGCTCATGGCCTTCCACACTGGATTAGCCTGGAATTTGGACAGCATAATGGAACAGTGCAGGGTCCCTCCTTGGCAGAGAAAAAGCAAAACGTTGCAGTCCCTGAACTAAAAACTTCAAAGACTGTCAACGCTACGAAGTTTGGAAAGTTATAATGCCCACTCAGGTAATGGTTTTCAGATGCTTTCTATTCTTGGAATCTGAAGAGGCAGAGAAAAGTACAGTTGTGTACACTTACCATAAATGTAGATGCTCGAGTGTATTCACTGTTGCAGTCATCACATTTGTGTTATCCCTGCCAGGGTAGCCCTTGGCTGGCCCGAATACCAGAGACTTCGTATTTCTGTGTCAGTTGCTGTCGCTTGAGGGCTGACGTCGGGTCGTCATTAGTATAAAGTAAGGCAGCCGATGCCATTACATCAGTTTTTCTTGCCCTAACCTGTCAGGAGCCCCCAAAGTAGGAGGCCATGTTCTGGTGGAAGAACCCCACCAGTGGAAAATAAATACCAATATGTCCCTTGTAAGGAAAGGAGAACAGCAAGGAACAAAGAGAATAAATGGGTATGGAGAGAGGGAAGCCAGGACTGCAAAAGTGAATACACTTGAACATCCACATTTACGGTAACTGTACACAACTGTACTATGTTCTTCATGTTTCACAGTTGCAGTCATCACATTTGGGTAGATTCCCAAAGTTGAGGAAATGGGTGGAGGCAGTCAAGGAAACTAGAAGCTGGCTAGGATGCCCTGCTGGACTGCAGAGGCAAACCCTGCCCTGGATTTGAAGAAGAGAGGCAGGTGGTAATGCTTAGTTGAACTGTGAACAGATGTCCAGGTGGCAGCCTCCAGGATGTCCCAGGTGGGGACTCCTCTGAGGAAAGCTGCAAAGGTGGAGGCTGCTCTGGTGAAGTGCATCCTGACCCCTTGGGGGGAGGCTTTCCATGCTGTTTGTAGTAGAAATGGATGCATTGTGCTATCCATTTGGAGATGGTTTGCTTGGAGATGGCTTTGCCTTCTGCCCCTGCAGCAAAGCTAACCAGCAATTGATCAGACTTTCTGAAGGATTTAGTCCTGTCCAGATAGAATATGAGCTGTCTGTGCACATCTAGAGAGTGAAGAATCCTTGTTCTGGGGATTAGGAAAGAAGGTGGTTAAATGAATGGATTGGTTGAGAGCCACACTGGACACCACCTTGGGCAGGAAGGATGGGTTAGGTCTGAGGGATACCCTGTCTGCATGGAAGATGATGAAGGGTTCCACAGCCATGAGTGTTTGTAGCTCAGAGACTCTTCTGGCTGAAGTGAAGGCCAGATGGAATGCTGTCTTCCAGGAGAGAAATTTTAACTCTGCAGAAGAAGCTGGTTTGAAAGGGGGCAGGGTGAGCTTTTCCAATACAAAGTTAAGGTCCCAGGCTAATGTTGGTGCCCTTCTGGGGGGCCTGAAGTTGCAAGCCCCTCTGAGGAACTGTTTGATCTGAGGGTGTGAGAAAAGGGGCTGCTCGGTGGGAAAATGAGCAGAAATAGCACAGGCATTAATTTTATAGAGGAGAAAGAGAGACCACTGTGTAGTAGGTCTGATAAGTAATCCAGGATGACAGGGCTGTGCCATATTGGCTCCCTTAGCCTGTATCCAGGTGTAGAACCTTTTCCATTTATCTGCATAAGACTTTCTGGTGCTAGGATGTCTGGCCTCACGGAGAACATCCAGAACTTGTTTACTGAGGATGGCAGACTTTTTTGTGGTTAGGGAGTAAGCCAAACTGAGTGTCTGCAATTGGGGTTGCATGAATTCCCCTTCCCTCTGGGTCAGGAGGTTTGCAATCTGAGGAAGATGCCATGGAGGCAGCGGGGACAGGCTGTGCAGCAAGAGGTACCAGTGTTGTCGGGGCCAGTCTGGAGCTATAAGAATGGTCCTTGTTTTTTCCTCCCTTATTTTGAGCAGTACCCTGGGGATGAGAGGTATGGGAGGAAAGGCATAGACTGATAGATTGACCCAGGGGAAGGACAGGGCATCCACTTTCCAAGCCATGCAGTGATGCTCCCTGGTGCAGAATTTGCTGAGCTGATGGTTGGTCTGGGAGGCAAACTTTTGGGGTTCCCCATTTCTGAGTTAATAGGGTAAAAGTACTTCTGTTGAGTTGCCACTCGTGTGGTTCCAGAATATTTCTGCTTAATTGGTCTGGCAGAGAGTTGTGAGAGCCTGGTAGGTATTGAGCTAACAGGTGTAGTTGCAAGGAAGAGGCTGTGAGCCAAAAGGTCATGACCAGCCTGCATACAGGGTAGGAGTGAGTCCTTCCCTGCTTGTTGATGTACCACATCACAGTGGTGTTGTCTGTTTTGATCAGGAGAACCCCTGGAGAGAGAAGGGGTTTGAAAGCATGCTGCACAAACATAATCTCTTTTAGAGTGATGTGCAGAGGGATTTTCTGTGGGCTCCATTGGCCCTGTATGCACCTGCTGTCCAGGTGTGCTCCCCAAGCGTAGTCTGATGCATCTGTGGTGAGGGTCTGGGTGGCGGGGGGTGGGGTGAAGGGCAGCCCCCTGTTGTGGGAGCATGCTGTTGCCCACCAAATAAAATCCTTTCTGAGGCAAGGAATTATAGGTAGAAGAGTTTCCAGGTCTTGAGAGTGGTGACACCAAAGGCTCTTTAGGTACCACTGAAGTTTCTTCATATGTATTCTGGCATATGGAATGAGTAGTATGCAAGATGCCATGAACCCCAGAGCTTGCAGATAGCTGGGGCCTGGTGGGTAGTTGAGAGAAGTAGGCTGTCAGGAAAATTTGTTTCTCTGGTGTAAGGTATGCCATTTGGGATGCTGTGTCCAGTCTTGCTCCCAGAAAGATCATCTTTTGAGTGGGCACTTGTTTGGATTTCTTTTCATTGACTGTGTACCCTAGGGAGGTTAGTAGGGTCTTTACAAAGGCCAGGTGCTTGAGCAGCTTTTCATGGCTGTCTGCCTGAATAAGGCAGTCATC
Organism: Protopterus annectens; assembly: GCF_019279795.1. Taxonomy (NCBI): domain Eukaryota; kingdom Metazoa; phylum Chordata; order Ceratodontiformes; family Protopteridae; genus Protopterus; species Protopterus annectens. The sequence continues at coordinate 69,151,364 of NC_056730.1, forward strand.
TAGGTATGGGTAAATTTGAACATTTCTTTGTCTGCATTTTGTGAAAATTCTGGGAGCAATAAATAAGCCAAAAGGAAGCGCAGGGAACTGAAAGTGTTGAGATCCTGCCCTGAAGCGGAGATAGTTTCTGCATGATTCCCTGATAGGAATGTGGAGGTAGGCCTCTTTTATATTCAGGGTGGCTAGCCAAGCATCCTTGGAGAGCATGGGTAGCAGCTGCTGGAGGGTGAGCATTTGAGGAAGGTATTTAGAATGGATAGATCGAGGATGGGGCACCAGGTGCCCTCTTTTCTGGGCACCAGAAAAAGTCTGGAGTAGAAGCCTTGGCCTATCTGTTCTGCAGGAACGTGCTCTACCGCCCTCATAGACAGCAGGGAAAGGATTTGTTTTTGAGCCTCTGCCCGCTGATTTGATTGCAGATCTGGGAACCCTTTTGGGTTAGAAGGGTGTGGAAGGAAAATTTGTATCCCTGAGGCACAGTGTTCAGAACCCATTGGTCTTTGGTAATGGTGGCCCAGGTGCTTGAGTGAAAGGAGAGTTTTCCTCCCGGGGTAAGTGAAGGTGGGCAGAGGGTGGGGTGGGGGAGGTGGTGAGTCATTGTGAGTTCTTTCCATAAGGGGGTGGCTTAGAACTCCCTGGATTTGAAGTGGAGGCAGTTCACTGCTTAGATCTCTGCATTCCATGGGCCTGCTGTCTAGGGGGTCTGTTTCCTCAGGGCCTAGGCTGGGCTGGTTTACTGGGAGCAGGAAAGGGACCAGTGCTTGGAGGGACAATGCCTGCTGAACCTAGGGGGCTGGACCTGTAAGAAATCCTTAACAGTTTGCATTGATTTTGCTTTTTCTTCCATCTTATTTTAAGACCTCTTCTGCCTTAGTGCCAAATAAGTTACCTTTGTGCAAAGGGGCATCCAACAATTTAGATTTGATATGGTCTGGCAGGGGTTGTTTCTTAAGCCATGCAGGTCTTCTAATGACAGAACCAGTGACTGCTGCCCTGCAAGAACCTTCTAGGGCGTCAAAACCACAGTGCAAAGTGTGTTTAGTTGCTTGACTTGCAGAATGCATTAAATCTTGTAAATCGTTAGATTCTGCCCAAGCAGGAAAGGAAGACATTTTTTGTTTAAGGAGTTCCAAGGTATGTTGCTGAAATGTCAGCATATGGAACTGACAATTTAGTGCCCTGATAGCAAGAGTAGCTGAGGTGTATACTTTTTTACCCCATCTGTCAAATGCTTGGGAATCCCTGTCTGAGGTGGGGGTGGGATTCTTAGCAGAGGTTGCTTTAATTCCTTTTAGCCCTTGAGAAATTACCTCAGAGTCAGGTGCTGGATTTTTAAAAGAGACATTTGTGTGAGTCAGGAACTCTATAGTACCGGTCTGTTTTTTTGGGAGCAGGAGTCAAGCTGCATTTGAGGAAAACATCCTCCACAACATCTAGGGCTGGGGGGATGGCCAAGGGTCTGTGTTGCGGAAGATCTGGGAATTCACTGAGTCTCTATTTAGATGGAGGGCAGTCCTGACTCTCCCATTGGAAATGCCCCCTTAAAGTACGCAGGGTTTCTCCAAAGGAAAAATCCTCTGGGGAGAGGCTGAAGGAATGGAGTCCTCTGCATCAGTATCCTCATAGGTGGAGAGGGGCTGCATGTCTTCATAGTCAAATGCATCAGATTCATCTGACTCTTGCTCAGATAAAACTAGAGAGGACAGATCTCTTTTCCTTTTGGAGGGGGTAGCTTGGATTCCCCTGATCAGCATGATAAGGTCTTCCACCATGTTAAGCATTTGAGACTGAGGCAAAGTATCAGGCGCCTGAGAGTGGGTTGTCGGTTTCTTGGGTGTGGTACAAACCCTGGGCCTTAGAAACTCAGTCTTTTTTTGAAAGAATGGTAGTCGCAAAAGAAGACGTTGGTTTGTATAGAGATTCGGTAGTGCGAAGGACTTCCTCAGAAGCTGATGCCTGCTCAGCGGCTCCAGACTCATCCAAGGTAGAGACGACCGCAGGATCCTTAGTCGAAGAAAAGTTTTGCGGCATACCGGACTCTGAAACAGTCTCGGTACCAGCCCACGAATCAACTGAAGCAGGCATCAGGGGCTGCGAAAGTGCCTGAATACCAGAGGACTGACGACTAGCTTATTGGAAGTGCTGTCAGTAGGTTTGGACCTGTGCGATCTGTCTCTTTCCTTATCTTTACGTTTTTTCAGAAGATCTGCTGTCGGATGGTTTACCGAAGACATATCGGAATTCAAGGACTGTAAATGAAAATATCTGGGTACAATAAGGGCCCGACAATGGATAGTTCTGGTGTTGAACAAAGCACAGAAGTGACAAAGGGGACATCGTGGTCTGGGCCTAAACAAGTGATGCAGTAAGAGTGGAAGTCTGGTGCAGTACTTGTTTTCCACAGGCGAGACAATTATTAACTTTTTCTGACATTGGTTAGTGCAAGAAAAAAAGGATCTCCAATGGGGTACTTGGCTTTAGAAGACTTCAACTTCAATTTGGTAGATGAAAACTCAGGTAGCAGCCAACCGGCACTCATGCGAACTGCTTCTGCTTCAGGCTCCATGGCAAGAACGACTAATGTAATGGCGTTGGCTGCTTTACTTTATACTACTGACAACCTGACATCAGCACTCAAGCGACAGCAACCGGTGCAGAAATACTACGTCTCTGGTGTTCGGGCTGGCCGAGGGCTACCCTGACAGGGATAACCCAAATGTGATGACTGCAACAGTGAAACACGAAGAACATGCACTGTTGTGTCCCACTTACCATAATTGTAGATGTTCAAGCACACTGATGTTGCAGTACTGATTCTTGGGTCTTTCTGCCATACAGAAGCCTACAACCAGCCTGATCTTCAGAGTCTTTACATCATCCTGTGGCTGACGGATGTCAGAAAGCCGAAGTCTGGACATCACAGCAGGGCATCAAGTTGGTACCATCGCCAGGTCTTTCTAAGCAGTAAACAAACAGTCGGATGCCTTAGGACAGCAAAACCTCTCTAGCTGAGTAAATTTAGTTGACAAAGGAGGAAAAACATAGGAGGCAGAGAGATGACAATAGAGATAAGAAAACTATCTTCAGAAGAAAGTACAGTTGTGTACACTTACCATAAATGTAGATGTTTGAGTGTATTCACTGTTGCAGTCATCACTAGTGGGTTATCCCCGCTGTGGTAGCCCTCGGTTGGCCTGAATACCAGAGTCAATATTTTTGTCCGCCGGCTGCCGTCGCCTGTAGTCTGATGTCAGGTTGTCAGTGCTATAAAGCAAGGCAGCCAACGTCATAACATCAGTTTTTCTTGCCCTGACCCGTCAGAAGCACAAGGGGAAAAGAGAAGTGGTTCTGGTGGCTAAAAAGCCACGTTGTGAAGCTTATGCCCCCTAGGGGAAAATGTTAAATGGGGGATGGAGGGAGGGAAGCCAAGACTGCAACAGTGAATACACTCAAACATCTACATTTATGGTAACTGAACACAACTGTACTATGTTCTTCGTGTTTCACTGTTGCAGTCAACACCTGTGGGAGTATTCCCAAAGCTGAGGAAAAGGGTGGAAGGATAGGCAGAGTCCTAGGTACGGGTCAGGAGACCCTGCAGAACTGCAGAGGCAAACCCTGCCCTAGACTTAGAAAAGAGAGGTAGGTGGAAATGCTTTGTAAAGATATGGACAAAGGTCCAGGTGGCTGCTTCCAAGATGTCCCTAGTAGGTACTCCTCTGAGGAAGGCAGTGGAAGTGGAGGTTACCCTAGTGGAATGGGTATGGATAGACTTAGGGATGGGTTTCTCATGTAGTCTGTAGCAGAAATGGACATAGTGTGAAATTCATTTGGAAATGGTTTGTTTGGAGATGGGGTTCCCCTCTGTCCCTGAGGTAAAGCTTACAAGAAGCTGGTCTGTTTTTCTGAATGGCTTAGTACAGTCCAGATAGTATACGAGTTATCTGTAGATGTCTAGTGAGTGTAGAATTCTTTCCCCCTTGTTTTGAGGGTTGGGAAAGAAGGTGGGGACATGTATGGCCTGGTTAAAGATCACATCAGATACCACCTTGGGCATAAAGGAGGGGTTAGTCCTCAGGGAGACACTGTCTGCATGGAAAATTATGAAGGGCTCAACAGCCATGAGGGCTTGAGGTGACAGCTAGTAGGAAGGCAGTCTTCCAAGAGAAATACTGTTGAAGCGGCAGGATTGAAAGGAGGTAAAGTTACTTTCACTAACAAATATTTCAGGTCACAGGGTGGCGTTGAAAGCCTTCTGGGAGGCCTGATATTAGAAGTCCCTCTGAGGAATTGCTTAATCAAAGGATGAGAGAAGAGGGGTGAGTCTGAATCATAATGGGCAGAGACATGGATTTTAATAGAGGAGAAAGAGAGGCCATTATTGAGCAACTCTGCTAGGTAGTCCAGTATGAGTGGGATGGAAGGCTGGGAGGTACTGCTTCCTTTTGATTGTTTCTGGGAGCAGAATCTTTTCCATTTTCCTGCATATGATTTTCTTGTGCTGGGCCTTCTGGCCTCTGTAATGATGTCCAGGACCTGTTTGCTTAACAGGGACTTGTTAGTTTTTAGTGTATAAACCATGCTGAAAGTTTCAGAGTCTGTAGGTCTGGGTGCGGTACCTTCCCCCTCTCCTGGGTCAAGAGGTCTGACATCATGGGAAGCAGCTTTGGGGGCTGTAAGGTCAGACTGCGTAGTAAGGTGCACCAATGCTATCTGGAGCAATGAGGACGGCCTTTGGTATCTCCTCTCTTATTTTGATCAGAACCTTGGGAATAAGGGGTAGAGGAGGGTATGCATGCACAAAGAGGAAGCTCCAGGGGAAGGTCAAGGCCTCCACCCTCCATGCTAGGAGGTGATACTCCCTGGTACAAAACTTGTGCAGCTGGTGACTGAGGTGCGAGGCAAAGAGGTCCACTTCAGGGGTCCCCCACTCCTGGGTGATTGCAGAAATATTTCTCTGTGGCGCTGCCATTCATGGGGGTCTAGAAAGTTTCTGCTTAGGTGGTCCACCAAGGTGTTGTTGATCCCTGGTAGGTACTGGGCAATTAGGCGTAGCCCCATGGAGGTGGCTGTAAGCCAGAGACTCATGGCTAACCTGAACAGGGGGTAAGATTGGGTGCCCCCCGCTTGTTGATGTATCACATTACTGTGGTGTTGCCTGTTTTTATAAGGAGTACCCCTGGCCTGAGATGGGGTTGGAAGGAAGTCAGAGCATTTTGCACTGTCATCATTTCTTTCTGGTTGATGTGCAAGTGAAGTTGCTGGGCATTCCAAAGGCCTTGAGCACCCCAAGCAATGTCTGAGGCATTGGTGGTGATGGTCTGGCAGGAAGGTCGGAGGATGAAGGGAAGACCCTTGTTCATGGCAGAGGCCTCTGCCCACCAGAGAAATTCGGCCCTTATACAAGGGATCAAAGGGAGAGTGGTCTCTAGGGACTGAGAGTGCTGACACCAAAGGTTCTTTAAGTACCAGTGAAGTTTTTTCATGTGACACCTGGTGAGAGGGTTGAGAATGATGCAAGATGCCATGTATCCCAGGGCTTGCAGGAACATCTTCGCAGTGAGGTGACTTCTGGAAGCCAGCTGGGTGAAGTAGAGAGGCAGGAAGCTCTGCTTTTCCGTGGATAGGAAGGCCATTCGGGTTGCTATGTCTAGCACAGCTCACAGGAAAACAATTTTCATTGTGGGGTTTTGCTTTGATTTTTTTTCTCACTGATGGTGAACCTTAGGGAAGTTAGGAGTGATTTAACAAAGAGAAGGTCCTGGATCAACTTTTCTTTGCAGTCTGCCTGAATGAGGCAGTTGTCCAGGTAAGGGTAAATCTGTATAGTTCTTTGTCTGGAGAATGCTATAGTAATTGTTCTATTAGGGCTTTTTGTCCTGTCTAGACAGTACCTGATCTGCCTATGCACATCATGGGAGTGGAGGATTTGCCATGGGAGTGGAGGATTTGCCCTGCTCTGTGAATTTGGGTAGAGGATAGGTAGGATGGGTAGCCATGGTCTGGGGTAAGTTCTGATACCATGTTAGTCATAAAGCATGGGTTTGTTCTGAGGGTGACCCTATCCCTTTGCAAGACAGTGAAACGTTCTTTACATGAGGGCTTATAGGTTAGAAACTCTCCTAACTCATGTCATAGGTATGAGTAAGGTGGTCTTCCAAGTAAACATCTTTACAGAGGAAGTATCTGCAGGTTCAAATGGAGGCAAAGTATTTTTTTCTAATATATAATTTATATCCCATGCTGGAATGGGGTTTCCTTCAGGGTGGTCTCAATTCAGTTAACCTTTTTAGAAAAAGTTTCATGTATGAGTGTGAGAAGATAGATGGAACACTGTGCAGGCAAACGTATGCTGCAGCTGCATGTACCTTAATGCTGGAATAGGAAGGCCCTAATGTAAAGAGGTCTGACAGGTACTGCAAGACTAAGCTGATGTCTGCTTAAGCAGGGTTAGTGTCACTGCTATAATACCAAGTGGAAAATCTCTTCCATTTTGCCAGGTATGATTTTCTGGTATTTGGCTTTCTTGTTCCCCTTTGAATGAAAAACACCTCTTTAGGATAAGGTGCAGTCCTGGGTGTCAAAACCCAATCCTCCAGGCTGTTAACTTGAGAGTGGCTAGGTGCAGGTGGTAGAGAGACCCTTGACTTGGCTGAGATCGATCTCCTGTGGTAGGGTCTGGGAATTTCCCCTTGCTGAGAGTCAGGAGAAGGAGGGAGAATCAGTGATGTCTGGGCCAGAAGGGGCCACTAAGATCATGCTGGGTCTGTCCATCCTGATTTTTGTTATTACCATGGGGATCAGACGGGAACTCATACAGGAACCAGTTTGTCCATGTGAAGAAGAATGCATCTACCTTCCAAGATCCTGTCTGTTGTGTCCTGGAGCAGAATGTCTCTAGTTGCTTGCTGTGGAGACAGGCCAGTAGATCTTTTGAGGGGATTTCCACTGTATAGTCAGATCTAGGAAGACCTTTCTTTTCAACATACATACACTGGGATCCAGAAGATCCCAGCTTAGGCAATCTGACAGGATATTGCTGTGGCCTGGAATATAACAGCTATCAGGACAAATCCTATCTCTTGAGCCAATATCCAAATTTTCTAGCAAAACTTTGCAGGGGTAAGGCAAATTCTCCCTTGTTTATGTACCACACAACTGTGGTGTTTACCTGTCCAAACCTGTAGTGTTCCTCGTCTTAAGTTTTGTTAAAAGGCTTTTATGGCTAGGTAGACTACTAGTAACTGCTTTTGATTTACATGCAACTTTCCTCTGCTGTGAGGACCAAATGCCCTGTACCTTCAGGGGACCTAAGTGGATTCCAGAACCTATGTCTGAGCTGTCTGTACTGATCGTCTTGTTTGCTTCTGCCAGAGTGGAATTTGCTCCTGGGATCCTTTGTATGGTGTTCTTCCACAACAGGAGCTCCTTTTTCAGGCATGAAGGGGGGGGAGCAGTAGGGTTTCCAGGGGTTGGGAGTGCTGTTCCCAAACATTTTTAAAAAACACTGAAGTTTCCTCATGTGCAACTTTGCTAATGGGATCATGGGAATGCACACCATCTTTCTCATTATCCTCAATAATTCTCCTGCAGTGATGAGCTGCTTTGGAAGCAGACTGGTCAGGTAGCCTGTCAAGAATAAGAAGTTATGTACTCACCATAACATTCCATCTGAGTAGGTATCTTCATTTGTCTGCAACCTGTGGGATATGGATCACAGATAACAGGTGTCCCAATGGGAACATATGCTAATAACACACTTAATCTGAGGAACTTCATTTTGTGTTGTCAGCAACTGGGACAGGAGTCCCCAGCTACCAAGTTCTTGGGTGGCCTTTCATGGAAGGATATTAAAACAACATCTGTTTTATAATGGTTGATAAAGGTGTGAGATGAAGCCCAAGTGGCTGCGGAACAAATGTCATCTTCCCAAACTCTGATATGCTAACAGAATACAACTCGAGATCCATCTAGAGAGAGAAACCTTAGAAACTGATTTTCAAAATTACTTTTTGGCAAAGAAACAAGATAAACAATCGATTGCCTATGACCAGCAGTTCTGTGTTCTGTGGCGTAATTGTGTGTGTGTGTACAGGAATGGAGCTTTGTACTCTCTTTGTTATGAAAGTTGGGGAAAAACACTGGGAGATTGATGTATTGACTGATGTTTGCTTCTGAAGATACCTTAGGTAGAAAGGACGGGTTGATTCTGAGGTAAACCCTATCTGGGTGAAACCAAATATGGTGGTTTGACACAAAGGGCTTGCAATTCCCCTACCTTTTGGCTGGCCTTATGGCCACCTGTCTCCAAAGAGAAGATTGAGATCAACCGTGGGCAGTCGGTTGAATGGGGACCAGTCAAGGCCTGCAAGACTAAGGATAAAAGTGATAAGAGGGCCAGACCTTGCCCCACATGATAGTATGAGATTGCTGCCAGTTGTACCTTGACTGTGGAAGAACGAATGGTTTAACCGGTGATGAGATCCAGGGAGTCCTATGAGGAGTGGAACTGGAGCAACCAAGCCGCCAGCTTGAGGTTGACCAGGTTCGAGTTGGAAGACAAAGAGGATGAGAGATGAGATCAGATCAGAATACATGGTGGATACACTAGGTGAGACCATAGGTAAGGGAACCACGCCTGACGAGGCCAGAATGGGGCAATGAGGATCATTCTGCTAAGCAAAGCAAGCAGACGGAGGCCAAGCATGAACTAGAGAGTCTCGGGACTCCCATCGGGCAACACTACTGCACTCGTGGTTGAGACAGACCACCGAAGTGGAGTCAGGATAATACGACTGAGCCTGTCCGCTAAAATGTTGGACCGGCACCGCCTCATCTCTAGGACGTTGATATGCAAAGAGGTCTTCACGTCGTTCCAAGTGCCTTGGACTGTTCTGCCTGAAAAATGTCCCACCCCAGAAGGCCCCGTGGTCACTGTGTCGACTGGAGCCACCACAGAGCCCTTTTTTTGCAAACCTTGCTTAAGGAAATGGGGTGAGGAGGAGGCAAAGACAGGGACCATTTACCCTGGAGGTCTAACTGTAGAACCCCATGTTCAAACCGGGCCTGCACGTAACATCAGGGTTCGAGTTGATCTGAGTCAAGAACGTAAGCATCTGTCTGGAATCGGTCATGTTGATGGTTAATCCTAATAGTGGAGCCAGACCGAGAAAATAGTCGATGCCTTGTTGGGGCTGGAGGAGCCAGTCATCCAGGTATGGAAAGACCTGAATTCCCTGGAGTCAGGTGGCCGCCTACTACCGCTAGGACCTTGGTGAACACCCTGGGGCTGAACTTTTGTTTGGGGTTTTTAGAAAAAGAGAGGTCGATGTCGAGATCCAACCCCCCCATCTTTTGGCACCAGAAATAACCCCGAGTAAAACACTGATCCTAACTTGATCTGGGGACGGGCTGGGTCCTCCCTGTCACAGAGGGGAGGGACTGTGAGCAGACTGAGATTGATTTGATTCAACCACTATTTATCTCACATCTTGAACCTTTTGGTTTGGTGAACCTGGGGACCTAAATGCAGAAGCGTGAAGGAGGAAGACAAGGTCTTCTTTCCGCTCTGGACAAGAGTGTCAAGAACGGTTTCTTAGTGGCTGCAGCCCAACACAGCATCCACAGGGGACCTCTGCTCCAATGTGATCTCTCTGCAGGGGGGCAGGGAGGATGCGGCAGAGAGAGCCAGATGAGGATGAGAGGGAGTGCAGGAGGGAGAGCAGGAGAACCGGGGCGACAGTGCCGAGACAGAAGCACTCCGACAGTGCCCTCTCCGCAGCGCTTCCGAAGGAGGAGGATGCGATGGATCCGGATCGACTGCAGGATCGGATCGGGGCCAGATCGCCGGACGGGCCGAGAAGCGACGCCGGTCCGACCACCGTGCCCGAACGGGACACGGAGCGAAAAGCACACCGAATCCTCCCCTGATCCGAGGGCCCGGATCCGGAAGAGGTCGGATCGGAGCAGCCAGGGAATAGTACATGGTCAGCTCAGCCCTACCCCTGCCCGCCCCCTGGATCCAGGCGGCGCTGCTCAAGCCCGCCAGCCCGGAGGGCGGGTGAAGATAGGAGCGGGCGAAAAAAAAGAGAGCTCCCCCAGAGGGGGAGGCAAGAGCACTCCCATCTGCATCTGGGCCTGGATGAAGCCAAGCGGGGGAGGTTGAGTCCAGGGGAGAAAAAGGGAGGCAGGGGGCTACCACGCTAGGGGGGCAGGGGCAAGGCACGGGAGGAGAAGCACAGTCTGGGGGGGGAGGCCCGCCAGAACTAGCTCATCAGCCGTGAAAGCTTGTGACCCATACTGAAGGAAGCACGTTATATATATAAAAGGAGAAAGGGTAAACTTATCACACACACAACCAGTCACTCAGAAGAAAAACCTCACAAAAGAGCTCTGAACCTAGCTGTTGCTTGAAGGCAAACTAGATCTGAGGTCAGTTAGGGCAAGCAGGGGATTATGGGTAAGGGGGAGCTAGGGAGCTCGATCTATGCTATGTTATTGCTGACAAATGAAGTTCCTACTTCAGATACTATTTTTGTCTTGGGGCAGGAAGGCTTTCTCTTGGACACAGTCTATGACGGCTGCCAGAAAGAGGATCCTTGTTTGAGGGAAAGTTAGGGATTTTTGAAGATTTAAGATGAGACATAACTGAAAATAATCTATAGTGATCTGCAAAGCATTCAGGGCCCCCAAAGTGCATTTTCCCTGAATGGGACAGTCTAAATATGGGTAAATATGAGCCGCTACAGTTTTGCAATGTGTCCTCAGAGGAGTCAGGCATTTTGTGAAAACTCTGGGAGCAGTAGGTAGCCCAAATGGTAAAGCACAGAACTTGTAGTGGGGAATCTGTTGCTACAAATCACAGATATTTTCAGAGACTGTCTGCTCTGGGGACATGGATGTAAGGATCCTTTAGTTCTATGGTGACCATGGAGGCACCTTGAAAAACAATAGGCAGTAGTTTCTGCAACATAACCATTCTGAATTTTGGGATGCTGAGGAAATTGTTTAGCTGTGAAGGCTCCAGGATGGGCTTCCAAGTGCCCTCTTTTCTTGAGACCAGAAAAATCTTTGAGTAAAAGTTTTTCCCTTTTGTCCTGGAGAGACAAACTAGATGGACCCCTGCTGAAGTAGTTCCCTGAGGATAGGTGGTAAGAGGCTTTCTTGCTCTTTTGGTGGTTTAGGTATGCCCAAGAAGGGTGGTATTTTTCTGAACTGAATAAAATACTCCTTCTCTATGGTGCTGAAGACCTATTATTCCCTGGTGAAGGATTTCCCACCAGATTAGGAAGGATAACAGTCTTCCTGCTAGAGGTTTGGAAGTGATGGAAACGGGAAAATGAGGGTGGGGTAGAACATAGTCACAGTTGCTTTCTGTGCTGGGTGGGTTCTTTGCAGTCCTTTGTCCTTTGTGATTGTTCTGTTTGCCATCGTCTACAATGACCCTTACCATGGAGTGGCTTCCCCTTGTCTTGTTTAGGTGGGAAAGGACAAGGTTTTGAAGGGTAATTCCTACTGTATCTATGGGTCAGAGATGGGTAAAATTCTTTCACAATTTTAATCTCCTTTCCTTTTTTGTTCAGTTTCACAAAAACGTGTTCAGCTGGAAGACCGAAAAGGAATTTCTTGCCCAACGGGGCATCCAGTAATTAAGCCTTTACTTGAGCTGACAAGGGTTTGGTTCTCAGCCATGCATGTCTGCAGACAATCGGTTGTGGCAGCTGCTCTGTATCATAGACACATTTTAGGAAGTGTCTGGAAACTTGTAAAGGTTCTTTGGCTATCTTCTGGATTTCCTTGGATAAAGTTCTGTCTGCAATAGAGCCAACCTTAACTAGCATTTTGACTTGAAGAGATTGAGGGTACTTCAGCATGAAAATGACAAAGCTCTTTTAACTATTATGGCAGAGGCACATGCTTTCTTCCCAAATCTGTCTAGTAGTCTACTTTCTATCTTTACGCAGGAAATGTCTTGCTGGTCCTTTAGGTGCACCTTTTGTGGATTCAGTGAAGACACTACAAAGATCAGCCTTTGCATTTTTATACAGGTGCTTCTGTGATTCAAGCATTCTGTACGACCTGTCTGCTTTTCTAGTAGCAGGAGATATAGAGTCAGGGTGTAGAGTTACGTCTTCAAAGACATCATCCAATACAACATGTACAGGAAGCATAACCAGTGGGCTGGGTGAAGGCAAACTTAGCAGTTCCTTGTAGTGGGTCTGGGCATGGGAGAAGTGCTTACTTTCCTAACTGAAAACCTCCTTTATTATACGTAGTATATCCTCAAAGGAAAGATTCTCAGGAGGAGAGGCAGAGGAGATGTTGTCATCTGAGCTTATGTTTGGGTAAATTTGAGGTGGTACGTGGCCAGAGTAGGACAATTCTTCCTCATCCTCTGAGGCAGAGGAATCTTCCTCTTCCTGAAAAGCTACTTCTCTGCTCCTTTCAGAGGGAGAGGGCTCTATAGAGTTCATGAAGGCCATAAACTCCTGTGATATCTTAAGGAGGTCTTGGGCCTCAGTCTGAGGACAGGTGGTGGTGAAGCAAATTAAGTGATTTGCTTCGGTTTCGTTGCCAGTTTTAAACGGGTGACTGGAGAATGGGGTTGTCTGACCACAACTTCAGTTGCAGCTTCAGTAGTCAGGGAAGACAGGGAGTCTTCCTCAAGAGCCACGGCATGAACACTGGAAGCTGATGCCTGAAAAGCAACCTCAGACCCAACCAATATGTGAGCTGTGGTGATAATCTTGGGTAGATCAGAAACCATGGTGTCCTCCCAAGGGGTCACGCCAGAGGGTTTGGGCTTAGGAGTCGCTAAATGAGGGGGCTGCAAATGTGCCTCACCTAATATGTTCGTTAACTTAAGACTGCTGAAGCTTTTTTTTTTTTTTTCTTGGAAACATCAGGGTCCTTAGCCTTTCTGTCTTTCTGGAATGACACTAGCAGACGCCAGAGTCTGCAGAGGCCTGCAGTAGATTGTGACAGCAAAAAGGAAGATAAAAGAAATTTCCATAAGGGCAGCAAGTACATTGGCCCTACATTTGAGAGTTTTCACAAAACAAACTTAGATGAGGACTTTACATAAGTACTATAAGACCAAGCAGGTAACCAGTACAGTCTCTCCAGTACTGAGATGCTATGTTTTTATATCCCGGGAAGGAGCCAGGCAGCAGAAGTCTGCAACAGCTGTAGATGGTCAAGCGTAACATCAGGTAACCCCAGGAAAAGGGTACTTCAGTAGTCCAACCATGAAGAAATCAGAGCATGCACAACCATAGGCAAGTTGGTTGATGGAACTGTAGGCTTAACCAGGAGATGTTCCTCAGATGATAAGATAAATAGTCCCTTGATGGTTAGACAATCAACAGATATCACACATCTAAATTATAGACCTTTGACATCAATTCCATTTTGTCAACACTGTATATGAAGGCTTATGAATAAACTGGAGCACAAGAATTTTGAATGGTTGCAACCAATTATCAGTCATCTATTTGTGGATGCACTCCATGCCCAATGCAGGTTTATTCAAGGCTGTCACAAGGTCTTGCGGGAAGGAGTTGAAGAACTGTGTTGTCAGCAAAATAGGAAACATAAACTCTTCCTGCACATAACATCTCTTATATGGACAATGTACACAGTGAACAGTAATGGACTCAGACTAGCACTCTGCTGTACCTCGCATGCCAGGGAATGGACAGTGGTAATTAACTCAAGACATAACTGAGTACATCTAGTGAAGAAGCAAACCACTGTCAACAGCACCCAAGACACTCCAATAAAGCTGTCAAATGGTTGAGAAAGACATCATGGTCCACCACATCAAATGCTGAACAGAAATCTAAAAAGACTAAGATGGAATAATAATGCTGATCTCTTGCTGTCAGGAGATCAATAAGTACCCTACCTAGTGTAGCCTTAAGTGAAATGCCTAGGTGGAAAACATGACTACAAAGAATCACGGATTTGTTTTAACAATCAAAGGGGAGTCTAGCTGCGCAACAATAACCTTTTCAAAACCTTTAACAAAAACAAAGGTTTGAGATAGGTATTTAGTTGCTCACAATATCAACATCTAATTCTGCCTTCTTGAGAACAGGGGTACCCATGTCTCCTCTACATAAGAGAGAAATCTTCCAGTATCAAGGAACAAAGTGGTAATCTTGCAAAGCATCAGATCCAAGACATACAAGCAAAATGCAAAAAAAAAAAACTTGGATGGACAAGGATCCAGCCCACAGGTGGCCAGCAGCATTCTGGAGACCATTATGTAAGCCATGAACAAGACATCTTAAATTGAACTGATCCACTGAAAGCCCCTTTAAGTGAATTCAGGCTAACATTAAATCTGAATGAGGCAAACTTAGGAGCAAAGTACCTAGCAGCAAGCTCACATTCTTCTGCAGGCAAAAATGTCTGGGTGGCAAGGCAAGACAGACTACTGAGCCGGATTACTATCCAGAAGAGTGCTACTTGACAGTTTGCTGCCACTGAGGTTTTCTGAGACAAAAAGAGATTTATCTTGACTTACCTCAGCCTAGTTGAAAAGTAATACTTGTCTAGTATAAGCTTGTTGTCCAGCAGGCAAGTACAGCACCATCTTCACTATACCCTCCAGAAGACGAGTACAGCATCATCTTCACCGTACCCCTCCATCAGGCGAGTACAGTACCATTTTCACTGTATCCTCCAGCAGGCAAGTACAGCACAAAAAAATCAAAATGTGCCCCTTTTAGGCATAGGAATTAATGATGTACCTCATCCAATCCCTTCATCATCAACCAAAGCAAAGGACTGCTTTGGGTTCAAGCTTATATGTGAGCCCAGTGGTGTAGATCGATAAAGCTCTGACTACAGCACAGGCAACATGAGTTAGATCAGTGTCTCAGGTGCTTACAAGAGCTGGATGGGGAAGGTTGGTAGTGAGCAACTGCTGCTGGCTTGTGTGTAACCTGGAGAGAAGATGGCTTGGCTTACCATAATGGTGACACCTAGTGGAAGCACTAGGTGTTTACCTAGTAGAAATAAAGTCAGCCGAGCATGCACCGTCACAATACCTAGTACCAGTAACCTAAGTGGAATTTGGCATGCATGGAATGCTTTCTTTCAGCAGACTAAAACAGGTTTGCCACTGCTGCCGGGTGGGGTCAGGGGATAGCAAGCAGGCCTGTTCTCTACCACCTGACTGTCACTATGGAAGAGAAGGCCAATCAAGATTCTCAGGCAGGCATAAAATGGTCTGTAAGGCTCTCAATCTGTCCAGGAAAGTACAGTGGCATAAGTCTTGCTTATCTGTAACAATAGATGCTCAAATTCTTCACTGCTTCAGTGGCATTTCAGGTTATCTGAGAGTAACCCAGTACTGGTCAGCTTTCAAAAGCTTAGACTCTCCTTCCTCTCTCTTCCTGTGACAGCTGACTGCATATGTGAAGCTCTTCAGACTCAGGAAATGAGTGCTTAGGCTTTTTCGCTTCACCTAAGGAACAGAGGAAAGCACCTGAAACCAGAATCATCTAGGAAGCGAACATTTGCAGCAAATCACAATACCATACAAAAAAAAAACAAATCCAACAATAAATGAATCAAAATGATTGAAACCCACCTCAACTATGTAGAATCAGGGGGATGGAGGATGGGTGCTGCCACTGAGGCAGTGAAGAATTAGAACATCTACTGTTACAGGCAAGTAGGACACAACTGTATTATGTTCATCATTCTCACTGTCTTGGTGGCATTTTGGGTAGAATCCCAAAGCTTACTCAACCAGTGAGGTGTAAAGATAAAGATCCAGGAGCCCATGGAGAATGGTCCTAGCAAAGCCTGCTCTGGAAATTGAAAAGGAATCCAGCGAACTTGCTGGAAAATACCAAATTTCCTCTAAAAATAACAGGCTGCCATGAAATCCTAAATGGCCTCTTTAAATCACAATTTGTCTTTCAGTTTTTGTGCTCACAGAATTGCCGACCTTGCATTCACATCATTGCTTCAAGGCCATGGCCTTGCAACATCACTGGCATCAGTCATGATGACATCAACATATCTGCAAACTCAGTGCATAGCTGACTGTGAAGCAAGTGCAAATTGCAAGGGTAAATTCTAAACAGCACAGCAGTTCTAATGCAAATCTACAACACAGTAAAAACCAAGAAGAATGACTAACAAAGTAGCTTTACTGAGGAGCCAGAAAGAATTAAAGCAGCAGTAGTGACTAGTCGGCCATCGAGAACTGCATAAGGTAAGTAAGGGGTCAGAATGGAGAGATGATAAATTAGCAAGTTAAAGGGAGTTGTATTCCTGGAAATGAATTTATCCTCAAGTCTTGGTAAGTACTTTCACAAGGTGGACCCTGTTTTTCACAAAATCTCACCAGGATGGGACTGATATACAGACTGTATTTTATATAGCATATATCATGGACAGAAGTAGGTTAAAAAATAAAACAAAGATAGCTGGGTGCACAAGACCCAGGACAGAAAAGTGCCCAATCCTGGTAGGAGCTCTGGTGCCAGTAGTGGAAAAATGACAGTGTAGAATCCTCAAGACATGGAAACATTTCTACAATGGGGTTAGGCCACGCTCAGGGGTATCACGGCCCCCCGTTGTAAAAGGAAGTGATAGTCCACAAAAATCACAAAAACTGACAGGCCCAAAAAGAGAGCTATAAAGATGATAGAGTGGACTATTGAGGAGAAGAAAGAATTATGTATTGCTACTATTATTCAAGAAGCCCAGAATTTCCAGACAGAAGATATACAAAAAGATTAAGAGAGAAATTAGGGGAAAGAAAAATACTTGCACAAGAATTTTTTTTTATTTGAAGCTTCTGACAGTTTATGCTCATTAATACAACAGATTAAAAACATTACATAGACCAATAAATCTTCAGCCATTTGGGAAAAGAAATGACTGAGGAATTGCAAAGATATAAAGAACAAAATCTAGACATTTCTGAAAGGTAAAAAAAGAAATATGGAGATGGGAAAGAAAAAGAGATTTTATACAGTGCAATATTTATACAACAGACAAAGCCAAATTAATGAATACAAAAAAACATCCAAAAAATATTCAAAGCGAAATATAGGCCAAAAGGCATCCAGATATGGAAAATTTCACAGTACAAAAAAATAAGATCACAAAGAGGGAATGTAGAACAGAGAGTAGTAAAGTAGAAGTTGAAAAAATAGAAGCTGAAGTTATGGAATACATGCGAAGTGAAGGAGTTAGTGTAAAAAGTCTAACACAAGTTATATCACAGCATGATGGAACAAATACCCCAAGTAAGGGGAGACAGGAGGAGCAGGAGACATCTGAAGAAGAAATATGGACAAGGGAAACAAAAAGATTTAATATTGTGCAATATTTATGCAAAGGAAAAAGCAAAACTAATCAATACAAAAACAGCAGCACCAAAGACACTTGAAGATAAAGGCATCCAGATATGGAAAACTGTACAATACAAAAAATAAGAAAACAAAGACGAAAAGTAGAAAAGAGGATTAGTAATGGAGAAGTTAAAGAAAATAAAAACTGAAGTTATGGATTACCTGTGAAGTGAAGGAGTTAGTGTAGAAAATCTAACTTGATAACATCACAGCAGAATACAGCAATGGATTCACAAATTAAGGAGAAACCAGTGCAGTGAGAAACATCAAACATCTGATCGATTGCCGTATGAAGACACTTTGGAGCCTTCCACAGGAAACCAGTACAAACATTCAGTTAGAGTTGTGCAGCAAGGGAAGGAACTGGAAACTGGCAACTCTGACAAAGTAAATGTAGTGGAGTGATAGGCCAGTGAGTTTCCATATGAAAGAGCAATGGATGACGCAGGAAGAAACTGAAGAACGTGGCACAAAAGGTGCTCTGGAACTTTCTGTAGAATGCCCTCAGGAAATAGAGAACAAAAAATATGCCATGACCAACACAAACTGCTGAAATATTTATTCTCTCTCTGACTTCTCGGCTGAAATGCCTTCAAGGAGGATAAACACCAAATAACACACTCATTATTTATAACACACCCAATTAAACAATTAAAATGCAAATTAAACACTTCACTTAAAGTAAAACTCAGTAACATCTCAACTCACCTCATCTCAATAACTCTACAACAGAAGAAAGAAACTGTTACAAAAAAAGAGTAAAATCCCATGATTGGAAGAACTCCCTGGTCAGCCTCAGTAAGAAGCTGAGATCCCTCATAAAATCCTCCAAAGCTAGTTACGAAAACAAAATCGCCCCAAATTCTAAAGACAGCCACAAAACATTCTATAGCTATGTCAAGAATCTCAATGGCAACTCTCAGATCTGCTCTGAGTTACAGCACATTGGCACTAAATATATACAGAACCAACGAATATTTCCAACATCCTGGCCGATAGGTTCAGTGCTAACTTTACCCCCTTCTCACCCCCTAGAGGGCCCACCTCTGTACCGGAAAAATGCAAAGTTCCTGTAATCACAGCTGCACAGGTAATAACCACACTCTCCAAAGCCAAGAACACAGCATCCATGGGACCTGACAACACCTCAGGCAGCGTTCTACACAAACTACAGAACGAACTAGCACCCCACCTAAGTACCATGTTCAATCATAGCCTCACCTCAGGCTTTGTGCCCACTGAATGGTGCACAGTGATGGTTATTCCACTCAACAAAGGGGGAGCCACCAAGGACCCTGGGAACTACTGCCCCATTAGCCTGACAAGCCTAGTCTGCAAGGCTATGGAATGTATCATCATGGAACTTATAAACAATGACATTGGTAATCTCCAAACTCCGGACCACACCCAGTTCAAGTTTGTAAAAGGCAGATCATGTCTCCTATACCTGATAAGACTTCTTTGAAGCAGTCACCAAAGCCGTAGTTGAGGGTAAGGTGGTTCACACAGCCTATCTAGATCTTGCCAAGACTTTTGACACCATCCCCCACTCTGGAATTATAGATAAACTCACTAAACTAGGTATAAATCTCTATGTCACAAGAAGGGTTGCAAACTGGCTCACTGACAGAACCCACACTGTGAAAGTAGCAGACTCCAAATCCAACTTCAGACCAATGATAAGTGGAGTACCACAGGGTTCAGTCCTGGGTCCTCTCCTGTTTGGTATCTACTTCTCTGAAGTACAGGCTAACACAGAAGGTCTTTGGCTAACGAAGTTCATAGATGACTGCAAACTAGGAGCCATAATCGAAACTCCTAATGATGTGGACATCCTACAAAAGGGCCTCACTGAGACAGATGCCTGGTGTCAAAGCCATGGCCTCAAGCTCAATGCCAAAAAGTGCATTGTCATCTCTTTTGGTAAAAACTCTGTACCCATGAACTACCACATAGGCGGTAGTCTACTTAACACCGAAAGTGTGATAAGAGACCTTGGGACACAGGTGGACAATAGTCTCTTCTTTGATAATCACATCGCCACAGTAGTCAGGAAATCCTTCTATGTAGCACACCTCATCACAAAAGGATTCTTGTCCAGGAAAAGAGGTCAATGTTCTCCTCTACTCATCACTCATTAGACCCATTATAGAATACAGCGCCCCTTTTGGTATGTACCTCACAAGACATCTACAATAAAAAGGCCACAGAAATACCTCACAAAGAGGATTACTGGCCTCAAACAGATGCCCTACGCAGACCGTGTCAAAAAAACTCCAGCCTTACTCTGTCACATATTGCCTATTAAGAGGTGATCTCTGCCTAACATACAAAGCTATGTCAAACACAGAGCTGCTGGACATGCTCCACTTAAAGAAATCCCAATCCCACTGAGCTATACGCTCTAGGGATCTAAACCTTGTCACCACAATAAACAGAACATGCTGGAGGGATAGATTCCTGTCCCAGACACTTCCCATACTCTGGAACAAACTACCTATCTATATCAAACAAAGCTCTTCATTAGCTCTCCAAGAAAATTCTTGATGATTGGATGAGAGATAGGAAATTCACACCGGGGATCACTTCTGTGGCTCTTCTCGACAGGGGCACAGGAAAATAATTTTCTTGGGTGGCGAAAGCCAGGGTACCTTTTTGGATAGGCTTATATAGGCCCTAGGGCCAATAGCCTAGTACCTACCTATGAACATGGATGGGGGAGGTTTTGTTAACAATAATGGGTTCGTTTCTAAATTAAATGGACATCTGACAGATACATACTTTGTGACTACATATGGTTGTTTTAGTGAAATACTTATTAATTTGGTTAAATACTATTGGAGCTATATGCAATCTACTAGAGATTTTCAGTCATGGTTACTAGACAGACTGAAAATCTTTTATAAAGTGGGTAGAAATTTAAAAAAGTTCCTAGTGAAAGGGAAATTTATTATGCCCCCCATAAATGTGTATGGTATGACCTCTAGTTTAGGTACACAGGTCTGTGGGAGATGTAAGGTCTATAAATACATTGTAACTATTTTTGATAGTATTAATAGGCTTAACTTTACAGTTAAGGACCATTTTAAATGTGATACTGGGGGCATTATTTATGTCCTAAAGTGCCCCTGTGATAAGTTCAATATTGGGCAGTCCAAAAGGGCATTTAAAGTTAGACTATTAGAGCATATTCGTGATATTGAAAATGCTAAAGAATCTAGTTCAGTGGCAGTACATTTCCAGACAGCATATCAGGGATCTTCAGTGGGTTTACAAGGAACTATTTTAGAAAATAATTGAACAGATTTTTACAGATTCTTGTATAACAAATAGATTTCTATATAAAGAAGCTTTGTATATATTGAAATTCAACACTTTGGTACCTAAAGGAATGACTGCTGAACTTAATTGGAGAGTTTTACTTTAAGTGAAGTGTTTAATTATTTTAATTTGCATTTTAATTGTTTAATTGGGTGTGTTATAAATAGCAAGTGTGTTATCTGGTGTTTGTCCTCCTTGAAGACATTTCAGCCGAGACGTCCGAGACAGAATAAAGAGTTCAGCAGTTTGTGGTGGTCACTATTCTGTGGTTTTTGTTACATTTGTTTTCTTTTGTGGTTTTTAACTAACAAAAAATATGCCCTTAGTTTAGAAGAAAATGACCCAAGAGAAGAATTTTTGATTTAACAGAGATGGGCAAGCATATTAAGATCAATGAAAGAACTAGACTACAGAAAGAGAATAAAACCCAAAAAGTTGGAAGTTTGATAAAACAAATTAACAGAGTAATTAGGATCGTACATAGAAATTCATGTGATATAACAGAAGTAAATAGGACATATTACCGTGCACCTAAATTAATAACAGATAAAGTCTTACCACAAAAACACAGGGGAGTAAGGGAAAGGAAGGAGAGAAATGAAATCTAATGCCATCATACAAGTATCGAATAGAGAAAACCATAAATCAATTAAGACAAGAAGTGTCACTGTTAGAAGAGTATAGAAGAGGGAACAGATCAACAGAAATACTCAAAGACAGAGGTGATAAAAGCAATGCACAGTATCAGAACAGATCAGTTGCAGATCAAATTGCACTATTACAAATAATAAACTAAAAATATCAGCACAGGTAGAAAAACTTAGAAGATATGCAAATAAATATAAAGGAAAAGTACAAAATAAGTAATTAATTAAGGACCCTTAAAAGTTATACAGAGAACTGGGAAACCAGGCAAAAGGAAATGAAACACCACTAAAAAAGAAGAAAGATACATTTTGGAGAAATATCTATAAAGATCCTGTGGAACATAAAGATGCTGAATGTATAGTAAAAGTAAAAGAATAAGATGTTCAAATGTACAGGATATGAAATGGGATGAAGTAATGACCAGAGAGATTGAAACAAAGTTAAGAATTAAGAAAAGCTCTGAATTGGAAAATCCCAGGCTCAGATGTGCTCCCTAACTTCAGGCCAAAAGTATTAACATCCTTTACATGAACATTTAGCCATGAGTAAGAAGTGTTTATATTTGCACCCTGAACAGACACCAACCTGGTTAACGGTAAAAACAATACTCCTATTTAAGAGCAAACCTGCAAGTTATCCTACAAACTGCAAACCAATAACTTGCCTTCCCCACGACGTATATACTATACACTGGAATTAATGCCAACAAAATTTATAGCTGTTTAGAAGAAAACTCAATCATGGCAATAGAACAAAAGGGTAACAAAGGAAAGTCATATGGAACAAAGGTTTATTTGTTGTTAAATTAAGTCATAATGAAGAGATGTAAAAAGGAGAAGAATCTAAGTATGGCATGGAGAGACTACAAAAAAAGCATTTGATTGTATCCCACATTCATGGAGAAAAGAGTGCTTAATAATATATGAGATACACCTTACACTGATCGATTACATTACAGCAGCCATGAAACATTTGCAGACTACTTTGCAGTTAAGCTATGATAAAGGACAAATTATTATTCCAAGGATTAAAACTCAAAAGGGATATTCCAGGGTGACTCCACTGCTCTTTTGTCTTGTCCTTAACACATTAAGCTGTCTACTCAACAGATTAGGTCATGGCTAAAATTTTGCTTCTGGAAAACAACAAAGTGTAAAGATTTCTCATCATCTTTTTGTGGATGATTTAAAATTGTATAGTTCATCAATCGAGGAACTGAAAGCACAACTGCAAGTGGTCAGAACTTTTTCAGATGATAAAAGAATGTCATTTGGTTTTAAAAAATGTGCAAAAGCAATCCTTAAAAAAGGAAAGCTGCAGCACCAAGAAAACATCAGCCTAGGACAGGAATGTAATATAAAATAACTCGAGGGAGTGTATAAATATTGGGGAATTGATGAAGGATCAACAATAAACCATGAACAAATGTGAATAAAGCTTAGGAATATTTTAGAAGACTAAAATTAATACTAAAAACACTGCTGACATCTAGGAACAAAGTGACTGACAGGCCCCAAAAGGTGTTGGACTGACTGGACGGGAAAACAAGGAGGATCCTAATGAACTCTCTTCTCTCTCTTCTACATTGCTCTTCAAAAAATATCTCAAAGAATACTTCATAACACACTGGCTATGCCCTCGCTCTAACCCTGACTAACATCCCTTTCACTATCCCCCACTCCCTTCACTCATTCCCCTCTATTCTGTCCTATGATGTCTATTTGGTTTAACTAAAAATGCCAACCACTACCTAAGTATTAAAGGAGCCTGCCTCTCAGCTCTATTAAAGGAGTGACTTACTCTAGAAGTACTCACCTTCAACTTAGCTGTAAGCAAACATGAGTAGGCATGCCTGTACCCAGGCCTCTGATGTAAAATAACTAATCTTACATATTTTTTATTTTTTCATATTATGTTATCTTAAGTTTTTTTTTCCTCTTGCTGACTCTGTACACTTTTTTTATGTTTGATCTAAATTAATTTTCATGTCACTTCCTATTTGCATATATTGTATGCTATGATACTACTGCATTTAATGTATAATTGCTTATATCAGAGCTTTTCTCCCCGGGTCTCTACTGAAAATGGACATATATCCAGTTAGACTAGCTCGGTCAACAAATGTAAAATAAAAGAAAACAAATAAAATAAAATGCTTCATGCTTATCAAATGATTTATAAAAATCATTGTATACCAAGGGTATATATTCCCCATTCTGAAGAAGGTATGGGCCTCTTCAAAACTGATGTACAGATCTGCAGTCATAGTACTGCACATATCTGCTGACCTCACAAGACCCAAACATAGTGAAAGTTTTAAAACATGAGGAGAATAAGTCTAATATGACTTCACTGCTTAGTTTAGCAGAAGCATATCGGTGTAGAGTAGGAACAGAAATCAAACCAGAAAAAGGTAAAATAAATCAGGCAGCAACTGAATATACCAAAAAACAAAAGAAAGAATATAAGGCGAAGGATCAGATGAGAAGACAAGAAATGTGGAAAACTTATAAATATACTTGCAAGTATAGAAAACTCTTGGAACAACTTCATGCTGATTTGGACTGAACACGGAAATGGTTAAGGAGAGGTGAATTTATACCAAAAGACAAAAGGTTAATATTGGTGGCCCAAGATATTGGACTATGTACACGTTGGTTTACAAAGTCCATTGAACATGTAGGAGAAACAGACAAATGTAAATTTTGTAAAACAGAACTGGAAACAGTCACACATCTTGTTGCTGGCTGTGATATACTAATGACAGAAGGACTGCATACCAAAAGAGTCAGTACTGGGAACATTGCGGGTGGTGCGAAGAGAACTTCTGGCTAACAAAGACAACAACAAAAGCTAACAACAATACTAACTTCATGAACTTTAATCACACAAACTTAGCAATGGGTTCCATTCCCATCATAGTATTAGAAACCAAAAAGACTTGGAGAAATTAAAAAACAAAAATAAGTAAAAGTAAAGCACCACAGAAAACAATGCACAACAGAAAAAGAGAAGCCCATTTGAAATTTATCAAGCATCTGCAGAAGATAAAATGCAGCAGCAAAAATGTACTTTATGCATTCTTATGTGCAGCATTAGAAGCACAGTCAGTACTAAATCATTTGTTGTGCATCCTACTGTGCAGAAAGTACAGTTGAGTACACTTACCATAAATGTAGATGTTCGAGTGTATTCACTGTTGCAGTCATCACATTTGGGTTATCTTCCTACAGTAGCCCTCAGTTGGCCTGAATACCAGAGTCTTGGGATTTCTGCTTTTGATGCTGTCGCTTCTTCCATGACGTCAGATCGTCAGGGGTATAAAACATGCAGCCGACGCCATTACATCAGTTTTTCTTTCCCCAGATGTCAGGTGCCCCCACAATAGGAAGCAATTACATGATGTGGAACACCCCCGGTAGAAAGTAAATACCAATGTTATAAGATATGGTCAAACAGAAAGGAATAGGTAAAAGTATAGTGAAGTCAAGGGGCTGGAGGGAGGGTAACAAGGACTGCAACAGTAAATACACTTGAACATCTACATTTACGGTAAGTGCATACAACTGTACTATGTTCTTTATGTTTCACTGTTGCAGTCATCACATTTGGGTTGATTCCCAAAGCTGAGGATGGGTGGAGGCAGTCAAGAAGCATTAGGGCTGGCAAGCAGGCCATGTAAGACTGCTGTGGCAAATCCAGCTCTGGATTTAGGAAAAGATAGGTAAGTGGTAATGCTTGGTGAAGGTGTGTACAGAGCTCCAGGTTGCAGCTTCCAGGATGTCCCTGGTAGGGACTCCCCTGAGAAATGCTGCAGAGGTTGATGTAGCCCTAGAGGAATGTGTTCTGATCTCCTGTGGGGTAGATTTCCCATGGTGTTTGTAGCAGAAATGGATGCAGTGTGCTATCCATTTAAAAATGGTTTGCTTGGAAATGGCCTTGCCCTCTTCCTCTGTAGCAAAGCTGACCAGCAGCTGGTCAGATTTTCTGAAGGGTTTAGTCCCGCCCAGATAGAACCTAAGCTGTCTGTGCATGTCTAAAAAGTGCAGGATCCTTTCCCCTTTATTTTGAAGATTACCAAAAAAGGTTGGCAAATGAATGGATTGGTTTAAAGCCACACTAGATACCACCTTGGGCATAAATGATGGGTTAGTCCTGAGGGAAACCCTGTCTGCATGGAAGATAATGAAGGGTTCCACGGCCATAAGGGTCTGCAATTCAGACACTCTTCTTGCTGAAATGATGGCTAGAAGTAAAGCTGTTTTCCAGGAGAGGAATTTCAACTCTGCTGAGGCAGAAGGTTCAAAGGGTGGAAGGGTGGAAGGGTGTGTTTTTCCAATACAAAGTTAAGGTCACAGGCTGGAGTGGAGTGTCTTAATTTTTTGTTTCCTCTCAGGAACTGTTTGACCAGAGGATGAGAGAAGAGGGGTGGCTCAGTATTATAATGAGCTGAGATGGCAGAGGCAAGAATCTTAATTGAAGAGAAGGATAGGCCTTTGTGGAGCATTTCTGTTAAGTAATCTAGTATATGAGGTAAGCTGGACACAGTTGTGTCCATTCCTTGAGACTGGCCTCAAGAACAGTATCTTTTTCACTTTTCTGAATAGGATTTTCTACTACCAGTCCTCCTTGCCTCAA
This sequence comes from Protopterus annectens, assembly GCF_019279795.1. Lineage (NCBI taxonomy): Eukaryota > Metazoa > Chordata > Ceratodontiformes > Protopteridae > Protopterus > Protopterus annectens. Next base: position 69,177,352 of record NC_056730.1, read on the forward strand.
GGATGACATCCAGGACCTGTTTACTGAGGGTTGCTGGTGATGAGTTCAGGGAATGAGCCAGGCTGCTAGGTTCAAGGTTTGTAGCTGAGGATGCAAAATCTGGCCCTACTGCTGGGACAGCAGTGTGGGGGGGTCAGAGGCAGGTGCCATGGTGGCAGTACTGTCAGACTGTACAAAAGCGGGTACCAGTACTGGCGTGGCCAGTCTGGTGCAATCAGGATTGTCCTTGGCTTGTCCTGTTTGATCTTTAGTAGAACCTTCGAAAGGAGGGGGAGAAGGGGAAAGGCAAAGATTGAGAGGTTTTCTCATGTAAAGGATAGAGCATCCACTTTCCATGCTTGGCTGGGGGAGTTCTGGTGCAATATATGCTCAATTGATAGTTCTGAGGGGAAGCAAAGAAGTCCACCATTGGTGCCCCCCACTTGTGGATCAAAAGCTTGAATGAATTGGGTTCCAGTTTCCACTCGTGTGGGTCCATTAGATTTCTACTTAAGTCGTCTACCAGTGAATTTAGTTTGCCTGGCAGGAATTGAGCTTGCAGGTGCACTTGATTGCTCAAGGCTGTGTTCCACAGAGCCATGGCTAACCTTCAGAGTGGGTAGGAATGGGTTCCACCCCTGCTTGTTTATGTACCACATAACTGTGGTGTTGTCCATCCTTATCAATAATTGCCCTGGAAGAATAAGACATTTGAAGGCTGTCAGAGCATTCTGTACAGCTTCCATTTCTTTTTGATTGATATGCAGGTGCATTTGTTTTGGGCTCCATTTGCCTTGAATGCATTGTCCTGCCATGTGTGCCCCCCATGCATAGTCTGATGAGTCTGTTGTTAGGGTTTGGGCGGCAGGGGGTTGAGTGAAAGGGAGTCCTTTGTTGTGGTAGCAGGCCTCTGCCCACCAAAGGAACTCTGCTCTTAAGCAAGGAATGATAGGAATCACTGTTTCCAGGTCCTGAGAATGTTGACACCAGAGACTTTTTAAGTACCATTGAAGTTTCCTCAGATGCAGTCTTGCATATGGAATTAGTAGAATGCAAGAGGCCATGAACCCTAGGGCTTGCAGTATTTTTCTTGCAGATAGCTGGGTTTTGGTGGCAAGTAGATTGAAATAGTTTGTCAAATATTTTTTTTTTTTCTGGAGTGAGGATTGCCATCTGGGAAGTTGTGTTCAAGCTTGCTCCCAGGAATACAATCTGTTGGCTGGGTACCAGATGTAATTTCTTTTCGTTGATGATGTACCCCAGTGAGGTTAGACGTCTCTTTATAAATGTCAGGTGCTGGAGTAGCAATTCCTGACTGTCCGCCTGAATCGGGCAATCATACAAGTACAGGTAAATTTGAAATTTTCTCTGCCTGCAATATGCAATGGCTGGAGCTAGGCATTTTGTGAATACACTGGGCACAGTAGATGAGCCAAAGGGAAGTGCAGAAAACTGACAGTGCATAGAGCCTGCTCTGAAACATAGATATTTCCTGCAAGATTACCTTATGGGGATGTGCAGATAAGCTTCTTTTAAGTCTAGGGTGGCTAGCCAGGAGTCCTTGGCTAGCATAGGAAGCAGCTGTTTAAGAGTAAGCATTTTGAATCTTGGAACCACCAGGAAGGTATTGAGAATAGACAGATCCAAGATAGGGCGTCAATAGTTTTCTTTTCTGGGTACCAGAAACAGTCTGGAGTAAAAACTTTGTCCCCTTTGCTCTGCTGGGACAGGTTGAATAGCCTTGATACTGAGAAGAGAAAGTACTTGCTTTTGGGCCTCTGCCCACTGGTTTAAGGGGAGGTCTGGCCATCCGCTTGGGGATGGCAGTGAGTGGGAGTAGAATATGTATCCCTGGGATACAATGTTCAAGACCCACCTGTCCTGAATGATGTTCTCTCAGTTGTTTGCATGCAGGGCAAGTTTTCCTCCTAAGGGTGCAAGTACTTGGGGCAAGGCTTGGAAGAGATAAGGATAAGTCATGACATTTTACCATAGGATGGTGGCTTACTACTCCCTGTTTTAGAGGTGGAAGCTCTCCATTGCTAAGATCTCTGCATACCCTGAGACTGTA